>NW_005871082.1:2586146-2738407 GCF_000147115.1 Myotis lucifugus
AATGCTCTTCTTTGTGCCCATGGAATATACAATGCAGCCTCTCTCGGCTTCCTATAAGGGCACTAATCCCAGCAGACCAAGGCCTTCCTTTCTTTTTTTAAAAGTAAAATATTTTTATTGAGTTTTAGAGATAGAGGAAGAGATAAGGAGGGAGGGAGGGAGGGAGGGAGATATGTAGGGAGGAGGGAGATTGAGAGAGAGAGAGAGAGAGAGAGAGAGAGAGAGAGAGATCATATATATTTATATGTATTATATAGAGTGGTGGCTCTTAAACTGTTATGTGTATACAGATCACCAGGATGATTTCATTAAAGCACAGACTAGGAATTGTGATTCAGTTCTGGAGGAAGGCCTGAAATCATGTACTTCCCGCAAGCTCCCAGGTGATGTCATGCCGCAGTATGTGACCCCATTTTGTGGAGCAGTGCCTGCTGAGTAGCTATAGCATCTGTTTACCTATCTCTTCCAAATGGTCTCCCCAGATTTAGTTCATGGCTCTTAAAGACAGGAAATCTCATTCATCCAAAGCATTATGTAAGTGAAAGAGTAGATCTCCAACTGAAGATTTGCAAACAAAAATGTATCCCATCGGACAGTCCTGCTTCTGGTTTCACTTGTCCCCTCACCCTATCGCTTACTCTGCTATGTACCCCAAGGCAAATGCAGGGGAGGGAAAATAGGTAGAATTCAGCTTGTCATAATATTTATTCCTCTTTTTGAGAGCTGACCTCCAAAGAAAGCAGAAGGATGTGAATGATTTTAATCTACTTTAACAATGGGGAACCAGACCGGACCTTCTTGAGCAGTATAAATATATAAAATGACATATTTTTCTCCTCTCCTCTCCACTTCCTCCTCCCAGATCCTGAGAGAGACTCATATTCATGCCCCCACAATGCACACTATAATGTACAGTGAAATTCACCCAGTCTTTATCTCGGAGCTGCTGTTCTGATGATTAATACCCTACTGCCTAGGAAGCTGCTCTGCTGGAGAAAGACAAGGAGCAAGCAAGACACATTAAATATATCTCTGAGGCCATTTCTCATTATTTTTATTATCATTATTAGTTCTCGCTGTCCTATCTATCCTGTTAGAGAATGCTTGATCTATTGACAAGGGGGAGGGACGACATTTGAAAGCGAGTTTCAGAGCAAGGACAAAGATAGAAATAGACACTCTTTACTAAAGAGAACTTAACCAAATGGAGTTTTGTTGTGTTATCATTTATTTTTGGTTTGTTGATTTGTTTTATTATTTTTGTTGTTTTAATTTTGAAGAATAGATGCTTTCATCTGGGTCTTCTATGTCTCCTGTGGAGGCATTTATTTTTGCATGTGTTCTTTTGTCTTTATTGAATGTCTGTCTGTAAGAATCAATATAATATAACTTATGCAAATGTTATTCCTGACCACTTATGCAACAGACTGGACAGATTAATTTTGTTGCTTTGTTACTATCATAATGTAATTGTCTTTGTATCCTGGTTGATTTTGAGTTTTTGAAAGAGCTTCTTTAAGAAAAATAATTCTCTATTTATAAACTACAGTATCTGATTCTCTCCTATTTCTCATTCAAAGAAAGGGTGATTGCTAAGTAATTTCTGTCTCTGCCATTTAGGAAGAGTACACAACAGCAGTCCTTGTTGGAAAGATGGGACCATAATCAAAGCATATCACAGCACATGTGTCTACTGATAAAATGTCAAATTCATAATCTAGGCAGAGTTTAATCTTATTTAGAAAATGCCATGTTCCAAAGTTGAGGTTATGAGAACCTGGGATTTATAGCTGTGGTGCCCACTTTTAACTTGAATTTTAGTTGGATTTTATAGTCAGTTACCTCCTGAGTGCCAGGTTTATGGAAAACAAAATATGAAATGAATACATTTCTGCCTAAGGTAACACACAGTTGGGTAGGGTTCGTAAATATTTTCAAAATCAGAGAAGACTCATTTAAGGTCAGTTTTCTAGGAAACTTTGCACACCAATGTGCTATTGCAGTTGCAGGGGTATCAGCCATCTATGTTTATACAGGTCATTGCTAAGAATAAAGGCTTTAATTGCTACTGGAAAAAGATTAGTTTCGAAACTAATCAATGTCGTTTTGACTAAAAAATAGCAACATTAAACCATCTATCTACACTAATAAAAGACAAAGATGCTAATTGACTGTACCTTCGCTATGCCCACCAGCCAATCAGAGTGACTATATTGTGGGAAACTGTTTATTGCCTTCACTATCTGATAAGCATAGACAGAGAAACCCCCCGAAGGCTGGGTGCCTTTGAAGCCCTAGCAAAGGTCGGAGCTAGGCGCCACCTCTGTTTGTCCAGACAGTGGTAGCTGAAACTACTCCCCCATTTATTATTATGTAAATCCTTGCTGATGGGCTAGTCTGCCTGTTGCCAGGGGTCACCTGCCTAAGGGCTATGCTATGGGTGCATCCCAGATCAATAAAAGCTTGGTGAGGCCTAAGCACGGGTGGAAGTCCTTCCCCTCGAGTTGGACTTGCCCGCCTGGTCCCCCAATATTTCAAATTATCTCTTGTCTTTTCATTTTCATTTGTGTGCGGCTCTGCTTCCAGGTCCTGAACCCTGACCCACGCGGGACGTGGGAAGGAAACACCCAACACTATATGCAAATTAACCCAACCAAGATGACGGTTAATTTGCATATACCGGCTGGGAGTGAAGACTGAAGACAATGTAGAAGGAAGCCAAGGGCTGCAGAAGGGAGCAAAGTAGAGGCGGCAGAGACAGGAACAAAGCCAAGGCGGTGGAGGCGGGAGGCTGGAGTGGAGCCAGGGAGCTGCGGGCGGTGGGGGCACGGGGGGCGGCGGCAGGCAACAGGTGGCAGGAGATGGTAGCGGGCAGCGGCGGGGAGGCAGAATAGGCCCTTGACGTCAGGGAGGGGTGGGACCTGAGCACTTGGCGCAGAGGGATAGGACAGTCTCCATGGGAAGGAACAGAGCGGAGCTGCGTTCACACTCAGCCTCGGACTTCAGTTTCCTGGTGTGTCAGGTGGCCCTCCCCGCCTTCACCGGGTTGCAAGGTTCAGCTCAAAAGACTGAGAGCCTCCAGGGTGGTTGGGAAGGCAGTTTGGGGGGGCGGGGGAGGGTGAGGCCGGTGGGCGAGCAGATTGGCTGGAGGTGGGGCAGCAGGGCTCCCAGATTGTCTGGATTCGACAGGGCGGGGCTAACCTTTGAGAGGTGCTAGGGGGAGTGTAAGGGAGTGTGCACTCACATGTGCCACCAGCCTGCCGGCTTTACTCTTGCATGGCGACTGTGGTGGCGGCAGCGGTTACTACCCGAGCCCAGACGGAGCAGAGGCCGGTGGAGCAGAAGGACATCCTGACATCCCGATACCAGATGGCGTGGCCTGCAGGTCATGGCCAAAGGGAAGGGCTAAGAAATGTCATATCCTGCCCTAGCCAGGTTGGCTTAGTGGATAGAGCCTTGGCCTGTGGACTGCAGGGTCTGGGGCCCAGGTTAAAGCTCATGCAGGAGGCAACCAATCGAAGTGAACTCCTCATTCTCGAAAATCCCGGGATTCACTTTTATGTTAAATCCCAAGTTTTGTCTTTCTAGGTTTACTCCCTTGTTCTGAAGGTGTGCATCTTCCTGTAGGTTCCTGAGAAAGGGCGGGTGCAAAGTACCAACACTGAGGCTTTGTCTGAAGAATGTCTCATCCATTCTCACCCTTGATTGGCAGTCAACTAGGGAGGGAGTTTTAGGTTGGAAATAATCTTCACTAATACATTTGAAGGCATTTGACCAATGTCTTCAGCATTGCACTTGTTGAGAAAACAGTTTGATGCCCAATTCTTACAATTCACCTGTTTTGTGTATTTTTCTCTCTGGAATCAGAACTCCTTATCTATAGACCTTACACCAGCACTTACAGTTCAGGTCTCCAGAGCTGCTGCTCTCTAAGCCTCATGCTCATGTTCTTGAACCTTTGTTGTTACTTCAGCTGCTCTATCAACATTGGCATCCTAATTTTGGTATAATTTGTTCAGTCAAGCTATCACCAAACATAACACACACACACACACACACACACACACACACACACACAACAAAAAAAGAAACAAAAAACACCAAGACAAAAAACCTATGAATTCAGAAAAACATGGATTTTTGAGAGTAGCACATGGTATGTAGTGCCTTGAGTATTATATGTGTGTGTGTACTAAAACTTACTATCAGTGCAAAATTCCAATAACAATTATTATACTACTAACTCCTTCTGTATACTGAAGTAAAACTTTTAATTCTTTATCGTTTGTTTTTTTTTTGTTTGTTTTTTTTTTACTTTCACTCTAACACACATTATTCAACCACCTTAAAGAGAATATGAATTAAATGGTATGCATAAGTGCACTGAATATTTTGCATCCAGAAATGAGCATAGCTCTGTCTCCTGTTTCCTGCCAGATGCTTACATTTTTGAGAAGGGCAAGGCTCACATTAGAATTGTCACCTTGGAATTTTTATGCTGTGAAACATCAGAGTGTTTGCATGCCATTGAGTTTCATCATAGAGTGTTTGATGATAAAGTCTGTTCACGGGGCTCTCACCTACCTTTAGCTTTATCACTGTAATATGTTTATTAATTTAACTTTACGTGTGCTAATTGGTAGATGCTATAGAAAAATAATTACCTCCACATACTTACTGCCCAAATATACATTCTCAGAACATAGCTGGGCCTCCACCAGGACAAAAAAGTAAATTAGTGAATTAATGTTGGATATATAAGGATGCATATACTAGAATTACAACTTGATTTAGGAATTACACTAAGTAGGAGCCAAATGTTGTGTCCACTGGAGAAGAGATGATTGGAGGCCAGTGTGAGAAAAATCACAAATAGGAGGTTGTAGGGGGAATTTAAGTGCAGATGGTGAGGATGTCCCCAAGGCTATATCTGTAGGGAATCATTTCTATCAACATTTCTAACCAGAAAACAAAGATTGCTGGAGGCTCTGAAGTAGATCAAAATATTTGAAGAAGAAAGAGGATAAATAGCAGAATTTACTCTCAAGCCATACATAAAGCACCTATGAAATGTTCCTTTGACTCCAATAGCTAAAGGGAGATTCCTGTTTTTAATTGGGAGGATTTGGTGTGAATATCTAGACAACTTATTTCTGTTTTTGTTTTTTAACTTGGTACTATGCATAGTAGTTAAAGGGACATATAAATTACATAAAGCAATGCCACTCATGTCATTGATAAGAGGAAAATTAAGGTGTGTTTGTGTTTCTATCGCTATCTCTCTTTCATTTTCCATGAGATAAATTTTTCTGTTTTTGTCTCCACCATATTGGGTATTTTTCTAAGAGAGTTTTCTCCACTTTTATGTTGTAAACATTTTTCCCCATCTCAGCATCCTTTTCAAATTCAAGAGACATTTTCCTTTGCAATGTACAATGAAAAGCGATTATGTTAGAAAATATCAGAGATGGCTTTGTCGTGTCTGGCGCTGTTGAGTCACGATGTGTCCTAAAGAGCTCAGTAAATGAGGCCTAGGTAATGATTTGACAAATGAACAAGGCCTCAGCCAGCTCTCTCCACCTTCAGCCTTTCCCCAAAACTCCCTGAGGAGAGAGAGATCCAGGTGGCAGGTGGCATTTTC
Source organism: Myotis lucifugus (assembly GCF_000147115.1). Taxonomy (NCBI): domain Eukaryota; kingdom Metazoa; phylum Chordata; class Mammalia; order Chiroptera; family Vespertilionidae; genus Myotis; species Myotis lucifugus. The sequence continues at coordinate 2,591,788 of NW_005871082.1, forward strand.
TTTTCTTTAAAGGACTATGGAGATTCTGGCAAAATGATTTTTTGTTTGTTTGTTTATGAGGAAGCAGCAGTGTTTGAAAAGCGGGTCTTTGTCATCTTTTTTATCAGCATTGAATTGAATTCAGGATGGTGGTAGGGAATTAAAGGGGGAAGCTTAATTGCTCAGTAAACAGTTAATGGTGCCTGCCTACTGCATAGAAGGATCTGGAAAGAGATGGAGGGGTGAATAAGACAGAAGTCTGCTGCCTATCTTCATGGAGCTTACATCATCACAGGAAAAAGGTATAAAACAAGACAATTTCACAATAATTATTTAATCACAATCATGGCAAGTCCAATGGAGGAGGACGAGCTGCTAACAAAGCAGAAAGGGACCTAAGCTGATGTTCTGATATGGGAAGACCTTTTTGAGGATGCAGTGTAGGGGCTATGCTGCTCAGGATGAGAGGTTAGATAGGCAAAGGAAGAAAAGGAAAATTGTTCTAAACAAAGGGAACAGCCTATGTGAAGGCCTTGCTACAGGAATCATACTATATCCTGATTCTCAGTCTTCGGTCTACACTTTGGACCTAATGTCTGGAAACATAGCAGATTTGACCATGTCAAGTGACTAGTTAATGCCCACGTTTGAAGGGTCAGCAGAAGGCCACTCAAAAGGTCTCCAACATGATGAAGCACAGTTGGGCCTGCTTGAATGACAGTTTCCAAAGCTAGATTGAATGTTGTGAGCTTGTTAAATGGTCTCCGAGTTCTCCTACTGTGAGCTCTGTTGATTACAGCCTCTGTGCTCTGTGGAAGGCACCGGCTTCCTCAGAGAAAACCAGAGACAGATCATTCCAGATAAAGCCTCACAGGCACATGTGGAAGGATTGATGGAAATGCCTGAATACATTGTGTTTATCACAATTTTTACTCTGTTGGCAAGTGAGTGACCATACCCACTGAACAGATTGTATACTTGTCATGGATGGCATGTCACGGAAACGGTCATATATTGTAATATCAAGAAACCATTTGTTGTGTGCACCTGTCTTGGTTTCCAGACTTTACAGCCATTCTGTGTGTTCACTCCCTTGTTTCTTCGGTAGAATACTAGTAACCAGAAATCAGTCACTGGAAAACTTCTGATTCTTCTTCTTATTTTCTCATGCCTCGCCTTGGCTTTTTCTCTTGTATGATGGAAACCGTGGAGTCAGTAGTTTTCCTGCAGTCTAATTAGCTTCTCTATTTAATTTTAATAAAAACTCTGAACCAGAAGCTGGAGATAATGTGCCTGATTCAATTCATACAATGTCAATTGCTCTTTAATTGTAATTCTTTTCCCTAGTTTTCCCCACTCTCACTGACCAGGCACAGCTGAGATTTGGGTTTTTATAAGACTTGCATGCCTACGCTGTCAATTATGCCTCCTGCCTTAGGAATAAATTCATTTATTTATCATTGTTCCAATTATTAGTAATTATAATGGGCATCTTCACCCAAACCTGGATGAATAGTAGTTTTCACGGTCTTTGCCTCCAATCTTACCTCGTTTCAGTTTTTTACCCATATGATTCCTTTCTTCTTGAATCGCATGGAGGGTTCAGTTTCCTGTGTTGCATTTAAATGATCTATTTTAGATCATTAAGAACACAAGTTTTTATTAAAAGGTTCTTCTTAGTGTGGAGAAATGGTGAATTTCCCCTGGATAGGATTCCCCCACTAGTGGCTCTCAGTGGAGTTTTCTTTGCTAACAGGTATTTGAAGAAATATTTGAACTAGCGAAGGGTGTCTATTAGCCATCCAGTCTTTTCCTCATAAAGGCCCCAGGTCCTTGTGCTCGAAGCACACATGGCTTTGACTGCCAGGCCGCCTCCAAAAAGAATATCTATTCTTCTGCCTTTTTACTGAAGGTGTCCCCATCACTTTCACTAAAAGAATAGCAACATGGTGCAACTAACTTAAAAATGGTATCTGCCCCTCAGCAACATGTTAATTCTTTCAAGCTTTCTTCCCTGACTCAAATCTTCATATGTCTTCCATGCTTAAAATTACATTTGTAGTAAGATCACCAGAGAGCCTCAGGAAAACAGATCAGAGAGAGGTTTGGTGGAACGTCAGGCTTTTATTGTATTACCTTGCACTTTATTTTTGTAGCAAACCAGAAGAAAGCAATGAAATTCAATTCCCAGTATATAAAATGTTTGCACTTTAAATTATACATATCTCTCAATGATACAGTCTCTGCAAATAACATTCTGTGGATTTTCTGGAAGAGTAATTATGATGGCTTATCACTAGGTTTAAGGTGCCCAAGCTACTATCCTTTCTTATCTTTGCTTTGTTTTCTCACTGTGGCTCACCTACATAATTTCCTAACCCCCCTCATCTTGAATCATAGCCTCTTAGACCATTAAATCTTTGCATATAAAATGAAGTATTTGTCTCTGAGTCCCAGACTGAACCATCTTTTAAAGGCCCCAGCCTGTAGCTCAATCATTCAACAAACATAGGTAGGGCCCTAGCCGGTTTGGCTCAGTAGATAGAGCATTGGCCTGTGGACTGAAAGGTTCCAGATCTGATTCCGGTCAAGGGCACCTGCCTGGATTGGGGGCTTGATCATTAGTAGGGGACCTGCAGGAGGCAGCCGATCAATGATTCTCTCTCATCATTGATGTTTATATCTCTCTCTCCCTCTCCCTTCCTCTCTGAAATCAATAAAAATATATGAAGAAGAAAAAAAATAGGTAGGGAGGGTGGGGTGATTTCTGTCATGGACCAAGCACTCTTCTAGACTCTGAGACTGCAACAAAAACAACACTGAAAATTGTAATTGCTTTTCTAGTGCCTTCAGAACATATCTGGGAGTGGGGGTGGAGACTTCCAATAAATAAATTAGCAAGAAAATATAGTATACACTGACAAATGCTATCAAGAAAATAAAGCAAAGTGTCTAAGAGTTCTAAATAAAATTTGCAAGTCTAAAAAAAATTAAAAAAATAAAGCAGGACGGTGATACACAGAGTTAGTGGTGGGCAGTCTTTCTAAGGATGAAACATTTAAGCTGGCACCTGAATGATAAGAAAACTCAGAACATTTATGACAAAAGGGACAGTTAGTGTGAAGACACTTAGGTTAGAACATGTTGGTGGAGTTTGAAAGAAGATGAATATGTCTGGAGAAAGAAAGAAATCTGGTATGAGCTGAGATCTGAGAGCTGGCCCTGGGCTGGATTATATGGGACCTGTTAGGCCATGAAAAGGAATTGGGAGTTTTTTAAAGTTTAATGGCAAGCTAATAGAATGCCCTAGGTAGTGGAGTGATATGATGTGGTGTATGCTTTTGAGAGTTCAATTTGGCTGCCATGTTAGAAAAGATTGTAAAGGAGCAAAAGATGAGACATAGATACCTATTTTGTGACTATGGCATCAGTTCAGGTAAGAGATGATAATGGCTTAAACTCCTATAGCAACCAGATTTCCTGTAAATAACAACCCAGCTTGATGGCCTCACCCTGTGTTTTTGCATTGCCCTGAACTGATAAATCTCTGATACTTTAAGCCCTAATATCTCAGTTCTCAGGCTTAACTTGAGTTGCTTTCCTGCTTCAGCAAGTTTCCATTTGTCTATAAAGTGCCTCTCATTATCGCACTCAACTCTGTTCTCCCTCTGTTGTATCCATTCATTATTCCAAATGTTTCTACCCTTTACTCAACTGGAATAGCTCCTTCAGCCTGATCTTAAAACCTTTCTCTATTTTCCTTCCCTTGATCAGCAGCCTTCTGCCCTCTTAATTTTTTGATCAGCATCCTTTCAACCTCCCAATTCAGTCCCCTGCTCCACCTCTGCACCATTGCATTTTAAATGCTACTTTCTTTGAAAACAAAATGTTCATCAATTGTAATTTTCTTCTAATTCCCTCACCTCTAAGGTTACCCACACCAGTGCTCACTCTAGGAGAATCTCTTCAATTTATTGTTCAAAATCATTTGCTCATAATCCCTTCCCCAGGCCTTGTCCCAAGATTTTTGACACCATTCAATGTCTTTATTTTCCTCTGGTGCCATTAATATCATCCCTTTCAGCCTGTAAATATATCCAGGGCTTTCCCATCTTTTTTTAAAATATATTTTATTGATTTTTTACAGAGAGGAAGGGAGAGGGATAGAGAGTTAGAAACATTGATGAGAGAGAAACATCGATCAGCTGCCTCCTGTACATCCCCCACTGGGGATGTGCCCGCAACCGAGGTACATGCCCTTGACTGGAATCGAACCCGGGGCCCTTGAGTCCGCAGGCCGACGCTCTATCCACTGAGCCAAACCAGTCAGGGCAAGGGCTTTCCCATCTTAAGGGAAAAATCCAAACAATGTAAAGTAACCTTCTGTGCACTTGTTTCTACCCCTTCCCTCAGTTCCCTACTGTCCCTACACGACATTCTCTTTTCTTGACACTCAAATTTCCTGAGTTTTATACTCTTATCAACTTCCTTTTCTAAACAAGAAATACACTTTTATTGCAGAAATGTCAGTTAAATGAATTCCAGCCATGATCTCCCTTTTCAGGGAGAATCATACTGACTGCTTTTTCTCTCTCATCTACCAATATTTCTCGTGTGCAATTAATATTCTAGTCACACCCTGATATAATTTTAGACATGTTGTTCTTTCTACTTGGGAACATATAACATGCACAAGAGTATGCTTCTTTATAAATAAAATTATAATAATAACAATATCAACATTTTATAGGGTAATTGAAGAGAAAATGTGTTCATATATTCCAAATGCTTAGACTAGTGTTTGTACATAGTAAGCACTCAATAAACGTGAGCTATTATTATCATGATTATCTTTGCTTTATTTTGGTTAATTCTCACTGGAGGATATTTTTTCCATTTATTTTAGAGAGAGTGGAAGGGAGGGGAGAGAGGGAGACAGAACAGAGAGAAACATCGATGTGAGAGAGCCACATCCTTTGGTTGCTTCCCACATGTGCCCCAACCTAGATAGGGAATCTGCAACCCATGGATATGCCCTTGACTAGAATCGAACCCTCAACCCTTCAGTTTGCAGGTTGGTGCTCCAACCACTGAGCAATGCAGGCCTGGGCTATTTTTTACTCACTCTCTTTATCTGCAAAATAAGTTTAAGACCTAGTTCAGCCTGGCTCAGTTGGTTGCGCATCATCCCATACACCAAGAAGTCACTGGTTTGATTCCCAGACAGGATTGTGGGCTCAATCCCTGGTAGGGATTGTGTAGGAGGCAGCTGATTGCTGTTTCTCTATCTCTCCCTCTCCCTTCCTCTCTCTCTAAAATCAATAAAAACATATTTTTAAAAGACTTAGGTCAAATTCTGCATCCTTGGTGAGTTGCCCACCTTCTCTGTGAACCTATCTTTCTCTGCCAGGCTCAAGTCGGTGCCCTGCTCTCAGGGCTTCCACAAGTGGTTTAGTTGTTGTGATGAACATCTGTGCATACTTTGTATCAGCACCTATTCATATATCTCAGACAAATAGATTGAGGTAGGGAATTAAGGACCCTAACCATGCTTCAAACCAAGTAATGGTTGAGTTGCTGTTTAAAGCTTGAGCCTCTAGAGAAGCCATCTGTACTGCTATGTGAGTCCATAATGAACCCTCAATTAGGTTCCTAGTCCATTTCCAAGTCTTCCTACTGAGATACTTCAAGCAGATATGAATGGGTAATAAATAAGTTGCCTAAATATAAAGAAAATTAAACTCATTATACTCTTCTCAATGTTATTAGACTATTTCAACTAACTAGAGAAAAATTCTTCATAATGGTATTCACTTGTGTGTGTGTGTGTGTGTGTGTGTGTGTGTGTTTAACATATGTGTCATATGCGTGTACCTTGGGAAATATCTGTCTTTAGAGATCAGAGAAGAATTTTTAAATAAATGGTAAAAAATAAGGAGCTTTTCAAGCATGTTTGAAGCCCCACAATGATAAATATATCTAGATAGAGAAAACCTAAGAGTTAAAATATTGAGTGGATTTTACTCTGTATGTTTCTATAGCTATGAGAGTGGAAGCTTTGAAAAGAAGTATTTATCTATATATGTGTCCTATACTGATGTGATCTAACTCTCTAATTAAATAGTCAATTATTTTTAAAGAGCTGCAAATGAGCCCTATAAGAATGTCATAAATGCGTTCCATTTAGAAACATCTTGCAGATAAATTTAATTTTTATTCTTCCTACATCCTCCTGTAGCCTTAAAAGAATTAAAAAAATCTTACTACTAAATAATTCCAGAAATAGATTATGACTGCCTAGTAGTATGTTAATCTTGCTTATCATTCCTTCTCCTTTGACATCATTATGCTTTGGGATAGAAAAAGTGGGTGATTCTCATTGGAAAAATGAACAGTTGGAGTAGATAGCCTTCTCAAGATATATAATGTTATTTTAATGCAAAATTTCCCAAGTAATAAAAAAGGGCTTGAAAACAGTGAAAATACATAGTGTTTAAGCAGAATTATTATTAAGAGTATCGTATCTTTTGCTTCCATAGAATCTCTCAAAATGTAGACAAATTGGAGGTAGGCCAGACATAAGCAACAGGATTAGGGGAATTAAAGAAATGACTTCGGGAGAAAAATTAAAAGAGCTAAATATGTATAGTTTGGCTAAGTGACAACTCAGAAGAAATGACATTGTAGACTGCAGAAATTTGAAAGTGGCTGGCCACAAGCAGAGCAGGGGATTACTTAGGTAATGGAATGAAATTGAGGAAGGGAAAAATATAAACTGAATGCCTGGATTCTTTTCTTGACTATGAGATGTATTAGTTTATAAAAGAGCTATCCAGAATGTCCTGCTTAGATTAAAGCAGCAATTTTCAACTGGTATGCTGCAAGAGTTTTTAAAGCATGCAATATATGACTATTTTGTCAGGGGCACTGACCTCTTTCCCTTAGCTTATCAAATTAAAAAAATAACAACAGCAAACACAACAATAGCTGTCTGGTGTGAATAAGTCAAAAGTATGCCTATTTTTTGGGTCATATCAGCAAAAATGTAATATATTTTTTGGTGTGCTGCAGAATTTTAGTAATTAGTTTATGTGTGCCATGACATCAGAAAGGTTGAAAATCACTGGATTAAAGTAGGGGACAGGGTATGATGGCATGAAATCTCTAATTGTTTAGCCAATTCTGAGCAACTTATTGCCAGAAAATATTTCTTATTTGTGTGTTTTTTTGTATTTTTATAGAATATGTTTTTTATTATTTCAGAGAGAAGGGAGATGGAGAGATAGCAACATCAATTATGAGAGAAAATCATCAATTGGCTGCCTCCTGCACCGGGCATGTGCCCTGACTGGGGAATCAAACCAAGACCTCCTGGTTCATGGGTCAACACTCAACCACTGAGCCACACTGGCCAGATTTATTGTTTTAATCCCTAGGATTTAACATGTTATAAGAACTCCATAGAGATAAATCATGCTCACTTCAATGAGAAGAAAAGACATTGAAGATTTTATATCTCTGAGGCTTTATTATTGTTAGACCTTTAGCAAGTTAACCTTGGTCAGATATGTCCATGAAGTGGGTATTAATAGCTACCTTATTGCTGTGAGTCATCTTGGCATCTCTTTTTACTTATTTAATAGCTATAAAATCCGCTTCTCTCCATCATCACTGCTGTTGTCTTCTTGACTTTAAGAGTTTCATAAACGGTTTCCTGAACTCCAGTCTTGCCCATCTTTAATAGTTTCCACAATGCAGTCAGGATCACACATTTTGCATTGCATATCTGACTAAGCCATCACCTAGCTCAAATCCTCCAAAGGAACCCATTATCTTCAGGATAAATCTGATCTCCTTAGGATGGAATACTTCATGCTAGCATCTGCTTTTTTTTTGTTCCAACTCATATTATCCCACCCCTCCCACATAATGCTCTAGCCATGCTGACCTGCTCATCAGCATGAATTCTCAAATTAATTTTTCTCTTTTATGCCATAAACATGCTGGTTTCTCTGCTGAGACTCACTCTCCATCCTGATCTCTCACTCTTTCTCTTCTGGCTAGTTCATACTCTTCCCAGTAAACTCAAGTCAGATTTTACCTCTTTTGGAATATCCTATCTAAGATCCATAGGCTTTTTTATAGCAATGGAGCTTGTTATTATCCTACTATTCATTTTACTATTTTGTAATTGTTTTTTTTTTTTTCACATCTGCCCCTTCTAATAGGCTGTGGGCTTCATTTGGGCAGATACCTAGATTGGTCCCTGCTATTTAATAGGCACTCAACATATCCTATATAATAAAACCCTAATATGCAAATCGACCAAACAGCAGAACGACCGGTTGCTATGACACACACTGACCACCAGGAAGCTGGTGAGTGCAGCAGTGGTGGCAGGAGCTTCTCCCGCCTTCACAGCAGCGCTAAGAACCCCTCAGGGGTCTCATACTGTGAGAGGGTGCAGGCCAGGCTGAGGGAGCTCCCCCCCCCCCCGAGTGCATGGATGTCATGCACTGGGCCTCTAGTTTTTTAATAAAAATAATGGGTAAATGGATGGATGAATGGGTAGATGAAAGGATGGGTGAAGTGTAACAAAACACTTGGAATATAAGAGACAATTACTTAATGCCAGTTCCCTTCCTTTGCAATGTTGAAATTAAGGAATGAACTTGGTTTTCTCTAAAAACCATAGTCTTAACTGAGTTTGTTCAATTATGTATGTGTATTTATATTTATACTAGAGGCCCAGTACATGAAAATTCATGCATTGGGTGGGTGGGGGTCTCTCAGCCTGGCCTGTGCCCTCTCACAGTCCAGTAGTCCTCAGCAGGGAGCAGGCCTAAGCCGCAGTCTGGACTCCCTCTGCAGGAGGTGACCGGGCAGGCAATCAGGGGATGCTGCCGTCCCCCCATCACCCCTCCACTGCTGCTGGTCACAGCCCTGACTCCCATCGCCATTCCCTCCCTCTGCCCACTGGCACGCACCTAGGCTGGCCTGGCACCAACTGCTCGCTGGCCCCGCCCCCCGCTGACTGGTTGTTCTGCCATTTGGTCGATTTGCATATTACACTTTTATTATATAGGATCATTCACCTCCACAAGCCACATTGGGAAGATATTACAGTGTAGGAGGAAGAGCAGCAATGTAGGAGACCTGGGATATATGTGAGCACACAGCAAAGATAAATATGTCTATAAAATAGTCTTGCAGCAATACTTGAAAATACCCTAATATTTTAGATAAATATGGATCTTCATTTTTACAACTAAATGCTTTTTGTGAAAATTCTGATTAAAAAGAGTTGGAAATGAGGACAAAGGGGACTAAAATGGGAATACAAGTAGAAATGGGGAAAAGAGAAATAAAATAAATAATAAAACCTCCCAGGCCACAGTGGCTCAGTAGTTAGGCATCAACCTATGAAACAGGAGGTCATAGTTCCATTCCTAGTCAAGGCACGTGCCCAGGTTGTGGGCACAGTCCCCAGTAGGGTGATGTGCATGAGGCAGTTGATTGATGATTCTCTCTCATCCTTGATATTTCTATCTCTCCCTTTCCCTCCCTCTCTGAAATAAAAAAAATACATATTTTTTAATTAAATTTTTTTTCCCTTTTTCTTATTCCTTCTCTCTCTCTGGTACTTGCCCATGACTCCAGCCGCATAACTCTAATACACGTAGCCACCCCCCTTCTTGTCTAGAGTTTGCCCTAATTGTTTGGTGCATTGTAGCATCCTAGATGATAGATTGCCCATGCCAAGAGCAGAATGTTAAGATTCATGAAATTCGAGTCCACTCCATTAATAACCTGAACAGGGTTCTCCTTCCTCTTTCCCCTTTGTTTTTTTTCCTTTGCCACGTCTCCATTCTCACTCTTTTGTGGATCTGTGTGTAAGGGAGACAAATAAAATTCCAGACGCAGCAATGAATCGCCACCTAAAAGTATACCGCAGTGTCTTCTGTGTCCCTTCACAGCTGTGTGATAAATTGCCATCTTTAGAATTAATTGTTACCTTTTCAGGAAGCATTTACTCATTTTTGTCTCTTCAGTGGTTTACCGGTGAACCTGTAATATAGAGTCAAGCCCTAGCCAGTTTGGCTCAGTGGATAGAGCATTGGCCTGTGGACTGAAGGGACCCTGGTTTGATTGTTGTGGGCTTGAACTCCAGTGTGGGGCGTACAGGAGGCAGTTGATCGAAGATTCTCTCTCATCACTGATGTTTTTATCTCTCTCTCCCTCTCCCTTCCTCTCTGAAATCAATAAAAATAAAAATTAAAAATTAAAAAAAAAGATAGAGCCAAACTTTCCTTTCCCCTCTGAGGAGCTTGATATGAGACTGGAACATCAGTGGAGCCAACAGGGAGGAAGGGTGCCTCCGTGTTGATATCCAGCACACAAGGTTAGTGCAGACCCAGGCCATGTCATCACACTTGCTTTTTGATAGACTGACTCTTTTCTCTTTTGGCTCTGAGGGTTACTCCAAGCTAGATCTCCCAGGCTCTGAGAAGGAGGACTATTGTTTCAGAAAAGCACTTCTTTCTTTTTTGTCAGATTGCTACTGTGCTCAAGAGTGAAAAGAAAGTGAACTATTTCTCATGCACCTCTTTACAAACATTACTGAACCTGCTGAGGTTTCCACAGGGAGCACTGATACCCAGAGGTGACCCAGCCCTTATCCAATCTTCAGACAGAAGTTGCCTAAAACAGTGTGTCTGAAAGATGGCGCTGAAGGGCCCACAGTGAAAATGAGCTTTGTCTCTGTTGGTGCTACCCTTTCATTGATATTCTATCTCTCTAAGCCATGAAGACCCAGAAAAATTGCAATATACTATTAGTAATTAGGGCCTCTACTGTGACTATAAATGTAATGTATTCAATGGTTCTCAATCAGGGATGATTTTTCACTCAGTCATCCCCTCCCAGGGGACTTTGCCAATGTCTGGAAACATTTTTTGGTTGTCACATTGGGTTTGGGGGAGCTTGCAGAGGTACTACTGGTATCTAGTGAGTACAGACTACAGATTAGGACTACCCATCCTGTAATGTACATCAATTTTGGAATATGTAAGTCTAGGAAATCCAGCCTTCTGCCCTATGGGAGATCCTTAGGAAGTATAAACCATGACTTCCATCCTCTGAGCATTAAAGAAAAACAATCAACATTTGTTTTTGAACTCTGACTCTACTATTCAAAGCTGTATGGTAACTGCAAACCGATGACATGTCTCTGTCCTTGAGAGCCTTATAGTCTACTGAAGAACCTTGAAATCTAGTAAGATACTAACACAGATGTACCAACATTGAATGACGTCAGACATGCTTAAACTCAATACTGAATCTGATGATAGAGTGAAGGTTTGAAAGTTCAAGGGAAATTTAATGGAGAGAGAGGAACTCAACCAGAGTCTTGAGAAGAATGAATGAGGCAGCAGACAGATAGAACTGACTGATCGTAATGGGTGTGTGGAAGAGTGGAGGGTGGAGAGCCTGGGGTGAGGAAGTGGAGCCTGTTGCCTGTACTCACTGCCAAACCTTCAAGCATTGCCTGGCAGGGCCCATTGCAGAACTTGTAGACTGTTTGGGACATCAGAGAAAACATCCATCTGGTTTTCAAATCTCTTCAGGACTGCTTCTTAGAATAACTATCTTTGTTCTTGAAAAATTGGTAAACATATGATGTGAGCCAAGAAATTTAGAACTCCCGAGGTACTTTTAGATTGACACATGCCAGAATTTCCATATTACAAAACAACACCAGGCAGAAATGACAAGCGGGCTTGGGAGACCGTGAGTCTTTGGTGCTCCCTTTGTTCCAGGTGAACAGAAGTGGGATTTTAGACACAGACCATTGCAGGAGTGTGTGGCTTGCTTCTTTCTTTAAACCAAGCATATCTCTGATTGTGCTTCTTTGGCTCCCACTCCCATTGGCTATCAGATGTGAGTGTGGCTTTACAAAATGACCATGATATTGAAGTAGAGACTGAAATTCCATTTCTTACTCTCCAGTAACTAGCTGAATAACACTGGGTAACACTGCCAATGTAGAGGTCAGGCTGGGCTAGGTCATGTCCGCTCTAACATTACATACTGATTCCCCCATTGACTACCCTGTTACATGCCGAGAGCAAACGTGGCATAGCCAAGGCACGTTTTGTGATCTTTCCGTGAAATGTTGAAATAAGCAGTGCTAGCAGACTTATGTTCTCACTAATGGCCTGGTACACCTTATGAATAAACAACACCCGGATTTTGTTACTGGATCTTATTCGCAGCATATTTATGAAGTAATAACTCTACAGTGTTTCTTGACAGGGATTCTGGAAGGGGGAAATAACAGTGCAGTTGTTTGCGAACATCTGTGTGCACTTTTGCACACGGGTATGGCTGGGAGGAAAATTGTTCCACGGCGAGAAGCTAATCTGATTCATATCTCTACCTAGAGGCACTTACAGAAACTGTCAGATGGTTCCCACAGTGACAAATTTGAGTCAGAGGGAGCTTATGGAAGTAGAGTTCAGACACGTTTTAGGGGGAATTTTTACTCTCTTTTCAGTAGAAAGCCTCCTGCAACATTTTTACCAACCTCCTCTCTGCCTGTGACACAGAAACCAGAGACAGAGGCCAGTTTTCTGTTTCTCCTGCTGTCTAATTTGAATCTTTAAAAAATAAAAATTAATGAAAAGTCAGTCATATGATTTAGATGAAGGGTTTCAGCAAGAATGTGCTTTAAAATGTCTCTTTCTGACTCAGTTTCTGCACCTGAGTGATGGCTACCTTGAAAGTATTAGTGCTGCTTTCACCATCTTAAAATGGACATGTTCTGCCTGGATAACAATTGTGATTATAGAACTGTTTCCACATAATTTCACTCCATTATTATAATTCAAGTAGCAGATTTTTTTTAAAATGCTCCATTTGCAACTCTTTGTACAGTGACCACAACATATTTGTTCAACAAAAGGACTAATGTGTTGAACCTGAAGTGCACACATGTGCCTTTTTAATTAACTAGTACAAGTTAGTTGCTCAGTGATGGTGAAGAATTTTGTAGCTACTTAATCTATTGGGTGTAACTATCACTATTCCCTGAATACAGTGCTCACCGCTCACCGGGTGCCATGCATGAAGCTGAGAGCTTGTGTGCACAGTACTGTTATTTCCTCAGTTTATGCATAAGGAAATCCAAGTGTGACTCACAAAAATGTGTTGAAAATTCAGGGGCACAAAAGCCTTTTTATAACCCCCTTGTTGAAAACTTACTAGGCTTTTGGAATTAAATACAAAAAATTAAATATACTGTAGTCTCCCCACCCATATCCATGAGAGATACATTCCAAGATTCCCAGTGGATGTCTGAAATGCCACTTGTGTTCACTTCAACTTTTCAGCAAAGAGCAAGGGACACAGTAACTGCAGTCACAGGGTATCAGGGAAGCTTGTACGCCAGGCCCAGAATGACATAATATAGAGGAGCGCAGCCCAAACGACGCATTTGTTTCCAGCCGCAGCCCCATGTATGCACGCAGGTGATTAGTGTAAGGAAGCCATTGGCTGGCATAACCTTTGAGGCTGAGAAATTACACTGGTTGATGTTTCATTTCTCTTTTGTTTTGTTTCACTTCATCTGCTGTGAATGACTCCCATTTTCTTGTTGTTGTTTTAGAACAATAAAAACAAAAAACAAAAAGAACACCCACTGCGCCAATGTTATACTTGTCTCTCTGGTCTGGAGGGATGCTGCTGCCACAGGAGAGATCTTGGATTAATTATTTTTTCACCCAAATCTTAAAGAAAAGGCTAAGTTAAGAGCAACCCTTATATCAGCCCCTGAGCTAAAGCTAGGATCTTCCTATTACTTCCCCAGATTCCTGGGTGGGGGAAGTAAGTCATTTCATATGAGTGCAAAGCACACACTGAAACCTGAAATTCTTTGGGGCCCCCCTTTGCAGAAAATGGACCATTGCCTCTCCAATTGCTGGCCTCAGCTGAGAGCCACTTTCTCCCCGAAGCGAGGGAGTAGTATTCCTTTGAAGCTTTACACAACTCAACTGCTGCTTTAGGGTAGAACATTTTAGAGTTGGAATAGTCCCACAGTATGTTAACTGAGTAGGTGTTCCTACTACATCTTTAATTGAGTAGAAAATTAAAAAGCAAAAATGACTACATGAAATAGCAGAGTCTTTGTATGTTTGAAATTGAGACCAGTTAGTTGATGGCCTGCAGAGCCCCTGACTCCTTCTTCCTACCTGAGGGAAGTCTGCCTTGAGCACCAAGGAGGAGCTTCCGCTTGCGACCAGGCTGGGACTAAGGGTCCACAAGGGCCAGTCCCACTCTCATCTGCCAAACTCTTTCCCCTGCCAGGAAATAGCTCTTTTTCCTCCCCGGTTGCTTTCTCTTCTGAGGAGAAGGTCGCTGGTGCCCATGGCTTGGAGGGCAGCCCTTTCCACAAGCGGTAGGTGCCTTTGAAAGGCAAACTTCAACAGAAGACTTTGAAAGCAGGGAGAGAGGTTTTCATCTTTGCAGGCCCCAGCCGGAACATTGGTTCTCAGTGCAGTACAAGCAGTTTCAAAGTTATCTCCCATGCTGATAGGAATGTGATAACACGGAGCTGAGAGGTGCCATAATGATTTCCTTTCAATGGCTGCCTCACCATTTATCTCCGCACACTGTCAGAGACTGATATGGTCGGCAGTTAGCAGTGGCATGGAATAATTAATCTTGTGCTGGGGGAGTGAATTCCTCGTGTGTCTCCTGAAAAATTAGTGCTGCATTGACAGGAAAAGTGGATGATTCGATGAGAAAGGAGAAGGGGCGTGGTACTTTTAGGGCTGCGTGCCAAATGGTACAGTTTTGATTGAGCACCTACTATGTGCCAAGTGCCAGGGGGTACTTATGATTCCTGCTCTGGTAGCTCATAGTCTCTTGGGGGTCACATATGATTTCTAATTGCTTCTCGCCTTTACAAAAGGCCCAAGGCTGCTATGGTGATATTGGTGTTATCATCTAAGAAGAGTGTCTACACTAGACATTGCAAAGGCTCAACTTCTAGAACAAAGAACAGTCCCTCCCCCACCACCAATGCACAGTGACTTCATAAGATAACAACTCAGAGGTTAGTGATCTAGGACTGAATAGCTGTTCTGTCACTCTTAACATGTGGTTCCCATCTCTGGATTAAAGTTGTTCCTATTCTCCAGCAAGTGAGGAGAGAAAAAGGGACAGAACCTACCTTATCATGGTTATGAGTAAGACCCTGAAGTAGCACTCATCACTCTGCTTATATTCCATGAGGCCACACCTGTCTGCAAAGCAAGAAAGGCAAGGCAATGCAGCCACTACCTGGAAGGCCATGTACCTTGCTGAAAGCAGTTGAAGTGTTCTTTTTCTAAATGGACCAAGGCCTGGCTGGTTCAGCAGTTGAGCATGCACCTATAAACCAGGAGTTCACGGTTCTATTTCTAGTCAGGGCACATGCCCAGGTTGCAAGATCAATCCCTAGTGGGGGGGGGGGCATGCAGGAGGCAGCCAATCAATGATTCTCTCTCATCATTGATGTTTCTATCTCCCTCTCTCTCTCCCTTTCTCTCTAAAATCAATAAAAAATAAATAAATAAACAGGGGAACCAAGGTATTTGGGGACAAAAAGAAATCTCTGCCACAGAGGTGTTAAGTAAATTCCTTTTTACTTCTCTGAAGGTCCAGCAACTCACTTCTTCAATAAGGAAATTGACAGAGGTGAGCTGTGCAGTCCACTTCAGCTCCAAAGTCAAAGTAACAGCTGGAGGCTCTTCCTTCTTCCCTAGGTCCCCCCATACAGGGGGCACAGTGTTGGGCTTTGTGCCGGGAATTTTGTTTAAAGTTCGTTTCTTTTATTTGGAAACATCAGATGCTGACCCTACACTGGGTTCAGAGGAGAGCAGGGCATGGTTCTGAGAAGCAGTGTGTGGAAAGAGTCAAGCCCGTAATCCTCTCCCTTTGAGGCTGTAAACGCACTACTGACTGGGCCAAAGGAAACAATGGCGTGATACATGGGAGCCAGAAGCCAGATATTACACTCAGACAGTGGTGGGTAACAGGAAAGCCTTCTGTTGCAAAGAGGTCAATGAAGGTATGTTTCCTCAGAAGAAAGGGGACTCTGGCCTGGGGAGAAAAGCATGGGGCCAAGAGAAGCATGCACTTGTTAATGGACTAAGGCAAGCAGCCAAATTATATTACCATGGAGTCCTAGGCTGAATGGCTTGCCCTGTTTTCCCTGCTGAAGGGATAGTGTTTCTCACAAGACTCTGAAAATGTAGAATGCAGCTCCCTGGATTGTGCCATTGGAACATTGGTGAACCACACCACGTGGCTAGGTGGTGCCTAATATCATCATAGTCCTGGGCAAGTCCCTGTCAGTCCTTCATTTCTGTGTGTGCTGTGATTGGACAAGATTGCAAAGCACTTGTTAGAGCCCACCAATCAGAATGATAAACCCTAGAGAAGGAGCTCAGCTGGTCACTGTGGTGATTTAAATAGAATGTCTTTATTGAGACACATTGACAAATCAGCTCTGGCATTTCCATTTTCTCTGTAAGGTGAATTGTGGAAAGAGGTTCATTATAATAATTAAGGAAGATTTATGCAGTAACTACGTTTTTCCCCCTGTATCCTGTTACCCTGCTGGTATTTTATGAACAAAAAGATAAATTCTACATAGTAACTATTTAATTCCAAAAATGTGCTCCTGAACGAATTATTTGTAAGTTAGAATTTAATAAGTGGATACATTTAAAAAAATTATTATTTTAAAATATTTTTTCAATTACAGTTGACATTCAAGTTGTACAAATACTTTTGTTTTGTTTTGTTGTTAATCCTCACCCTAGGATTATCTTTCATTGATTTTTAGAGAGACTGGAAGGGAGAGAGAAGGAGGGGGGAGAGAGAGAGAAAGAGAGACAGAAAAAGAGGGAAATAGAGAAACATCCATGTGAGAGAGAGATCGGTTGCCTCTCACACGTGCCCCAATTGAACTGGGGATGAAACCTTCAACCCAGGTATGTGCCCTTGATCAGAAATTGAACCTGTGACCCTTAAGTGCTCCAGCCAACTCTCTAACCACTGAGAAATATTGGCCAGAGCTACAGATACTTTTTAAATGAGTTAGAGTAGAAAAAACACTTAAAGGAAACGTATTGCAAATTATTTCACAGTGTCTAATCATCCACCAGAACCTAAATAGTAGCTTTGACAAAGTCATTAAGTTAACTCTTTGGCCTTAAACAGATAGATATCTCACTGTCGGTAAAGTCCAGTTCCTTCACTGTAAAGTGAGTCTCAGTGGGGATGGGCTTTGTCAAGTGACCTCAGTGTCTCCTCTATCATCTGAGTTAACGTTCCCCTTGGAAAAACCCACAACTCAAAAAGGCACTGCATGAAAATGTCCTGTCACAGGAAGACAGTGTGTGGGTTTCTGCAGAGCGCGGTTTCTGTGATTGGAGTCTAGAAAAACAGTGGAGTTTGCAGAGCTCTTGACTCCACTGTGCAGAGTAGATCAAATGAACAGAGAAGCCCCAACCACGCACTCTGCTTCCACCTGATTTGCTTCTCCAGAAATTTCTCAAATTACCACAGTGCCACAGCACCCATTAGCTTCTATGTAGATGCCTCATCAGTTGTTAAACAGATAAAGCTCACGTTTGAAGATCCACCTTTATTCTAAGCAGTGATTTTGTGTTTCAATCATTTCCTCAGATTTGTATATAAAAGATTTCACAGAAGCATCATATAAAGTGGTAAAAATAAAATAAAGCATGTTTAAGCCACACATCCTGTTTAGGATCAATTGTTATATTTTCCAATTTAACATCCATTTCTTTCAGATGATGTGTTCTTACTCATTCTTGAAAACTGTCATAAATATAAATTAAAAGCTGCTATTTAAACACAAAACTCTTAACTAAGAAAATGAACCTGAGCTCATTAGATCAGGGGTCCTCAAACTTTTTAAACAGGGGGCCAGTTCACTGTCCCTCAGACCGTTGGAGGGCCGGACTATAGTTTAAAAAAAACTATGAACAAATTCCTATGCACACTGCACATATCTTATTTTGAAGTAAAAAAACAAAATGGGAACAAATACAATATTTGTATTTGCATGTGGCCCGCGGGCCGTAGTTTGAGGACCCCTGCATTAGATAGTTCTACCCAGAGAGGTTCTTGGCTCTCTAAATGACCCATTTTTCAATGTCCTTTTTCAAATTAAAATCTTCTTCCTTTTACCTCTGATCCCCCACCCCTTTAAACCAGGATTATCTACATTATCCTCTCTATTATTTCATATTTGTATACCAATTCTAAAGTATCTGCTTGTGTGCCTTCTCTGCAATATTTGATAGTTTGATATCAGTCCAATACCCCTTCATTCCTCCCACCCACACCTGCCCCAATAAGTTCCACCTATAGGTATAAAAATATAAATTAATGAATTGGTCATATGTTTTGTGCCTACTCTTGGCCTTTATTGCTATTTCTGCCTCTAGCACATACTTTTCTGGTAACCTGTTTTTGTTTTTGTTTCTGAGACCATGGAGTACACTGGGTAGTATTCACCTTGTCTTAGACTCCCTGTTTTTACCTTAATGGATCTATTCTGTATACCATGTCCTTGGGATCCCACTCTGTGGCTGGTTAAGTAACTCAAGCTATGATCATTATGATCAATAGGGTCTTAGTGTTTATCCAAAATTCTATCTATTAACTTAATTCATTTAATTGAGCATTATAAATCCTTGTGAATATGGATGAGGAAGGATATGGGGGTTGGCTAGGGAAAAAAAAGGTGTATTTCATGGTCTTACCAAGGGAGTTTAAATTGTCCTACTCAGGTTTCTATGTCACCTGCTCATATGTAAGGCCAACCTTGTCTGTTAGGCAAGAGGAAATTTAATTTGCAACCTATTTTATTAAAGGATAAATTAAGGTACCATGTGGGAATTGCAATCATCGAAGATAATAGAACACGGAACTTGCCTAGATTTAAAACTGGGTCTTTTGTGGGTTTCATTCATAATGACACCATAAGAATAGCTACCTGTATTAAGAACTTATGAGCCAGGGACTGTTTAACATACTTTTACATTTATTAATTCACTGAATTCCCACAATACTCCTATGGATAAGGTTCTCTTGTCTCCATTTTATGTATGAAAAAGCTGAGGAATAAAAAAACCTTAGGAAACTTCTCTCAGTTCATATAGTTGGTGCACTTTGGAGATGAGATTTGAACCTATATACTTTTAATAACTATTTATACTGTATAAATGTGGTTTGATGAAATGATGGAAAGAACAGTGACCCTTTCAGGCTCAAAAGAAACTGCTCAAACCCATATATTGGTATTTTAATATCAGCAAGATCAACTGTTAACTAAGTGTTATATATAAGGGTCTTTCCCTTGTATGAAATTAAATATTCCTCATGAATCTACTACTGTGACCAAATTGTGAAATGTTCAGTGGATGAATAATTAAATCCAGATGTTACTTCCAGCAACAGCAGCAGCAGCAAAAAACTGGAAGGTGGTATAAGGGAATAAAAGGGAGATAAAAGTGACAGACTCAGTATCCATAACAGCTATCATCATTAATTTTAAACTAAAAATGTGTTTTAAATGCCTGCCCCCCACTAGCCTAAGAATTGCACAATAAAAAAAAATCTGCCTGCCATTCAACAGCCAGCCATACAACAACTTTACTGTGGCAACTGTAATATGCATAACTAGATGCACAATTTGACTTTCTTAAGGTGAAAGAATTTAGTTATCATTAAACTATTTGAGAAACTGGTTTTAATAATGTTCTTTAGTTACCAAGGGTATTGGATATTTTTCCTTCAGGCAAAAAGAAAATATGCCACTAAAACCTTTCCTGTGTATAATAATGAAGTTGGTCCATTTCTGGGCAGGATTGCAACAACTCTTTATCACTCAACGTGAGCCAAGGCGGGAGTGGGGGGTGCGGTGGCGGGGCGGGGGGAGCAGGTGGTTTCTCAAGCTGTAGGAAATTGCTAAATTCACAGATTTCTATCTCAACAGATGAACTGCTATATATTATATGAAACTGATTTTTGATTTTTTGGTTTGTTTTTTTATGACTATGATTATGTTTCGATGGAATAATAGTTGGAGGAGGAAAACTGTTAGAGAAGATATAATTGAACCATGTGTTAATTTTTTTATTATACTATGTATTAGGGGTCAACAAAAAGGAAAATATCTAAGTTTACCTCCATACTGGTGTTCTTATTTCTCTGTGATTTCAGCACAGACATGTGCCTGCCACTACAGACACCAAGGGTATGCCACTGCCTTGCTTGCTTTAAGCATGTGCCAGGAGCTGGTTCCAATGCTCATACAATTAATTAAAACTATAAACAGGTTCTAGTGAGCTGAAATACACTCCTGCCACCACACTATTTCTTGGATCATTTATTTAGCACTGATTTGCAGTCCCTAAGGGTATAGAATCTTTTACCAAATATCTTTGGTTAGGGATGGTAAACATTTATTATGACCAGCTCATGGTCTGTACTTTCTCTAACCTTGTGAATTTCTGAACAGATTTATTTCTCCTTTTCATTCTTGTCCAGCCAGCCACCACTCCAAATTCCCATCATAATTTATGAAGTAGCTCTTTTCGGTTGTTGGTCAAAAGGGATCCAATTCTGTGTATACTCTGGAATTCTGTTTAAAAGTGCTGGCTTTTAATTTAGGGGCCAATGCAAGATGTAGGGTGTATCAATTTGGGAATAGTGAATGACTGAAATGTCATGGCATTTACAATCCAGATGTCATGGCAAGCTGGGAGCAGAGCAGCTTGGCTGATAATTAGATGGCAGATGTCCAAGTAGTTTCACGTGATGCATATTATCTTTTGCATATTTGAGATGCAGGACTCCAGCTCTGAAAGATAAATAAAAAATCACCTCATCTATACAATTATTTTAAGTCTCATAAATGTATTACCTTTTAAAAAATGTATTCATTGGAAATAGCATGCATAAGAAAATAAAAGTCATTCCCAATCTCTATTTTTAGTATATCTCTATGAAGATAGATATACAGTTGATTTTTAAAAAAAAATAATTTCCTACATTAAAACATGCAGGAACTGAGTCCCAGGGCATTTAAATAACTTCTAGGATCACCCAGATAATTAGTGGCAGAAATGAGACTGGAATCCCACAATCTTCTGAATACCTTTTTAAAAAAAAAGCTGTCCAGCCATATTGAGATATAATTGACATATAACATTGTGCAAGTTTAAGGTATATAAACTGTTGATTTGATACACATATTTGATACACATATATTGCAAAATGATTAGGTTAACTCACACCTAAATCAGTCATATAATTAACACTTCGTGTGTGTGTGTGTGTGTGTGTGTGTGTGTGTGATGAGAACATTTAATATTTACTCTCTGGGTAACTTTCAAGTTTATAATACAGTATTATCAACTATAATTACTATGCTGTACATTAGACCCCCAGAACTTACTCATAACTAAAAGTTTGTATTCTTTGACTAACATCTCCCCATTTTCCCCACCCTTATCCCTTATACTTGAATGTGATTATAAAGTACAAGGAAGCTCACTCTTTGATCCCCTTCTCAGTAAATGATTGGACCAAGTCCCCAGAGACTTCTTGAGAAAGTGGGACACCAAGCTCTAAGGCATTTGTTGAAGAATTCTGATTAAACCTACATGGTACCAAAGCAATAGCCTAAAGTTTGGAAAAATTATAGTTTGTGGAATTGATTCATTTTATTTGTTGCGGAGATGGGATGTACTGGATTCACTGTCTAGTTGTTCCTCAGTTCAACCCATTGAATCCTCTATTCCTGATAAAGCACCTTGTAAGCACAGAATATTAAGAGTGATTGAACCTCTGTTACACAGTACTTTCTATAACTTTAGTCCAAGACTTTGTAGTTTAAAGGTAAAAGTCAATTCTATTACCACTTTGGTGGTTTTATACACAAATCTTGAAAAAAAAAAGTAAAGTTGGTCTTCATGTACATTATTTTAAAATAGGAATACATCAGTTGCCAATTGTCACACAAGAATATTTTTCCCATAGCAACATGGAGAGCTAGATATATTGATAACCTTTTTGAAAGAGATCCTAGTTGAAGAGAAACATGCCTTGAAAATTCTGGCTTTAAAGCCTCATACTTTCTGGGCTTTACGTTAGGTTAACTTTACTGTTGGTAGGAAAGAAAATTTTAGAAAAATATGTTCAGTGTCTTGTGAATTATGGAACCAGGAAAAGAAACAGGTTTTCCATATTGTTCAGAGGTAATTTTTGGACACATAACTCAAAAGCAAGTAAACTTTCAAGCTTTAACCTTCCCACATGGCTGCTGTCCTCAGAGGAAGAGTTGGGTGTAAGTCAGCAGGAAATGACTGGGAAAGAACAAGGTTATAAAATGCCTGAACTGCCCTCGCTGGTTTTGCTCAGTGGATAGAGCATCAGCCTGTGAACTGAAGGGTCATGGTTCAATTTCAATCAAGGGCATGTACCTCGGTTGCAGGCTCCATCCCTGCTCTGGTGGAGCACGTGCGAGAGGCAACCAGTTGATGTGTTTCTCTCACGGTGATGTTTCTCTCTCTGTTTCTCTCCCCTGCCCTCCTACTCTGTCTAAAAATCAATGAAAAATATCCTTGGATGAGGATTAACAAAAATAAAATGTCTGAACACTTCTCATGTGAGGATCCTGAGGAATTCTACAGAACTGAAGGTGCATTCTGTTCTCTGATTTTAGCATCTTTGAGGGGGTAGTCTTTTACTATTGAGTTATTACTGGTTTCCGCTATTGCTTAGCTCCTTGTCTTTTTACCTATAATCTTTTTAGAGGGCCTGATGGCTCTCACCAGTAGATTAAGCCCTGCCCTTGACTTGGGTCCCACTTGTACTGGGGCAGAGAGAAGCTTTAGGTCAGTCTTGCTGCTGGTTTCTATTGGACTTCTGGAACTCAATTCTTCAGCCACTTACTTTTCTTTAAGGGAACACCTCTGCTTCTCTTAGCAGACCAGGATTTCAGGTACTGAGGTCCTACCTTATTCCATTGATCTGAGACCTTTATTAATACTCCTTATCACCTAGCAACAGTCTAACTTAGTACTAACTTGTATTTTCTAGTAACCATAATAAAAAATCTAAAAGAAACAAATGAAATTAATTTTAATAATGTAATAAATTATAATAAAATATTGTGAGAAAATTGTTTAGGAAATTCTGAAACAAAGATACCACCAATACAATTTCCTAGAGTGTTTAGGAGCCTGAGCATCCAAACCTAACCTAGATGACTTATCAGGATATGTATCTTGAAATATTAGTTTAAAATATTTCTTTATTTTTCTGGCCTGGTCAAGTATCTTTTAAAAAGTTTTATTATACTTGAAGAAATGCAGAAGAAGCTTTGCAGTGCTCAAACATGGCTTAAATATTCAGCAAAATAAATGAGAGCTTGCTCTGCTGAATGCATTGATCTATCAATGACATGTGTAGAGATGTACGTATAGATGCATTTGAATAGGTCTTATAAAATAACAAGGCCTGGGTCTGTAGGTGAGAGGAAAGATGTAACATCTTTTTTAAAAAATTTAATTTATTGGGATGACATTGATTAATTAAGGTATATAGGTTTCAGATATACAGTTCTATAATACATAATCTGTATATTGTATTGTGTATTCACCACCCCAAGTCAAGTCTCCTTTCATCACCATTTATCTCCCCTTTACCCTCTTCTACCAAGATGTAACTTCTTAATGAACTTTAAATGGCTAACGTGTCCCTCTAAAATGAATCATTAGCTATTCCACATGACACATAAACTAGCAGATTTTTAAAAAAATTCAGTTAATCTTCTCAGCTCTTTGAGGTATATCAAACACCCAGATGTCCAAAATATCCAAGCTGCAATTATTACTTTTTTTAGAAGCTTTACACTTGCACATATTATTCCTTTCCTCAAAGATCAAGTATGGAATCCAAACTATACTTTTTAACTCACTCCTTAAAAGTGTAGTAACATCATTACAGATTCATGGAGAGCTCAGATTTTGGCCCATGGGCTCTCCAGTTTGTGGTTTGGGTGTTAAAAAATATTGGTTCTCTAATGGCTTTGAATCACTTACCAGTTACCCAACAATAACTTAGAATATCTTTAACAAGTACAATGTAATATTAATATCATTCTAATGTTGCTTCATCTAAATAATGGAAAATTTGACATACCTAATAAAATTAAATGTTGAATTATCCACTGTTAGATCTTCTATGGTACTGACCCCCATTTTAATAAAGTGATCAAAAACATTGACTGCAATACTATTTTATTGCTGCCAGCAACTATTATGTCACTATATAAATCTTTACTGCTGCCACATATATTATGTATCAGTAGGGAGTTTATACCATACTTCACTGTAACAATTTTCTAATTGCTATCGCTTTTTGTCAGATTGTATATTTCATAGTGTATGACATTGATTTTATCTTAATGTCATCAGTGAGAAGTGATGGTCTTTGGCTTGGCATCATATTAATTAAATCTATATCTCACATCATTGTACAGTGTCCTTATGAAGGTATTCTAATACACAAAATGAAAGATGAGAGTACTTTCATATGGAATCTATCACATGATAGTACTGTTTTGAAGACTGGAATGAATGTGTATAGACCAACTTTGATATCAAAGGCCAGATTCTTATTAGATCATAATTCATATTTAAGCTAGCATCTTGACACTTAGGATCCCATGAGGAAGAACTATCTGGGAATGTCACCACATTGTGGCTTGAAAGAATGTATTAGCCCACCTGTATGTATCAGGCTGAACAATGTCCCCCAAAGATGTCAGGTCCAACTCCCTGGAACCTGTATATTTTGCCTTATATGGAAAAGGGATTTTTGCAACTGTAAGTTATGGGTAGTGAGATGAAGATATAATCTTGAAAAATCTGGGTGGGTCCTAAATGTCACCCCAAGTATACTTATAAGAGAGAAGTAGAGGAGAAAGTGATATGAGGATGGAGGCAGAGATTGGAGAGAAGCAGCCATGAGCCAAGGAAGGCTGGCGGCCACCAGAAGTTGGAACAGTCAAGGGACAGGTTCTGCAGAGAGAGTACAACCCTGTCAATACCTTGATTTCAGCTCAGTAATATTGATTTAGACTTCTGACATCCAGAACTATGACAGAATAAATTTCTGTGTGAAGCCACCCAGTTTGTGTAAATTTGTTACAGCAACCATAGGAAACTAATGCACCTTAAATGACAGCAATAGCAATAATGACCAAAAAAGACAAAGTATACAAAGTGTGAGTAGGTGCATTTCTAGAATGTTCAATTACTCTAACATACAATGTAAATAAAAATGGATCTCTGTGTGAAAATTGCAGTTTCAAAATAAGTCTCCTGAATTCCATTCCAAGGACACTGAGATCTTGAGCTCTTATTGAGAAATCCTAATGGCATTACTGCCTATGGGTTGGGTTGCAATGAGGGTATATCCAGTGATGGAGAATCAGAAATGGAAGAATTCAGTCATAGCCTGGAGCTAATAATATGTATAAATAAAATACGAAGGACAAGGATAAAGGAGTGAAGTTGGAGACTTGAGAAAGTTAAGAAAGCCATTGGATAAGGTCCAAAGTACAAGTGTGGGAGAGCCATTTAGAACTCTGACCTCAAATGGAGAGATGGGGTTGCAGGTCCTCTTGTCTACTGTGGTCAGCACATGCTGTGAGGACAGCACCAGATACCAGAAATGAATTCTGGTAGGGGCAACCCCCAACTTTATGTATCGTACATTGTTTACCACTAATCCCCAAATAAACCTGTTTTGAACCTCAATTCTGCATCTTTTTTTTAATCCTCACCTGAGCATATTTCTTCCATTGCTTTCATAGAGAGTAGAAGGCAAGGAGGGAGGGAGGGAGGGAGGGAGGGAGGGAGGGAGGGAGGGAGGGAGGGAGGAGGAGAGAGAGAGAGAGAGAGAGAGAGAGAGAGAGAGAGAGAAGAGAGAGGTAAGAAAGAAACATAAATGTCAGATTCAGATGGCATATCTTCTTGACATATCTTTCCTTCCAACTGGGGACAGGGATGAAACCTGAAACACTAGTACATGCCCTTGACTGGGAATCTAACCCAAGACCCGTTGTGTTTAGGCTGATCCTCTAATCACCGAACACACTGGCCAGGGCTTGCATCCTTTTTCATACTTCCATATCATTGGAATGCATGCCTGGTCACTTTTTAAAAAAAAAAAACAATCTGTTTCTCTCTTTAGTTCCAGTTCACAATGGCCTCCTTAATAGGTTCAGAAGATGCTGGCTGCCCTTCATACTCACTGTCTCATTGTTTTCGTTACAAAAACCTCCCCTCTTCCTTTTTCTTATCTGAATTACTAGATCACTCTCCTCTCCACTGAGTTTTAGCCCCTCCACTGAAACCAGGGAATCATCTTTGTCTCTGCTCTCACCCTTCATCTTCAGTCAACTGACAATACCACTATTTCTTTCCTTCTCTCATTTATTTCTTTTACCACTGTTCTACTTTGGACCCTCATCTCTCTTCTGAAATACATTCATAACTTTCCAACTGGCCTTTCTGCTACAAGTTGCTCATTGTCCAATCTCCTTTGTCTCCTGAGTTATCTTTCACATACACCATCACAGCATGTCAGTCTACTAGGAGACTTATGGTGACTTGTGGGGCCTACAGAGAAAGTTTCAGTTTCTAAGCACTAATTCATAGCTCTTCACAACCCAGCCTCTGTCTGTCTTTCCAATCATTTCTCCACTACAGCAACATCCCTGCCACTTTTTGCCTCTCCTTGAATTTGCTCATATTGTCATTGGGGTATTTTCCTCTGCATTCCACCTTATTTGACAAATGTATTTTTCCCTCAAAGACCAACCACCCCAGGAAACCTTGGTTTTCCTGCTGACAATTATCAACTACTTTATTTATACTGGGCTTTGCTTTTAGTTATATAATGGACCAGTGGTTCTCAACCTTCCTAATGCCGTGACCCTTTAATACAGTTCCTCATGTTGTGGTGACCCCCAACCATAAAATTATTTTCGTTGCTACTTCATAACTGTAATTTTGCTACTGTTATGAATCGTAATGTAAATATCTGATATGCAGGATGTATTTTCATTGTTACAAATTGAACATAATTAAAGAATAGTGATTAATCACAAAAACAACATGTAATTATATATGTGTTTTCCGATGGTCTTAGGCAACCCCTGTGAAAGGGTTGTTCAACCCCCAAAGGGGTCGCGACCCACAGGTTAAGAACTGCTGTAATAGAACATTTGCTTTTTAATGTAAATCATTATTTCCATGTCTATTTTCCCCTTTCTCCAACAATGGATTGCAAATTCCTGCAAGCTAAAATGTAGGTCTTCATTCCCTAAAAACAAGCTTAAATGTCACCTTACCCATATTGACTAATGCTTTCTTTCTTTATCTCAGCTCCAAAATGTTATAAATGGATATTACATAATTTAATACCATTTTAAAAATGCGTTTCTGCTCCAGTATCTTATCTTGCAAATTAAATTGTAACCCTCTCAAGGTTAGAGAGCATGTACTATATTGAACTCTTAAATACTCCTCAATATATGAGACAATAAATATTTGTTGGATGATTCAGATGACATATCTTCTTAGCAAAATTAAAATTACCAAACTCTTCAAATAATTAGCTTTGTTACCCGAGACAAATCATTTATCCTTCATGAGATTTAGTTTATTACATTGTGAAATACATGATGCCATCATTCCTTAAATGCAGAGATTCACTGATGCGTTTCTTTAAATCACAGCTTTTGTTTTCATCCTAAATCTAAAAACAACAAGAGCCTCAAAAACAATGAAAAAAAGCAAAAAATTTAGAATAAACTGCATGCCTTCTGAAAGCAATGTGAAAGACATTATTTAATACTAGAGGCCCGGTGCACAAATATGTTCACGGGTGGGGTCCCTAGGCCTGGCCGGAGATCAGGACCAATCTGCAGGGCAACCAGAGGGGCGATGAGGGGCCCCCGCTGGCACCCGCCTTGGAGGGACTGGATGGGTTCTGAAAATATGCATTTTTTAAAAGCTCTACAGGGATTCTAATAGGGTCCACATGACACACTTTGAAAAACACTTTTCTGAACCCCATAGGCTTTTCCAAATTTAACATTCCATGATGTTACATGAGCATTACCTTTTTTTCTGCTTTCTATTTTGTGCCATTCCCCGAATAACTGGTCATATAATTGAAAGTATATTACGGCCTAGAAAGTGAGGCTAAGCTTCTTGCTTTGAGTCATGAAACAAAGTAGAAGCAGATTCTGGTTTAATTAGAATTCATATTTGAGACCTGTGGGCTATTACTAAGAAAAATAGTCAACTTTATATAAACATTTATAACTAGAGTTCTTGTTGGGGAAAATAATTCCCTGATTAAATTTAGCCTATCAATTATACACTGACTGTTTAAAACAGATAAATTATTTTAATATATTGTCTCTCATGTTGCTTCCTAATGCTTCCTTTGCATGGAGTTCTATTCTTTATGCTGCTCCTACTGGATAGATTAATAAATTGAGATTAATGAGATTCTTCCTTTTCTCCCAACTGTTTTTAAACAAAAGCCTATATGCTACATAAGCAAGGAATTAGGAGACTGCGTTGTTGATTGCCAGGCTTCTTTGAATAGTGAACAAGGGTTAGCTGTGAACGTCAGAAAAAATATTGTGATAAATGTCTACCTCCAACAAGGAACCATAAATATGGATCTAAAAGGTTCTAGTAGCCCTCATTATTTTAAACCACAAATTTTGTCATAATAACCTAGGAATTATTGTAGTTTTGTGGCCCCAAACTACTTTTTTGGAGATGGTACAATATAACTAAAGATGAAAATCAGTCAAAGCCTTGACCTGTTCTCTCTTTTTTGCCCCTCCATCTACTTATAAATTTCCTACCTTGGAAGAAATGACTTTATGAAACATACTGTGACTCCAACTAATTTCATATGGTATTGATAAGGGGAAGAATCATGAGGTATTAGCATGTCATAATGAGTGTTGCATATATAGGAAAATGAACACATCTGTGGGATGTAACACTGGCAGCGATAATGAAGAAGTTCGCACCAGCTGGCTTTGCCCTTTGCACCTTGTCTCATTCTTAAAGCTTTACTGAGCTCAGAAATCACTGTAATAGCCTATATATGTGTTTAATACTATGCTCACTTAAAAAATTACTACTGAATAAAGGAATTACATAAAATTATAACTGAGTCTCAGCCAAAGAATAAAACCTAACTCTGCCCCTATGAGAACTGTGGTGTAATCTCACTGGCAGGACTAGCCTGTTCTATGACTCAGTTGCAAAGCTAAGGGTGACATGTGAAGTCATAGGAATGACACAAACACAGCCACAGGTAAATGCCTCAAAACCAAAGTATTTGTTAGAAGAAAATTCAATAGTTTTGTTCCTATTATCGGTGTCAAAGCTTGCTTCTAGGAAGAAAAGAGAGTTGCTAAGTGT
Organism: Myotis lucifugus; assembly: GCF_000147115.1. NCBI lineage: Eukaryota > Metazoa > Chordata > Mammalia > Chiroptera > Vespertilionidae > Myotis > Myotis lucifugus. The sequence continues at coordinate 2,621,382 of NW_005871082.1, forward strand.
AATGCATGTTTTAAGAAGACTCTTTTCCCAGGAATACAGCTCTTGTATAGCTTTGTGGATTTTGTTTCTGCATCTATTTGTAGATAAGTTGAATGATTTCCTGGTTCTAACTAGTTCTAAGTCTTTGGATTTAACTGGTAATAGGGTGGGTTATGTTAAGGATAACTGATGTTGGAGAAAATCAAGGTGGGGTGGAGTGGATGGATGAAGTGACCAAGAGACTCTGTTCCTATTGTCCTGGAATATCTGGAATAGGCCAGACATCCTCAAATGGACCCAAGTTAGGCCTATGAGGAACCACTAAGTAAACTTGCAGAGGTAGAGTCTCGAACCAGGGTTGCTCAGAAGATGAACTTACTACCCACTTTAAGTAAAAAGTTGGAGATAAAATCTATCCAAGGAACAAAAGACAGCTAGTAGCTGGCCTCCATTTGGTTTTGCATGTATTAAAAAGCATCGTCTTCCCTACCCCCTTAATCCTTTACTTTGGGGTTATTTGTTTATTTTGTTCATTCATTAAGAACCTCCTTTGGAGCACATAAGTCTGTGGACGCAGACTGACTCTGCTCCCATGCCTTCAATGGGAGTGAAACAAAACCTACCTGCCCCTGCGTTTCCCTCTGTCATCCCTCAGGTATAAAATGGGTCATCTGACTCTCAGCAGTTTATACCAAAGTCAGCCAGGGATGAAATGAGACTTCAAAGCTTTCTACAAGCAGAGCTTGAGTCAAAAAAGCTGTATCTATAACTGATCAAAGGGCAGGTAGTTTACAGAAACTATAATGTGGAGGAACTGGGACATTGTTTTCCTGAGAACTTTGCCACTAGGATTTTGTTTCCAGTGCAACGAGAAGTGCTTGAAGGCTTTCAAACCAGATGGTGACACAATGAAGTTTTATTTCTAAAAATTATGAAGGCTGTCAGAAAAAGTGGATTGGTTGGAAGGAATGAGAAAAAGCTAGAAGGTATTTCACAACTTCTATAGGGATATAATACACGAGGACCACAGACTCTGAAAATGTGGCTAATTTCTTGCACTGTTTCTCAATTAAAAATATCCTGTTGTGGTATTTCACAGGCTCAGATTAGCTACCCCTTCAGTTCAGCAATGAACAAAAACTGATACATTAAAGTCATGTAGTAAATTTTCAAATTTGTATAACTCAGCCTCTTGATGTATCAAAACACAACAAGCCTAACATCACATTGCTGCTGACATCAGGTTGTAAGAACTGGTTTTCTAAAAAGAAAACTAAGGATTCTCACAAAAGTAATCATATATTTAATGTTGAGTCACTGATGTTTATAATTAATTAGTCTGCAGTGGATAAAAACTTGGGCCCTAGAGTCAAACTCAGGGGGCTCTACCAGGCCCTTGCTTTGTGGCAGTGGGTGAGTTATTGAAACTGTCTCAGTTTCCTCATCTGTAAAACGCTAACAGAATCTACCTTTCAAAATTGTTGTGAACTTTAGTGAGATTATTAAGGAAAAGGGCTAGGATAGTGCACACAATAGGCTTTAGTAATTACATTTTGTAATAACTGTTTTATTAATAAACATTGATCATTTTATTCAAAGTATTAAGCAAAGTATTTTGGTCGGAAAAAGCACAACTGTGGATTATAAATGTTGAAAAGGAAAGAATAAGGAATTAGAGATGCTCCACACTATTTCTTTGCAAAGCCATCCAAATGTTCACTCTCCCTCCTTCTGGTCACTTTCCCCAATAAAACAAGAGTATGTATTACCCACTTCTGACATCAAGAGTTGCTTGCCTCCCACCCAGTGCTGAATTATAGGTGATGTATTAGAAGCCATATATTCCCTTTGTCTTCTCCACATGTACCTAATAACCACACCAAAGACCCTTAAAGAAGAAGGTGCTGGAAGGTTACTCATCTTTTTATTTCCTTCTTGTTCTCTCCACTGTGGTTTCCATGCCTGGAACTGGTGCTCTTGCCCTTTCACCCCTTTCTTGCCTACGAGCTCTTGTCAAATGTATAAATATACAGTAACTTGGAATGCTTCCTGGAGTGGACTGAGAGAGAAGGAACCTGTTCTCCACCATAAATATGCTATGGACTGTAGAGTTTACAGACATTGTGATGGCAGCAGATTAGAAAGGAAAGCAGGCAAAATTGAAGAGAGGCCCTGCAAAAGGCTGGGGCAACCTTTAACTCCAGGTCAGGAAGTAGCCGATGATGTTTTTTTAATATTGTGAAGAGAGGGACAACGTTGTACAGTAAATCTATTGAACTACTTCAGGAGGCTTTTCTGTTGATCTAATTGAGCTGTTTGGAGCATGTTTGAATGTTTTCATCCAGCCCATCAGAATCCTGCCTGAGATAAGCATGAGAAGGTAATTTTTCTCTGGCATTGTTAGGAGAGATTGTCAGGGATCTAATGGTTGTCCATTTGGCACTACAGTGGATCAGTATGTAAAGAGTGTGTCCATATTTGTCTTTGGACATGGGGCTGTTAAACTATGCGTGAGAACTGTAGGGGAAAAAAAATATTTTCTCCACCTCTGTTAGGTTCCCCATCTGGGCCCTGTTAATTAGGCGGGGAAGGGACAAATTAACAAGAGAAAGAGAAACAGGTTTATTAACATGGGCACTGTGTGTGTAAACATGAAAGCATCCACTGATGAGTAACCCAAAGGGCTAAAACTTGGGCTTCTATCCTATCTCAGGCTACATAAAGGAAAGGGGGGTTTTGGAGTCCAGGTGGAGGAAGCAAGTTATGGTTACCAGGAAAGATATAGTGTATAAGCATTGTTTAGTAAGGTTTGTGATGTGGATATAAGTCAGTGCCTTGTCCATTGATAAGCATTGTTAAGAATTCTCAATGGGCCCTGACCAGTTTGGCTCAGTAGATAGAGCATCGGGCTGTAGACTAAAAGGCCCGGGGTTAGATTCCAGTCAAGGGCATGTACCTTGGTTGCAGGCTCGATCCCCAGTAAGGGGCGTGCTGGAGGCAGCTGATCGATGTTTCTCTCTCATCGATTTTCTAACTCCATCTCTCTCCCTTCCTCTCTGTAAAAACTCAATAAATATATATTTAAAAATAATTCTTAATGGCCTTTTACTCAAAATAATCTGCTGGTTCTCAATGACTTTTTGCTTAAAACGATCCATTTGCCAAAGAGGCATATTCTGGAGCTGCACATACTCTGGTACCCTTCAGAAATAAGCAAACACATACCTGCATCCAGATGGTGCCTGTTAGTAGTATCAATGCTAGATAACCTATGTCAAGCAGATAAATATTTTTTTAAGTATTATTATCCACCTTTGTTTCCAAGCCTTTGAACAAGTTATATCCCTAACTGAAACAATCTTGCATTGCCATCAACACTGGCTTCACCTTTCATCCATTTTCCTGAGATCTCAGATTAGATCTCACCAATCTGAGAAGCCTTTCTTACCCCTGATGACATTGTGGTTAGAAGTACTTCCTATGTTTTTCTAGTACCTTGGTTTTCCATTCAAAGCACTTAATGCACCAAACTAATTTCTTGCCTGTATTTCTAAACTAGATGCCCGGTGCATAAAGTTCATGCAAAGGGCTTGGCCCACGCAGCCCCTCACAGCCTGGGCTTCATCTGGAAGGTCATCCAGATGGTTGTCTGGAAGGCTGTCTGGACGGTCATTCTGCTGTTCGGTCTAATTAGCATTTGAGCTCTTTATTATATAAGATATTCCTTAGAAGTTCATATATCCATGTGGTTATATTGTGCTGATCCTAGAATTGTGGTGTGTAGCAGATTGACAGTAAATTAATTACTGATATAATCCCGTAAGTATAGTTGGAGGAAGAAAGGTTGTTTGAGAGATCAGGATGCTAACTTATGACTGTGAGTTGTCAAAAATCACTCACTTTCTGATAATTTTGATGACTCTTAGTTCATGCTTTTCAGTTTATACATATCTGCATAATTGTTCTTAAAAGGCTAAGGAATTCTCAGTTTTTATAATTTATCAGTTGAGGGCAGGTCAGCAGAAGAGAGGGAATAGATTAGTACAAGGTCTATATTTATTTTGCTGGTTAGTCCTCATGGCTCAGAGGGGGTGTGGACTCAGCCTAAATGGAGAAAATATGTATTGGGCACTTTCAGGGTGAGTCTGGATGAGTGACAAGAAAAATCATTTCAAATTTCTTTAATCTTACATATTAAACCCTTATTGGTTAGCATTTTAAAAATAATTGGTAAAATTGACTATGTCCATTTATTTGTACTCTCACCAATAGTATATGCTATGGATGTAGACCTGTCTGCTGCTGCTTTTGGACTATAAATTCTTTTTATCCTTATTCTGTGTGAGTTTAGATTTTCAGAAAGTTGTCTTTCTAATTCTCTAGCCTACCTCTGGCATACCTTGCAAATTCACTCATAACCAAATCTGTTTAATGAAGGTCACAGAAACTAAGTCAACATGAGACCCAGGAGTAGAGCCCAATGGTCCCAATTTGTCTATTCACTAAGACACAGCTACCCTATTCCACCCCGCACCCCCTCCCAATCAAAGCAGGTTATAGAATTTCATACCATTTTGTCTTATTGATTGAGTTATCCATCTCGCATTCTGCAAAGTCAGGGTCTTTAAGTACTTCTGTGTCTTTGACTTTGTTATTGGTATTATTTACAACTTCTAAGTATATATATATATATACTTTTTTTTTTAACTAAGATATCAGGGTGACCAGGAGGGGTCTTAGAATACCAAATCTTTCCCTCCTGGAGAAAGGCATGAGAATATAATGTTCTCATTGTGATACTGATGTTATCACTCTGAATAGAACCCTAACTTCTTACCTTAGAAATTCTTATTCTGGTACCTAAAACTGCTATTCTTGTATGCCTAAACTATCCTATCTAATAAAAGACAAAAAGGTTAATTGACCGTACCTTCGCTATGCTTCCCATTGGCTAATCAGCGAGATATGCAAATTAACTGCCAACAAAGATGGCGGCCGGCAGCAACACAGCTGAAGTGAGCAGGAGGCTTGCTTGCTCCAGTGATGGAGGAAGCCACGGTTCCCCACCTTCCATGGCCCAGCTCTGAGCTCTGAAAGCAACAGCTCCGAAAGCAACAAAGTTTCAATTATAGAAGCTAAACAAACCCCAGATACCTGCTTTCAACAGGCCGTGGCCTCAGAGCTGGAGCGAGCCAGACGGCAGCAAAGTTTCAATTATAGAAGGTAAATAAATCCCAGAATAAAAATAACTAAATAAAAAAGGAGAGGCTGTGAGCTTCAGTCATCGGCCAGCCTGAGAACTGCCCTCAGCCCCTCAACCAGACTGGCCAGGCACCCCAGTGTGCACCCCCACCCTAAAGAGGGTGTGGCCAGCCTGAAAACAGCCATCAGCCCCTCACCCAGGCAGGCCAGGCACCCAAGCGGGATACCCACCTTGATCTGGGACACCCTTCAGGGCAAACCAGCTGCCCCCCACCCGTGCACCAGGCCTCTATCCTATACAGTAAAAAGGTGATATGCAAACTGACCCTAACAGCAGAAAGACTGGGAATAACTGGTCACTATGACACACACTGGCCACCAGGGGCCAGACACTCAATGCAGGAGCTGCCCACTGGTGGTCAGTGTGCTCCCACATGGGGGAGCTCTGCTCAGCCACAAGCCAGGCTGATGGCTGCCAGTACAGCGGTGGTGGTGGGAGCCTCTCCCGCCTCCTCAGCAGCGCTAAGGATGTCCGACTGCAGCTTAGACCTGCTCCCCACTGGCAAGTGGACATCCCCCGAGGGCTCCCAGGCTGCCAGAGGAATGTCTGACTGCCAGCTTAGACCACCAGCAGGTGGTCATCCCCTGAGGGGTCCCAGACTGTGAGAGGGCACAGGCCGGGCTGAGGGACTCCCCCCCACCCTGAGTGCACAAATTTTTGTGCACCGGGCCTCTAGTCTATATAATAAAAGCCTAAGCGACCATTATGGTGGAACAACCAGAATGACCAATCATTATGATGTTCACTAACCACCAGCGGGTAGACACTCAACGCAGAAGCTTCCCTTGGTGGTTGTGCTCCCACTGGGCAGGGTGGCGGTGGGTGGGGAGCACCAGTCAGCCAGAGCCAGGCTCACTGCTGGCGAGCACAGCAGTGGTGGCGGGAGCCTCTCCTGCCTCCAGGGTAGTGCTAAGGAGCAGCGAGCTGAGCAGTAAGGAGTGAGCAGGCAGACGGTAAGGAGCAAGGGGTCCTTGACTGCGAGAGGGCTTAGGCTGGGCGGAGGGAACCCCCCCCAAGTGCACAATTTCATGCACAAAGCCTCTAAAATATATATATATATATATATATATATATATATATATATATATATAATTTATGATTATTATTATTTATTTCCTTAGAACATAAGCTAGATTCTTCCACAGTACAAGCCCCTTACTTTCTCTTTGGTCTTCAGTGATTGATAAATGTATTTTATTTCTGTCTTGATATAGAAATACCTTGTTAGCATTTTTATGAACAAAAGATCCTGAGGATTTCCTGTTATCATTATCATTATTATTTTTTTAACAAAATAGTTTACTATCTTTCTCTGCCATTCATTTAAATTTTTTATTTTCCAAAATCCTTTCCATAATTTCTATTGTTTCTTAGCTATTTTTTATAATCTTAGAACAATAAGTAAAACTATATGTAACCACATCTTTCATATTTACTTGTGTGGCTCTGGGACAGCTTGCTTTATATGCCAGGTAGGTTTCTGAAGAGGTAGGCAGGGATTGAATCCTAGGAAATTCAGTCATTGCTTAAGGATGTGGTTGAAATGGCTATTTGAATGAACCCTATTAGGAACCTTTTTCCCAAATCAAATAAGAACTCTTTATCTCATCTTCTATGCAAATCCAAATTTCCACATTTAAGGTTAGGCAGTGCCTATTTGTATAGTTATCTTTGTATAATGGTTATTCCCCAATCTTATCATTGAAATTTAGATCATTTTCATTTACTCCCTGGCTTCTATGCCCAGAAGTCTCTTATCTCTTTTTATTTTAGTACTAGTGGCCTGGTGCACAGATTCATGCACATTGAAAGGAAATTAATTAGAATAAATATTTCAATATCACTATTTGCCCTTTCTCTATAATAGAAGTGTCAACCAAATTCATGATCAACAATGACAGATCAAAACACACACGTGTGATTGGTGCCAGTGAGAGCTTTATATGTATTGTGCATGCATGAGTCAACTTAGCCTTTTATATATATAGAACAAAGTTGCTTAATTAGACCTGCTTTCTGATTTAGCTAAACTTTTTCCAGCCCAATGAAGCACCCCAACTTTTCTTTCAGGTAATTGTCAGCAACACAGCAGTAAATATCAAGATGAAGCAGATTATTACTGTAAATCACAAAGGGAGAACAAAGGGTAAAATATTTAACTGCAGCAGTGTTTGACTATATTCTGCACAGTATGAAAACGTGAAGTCATTTTTAAGGTCCACCATTTCTTACTTCTTTTCTTTAAATATATTTTATTGGTTTTTTACAGAGAGGAAGGGAGAGGGATAGAGAGTTAGAAACATCGATGAAAGAGAAATATCGATCAGCTGCCTCCTGTACACTCCCTACTGGGGAGGTACCCGAAACCAAGGTACATGCCCTTGACCGGAATCGAACCTGGGACCCTTCAGTCTGCAGACTGACGCTCTATCCACTGAGCCAAACCAGTTAGGACCATTTCTTTCTTCTTTTCAGTTGGGTCAAGTTTCTAAACTTTCTAAATCTCCATTTTCTGGCTAATGAAAAGAAAATAGGATTCCACCGAGTCTCCTATCTACTTACTCCAGGACTTCTGTGAGGATCAAATGAGATGAGGCAAGGGAAAACACTTCACAGACATTTGGTTAAAGTGTGAAATGTTTGTACCTGGTTATAAAGCAAGTCATGTTCTGGGCTGAAGAAACTGCAAGAAGGCTAGTCGTTGCTAGGGAGAGGAAGCTGGGCTTTGCTTCATGACATCATTACCCAGCGCCCACAGTGACCATTTCCAGGCTGGCCTGGGCTGTGGGCCACATTTTGAGCCATGGGGTCTTGGCAGTGTTGGCTGTGATTTGGTGGGCTGTCTCTCTAGGGTGATGGTGGAGCCTGTGTCCCACTTGGGGGAAGCCGTTGCTTCTTGGGTGCCAGGTCCACAGTTTCTCTGAAAATGGTAAATGGCCAGTGTGCGTCATGGCATCTCCTGTGTTGAAGTGTCTGCCCCCTGGTGGTCAGTACATGTCATAGCGGCTGCTCCAAAGGTCAGACACAGCATATTAGCCATATATATATCTGTAATAGTCCCTGAAAAAAAATATAATATCTCTGTTCCAGTCTGAAAACAAAATAGGCAGAGCATATACTATGGAATGAAGCATTCAGAGTTAAATTGAATGAACTGTTGATGACTTTTTGGAAAATTACAGTAAAACATTATTTTTTTTTCTCACAAAATATAGAAGTGTGTCTGATTTTGAAATTTAATTCTTAGACATACTTAGGTATGTTTTCCTTCTCCCTTTCCCACTCTGGATCAATACCATCATATAAATGAGAAAAAAGTCTTCTTGCTTTTGAGTCTTTCATGAAGAAAGTTTTCCCTTTCTTGTTCTAAAAAGAGTGATGATTTTGCTTTTAGAGAGGATCTCTCCTTCTGGGGCTAGATGAAACATCTGAATGCAATAAATATCAATCAGAATGAAATGTGAAAATGGAACGCAACTTGCCTTTTTACCATTAAATACATCTTTGAAAAATGTGCCTTTCTTGTATACATTTCCTTTATTTGTCACATCATTACTGAGTCAAACCAGAGAACAAAATCTTAATACTCTGCCCAAGACAGTGTACTGTTTTATGGCCTTTGCCAAAGCAGAAAATGTCAGTGAGAACTGGGGAACTTCCAGCCCAACTTTGTTAAACCTAATAGATTTGGTCATTTCAAAAAGCATCTGTGGTCAAGATGCTCCCAGTAACAATAATTTGCCCAGGGAATCAGAACTGGAGTCATTCTTCAACCCACATTTCCAGCCTGCTCACAGAGGCGGTGTGAAATGAAGCCAGGTGTAGAAACTGGCTTTCCTACTGACTACCGCAAAGGTTAGCTATAGGGGAAGAAAAAGAAAGAATAGGGTGTCTTCTAATAATCCTGCTTTTGTGATTGATCAGCAAATGTCTAGTGTTCCCATGAAATCTGCCCACTGAAGGCTGAACCCTAGTTAGAATCCTGTACCAACCATGATCCCCAAATACAACTGGTGCTCATACCCTCCATTTCAAGAGGGTATTTGGGTCAGAAACACCTCTCCAAGGAGTCTGGTAAACTGCAGCTGTGAGCAAATTAGTTTTCTTCGAGAGCTATTTATTGCTCTCCCATTATCAGTGTATTCAGATGAAAGCAAAAACAAAGGCAGTTGTGAAATACGGACACACAAGAAATGCAATGTGTTTGGTCTTTGTTGCACATTGATGTCAGAGCAATGTGGGTGAAATAAGACCACCTTGGTACTTTCACCACTGGTTTGTTGGTGGTCCCATCTTGCTGAAAGGCCCAAGCAGAGACAGTAACCATGTCTGATCATTGATAGATTTCCTGACATTACTGAGAAGGACAGGCCAAATTAATGGTGATATTGTCTGCCTGATTTTCATCAATTCTCCATGCAGTTTTAATTAGCTCTGCTCTTTTTCTCCTCCCATTTTAATCTCAGGCATATGCGTAGTTTTGTGTGTGTGTGTGTGTGTGTGTGTGTGTGTGTGTGTGTGTGTGTGTATCATCAATGTAAAAGCTCTACAAAGCATTTGGTGTCATCCATCTAGTTTCAAAGTAGCTGGTGCATCATGCAGCGGGAAGAACACTGAACTAGAAGTCAGGACTCCTGAGTTCCTGTCCAAGTCTGATACTAACCTGAAATGTGACCTTGAGCACAACCTTTCATCCATATTAATTTTTAAAAATATATTTTTATTGATTTCAGAGAGAAAGGGAGATGGAGAGAGAGAGATAGAAGCATCAATGATGAGAGAAAAATCATTGATTGGCTGCCTTCTGTATGCTCCCTACTGGGGATTGAGCCTGCAACCTAAGCATGTACCCTGACTGGGAATCCAACCATTACCTTCTGGTGCATAGATCAATGCTCAACCACTGAGATATGCTGGCTGGACTCAGCCATATTAATTTTTTTCTGGTGCCAGCTTGAAAAACTGCTTCAAGTCTTTAGGCAATAAGAAAAATACTTTTTCCTTCCATTAAACATACATTCTCCTTTAAAGCAGAATAGGATAGGAAATGACATTAAGAGAATTTGCTAAGTATGTTATTTTATTTTCCAGGAAGGTAAACCTTTATGGAACATGATAGGATTACCTTCATGGAGCAAGTTTAGCAAATCCCCTTAATTTTAGGTCACTAAGGTGATTTCCAGATGACTCTTATTCCTCTTTTTCCTCCTTGACACCCTAAAGAACAAAATAAATACGAACTGCACATGATTGCTATATATCTAAACAAATGCCCACTTGCACTTAAGGAATGTCCATGCTGTGTTCAAAATCCAGAGAGAACCAGAGATGGAATAGCCAAGTTGAAAGTGAAAGGAACCTTATACATTCACTGTTGGAAGATTCCTTACAGGTACATTAGTCCAACCACAAAGCACTGTTCAAAACACTTTGCACCTCATAAGATTTGGCTTTTTTATCACAGTTTCCTGATTTTAACTGCTCAGAGAAGTCATTCAAAATCTTTTTATTTTTTTATTTTTTTTTAGTTTATATTTTATTGATTTTTTACAGAGAGGAAGGGAGAGAGACAGAGAGTTAGAAACATAGATGAGAGAGAAACATCGAACAGCTGCCTCCTGCACATCTCCCACCGGGGTGTGCCCGCAACCCAGGTACACGCCTCCGACCGGAATCGACCCTGGGACCCCCCAGTCCACAGGCCGACGCTCCATCCACTGAGCCAAACCAGTTTCGGCTCAAAATCTTTTTAAAAGACTCAGCTTTCTCATCTATAGGAGAAATTGGACCCAATTATCGTTACATCTCTTTTTCCTTAATATCCTTTCCTTCTACTGGACATTTTCAGCGTTTCATAAATCTTCTCTTGCAGGAGAAGACATTGAGGGGAAAACAAATAGGTAGTAATGAGATATTTAAAGTAGTAATAAAATTAAATGCTTTGAGGTTTGGCATTATGATCTAGCAGTTTACTTACTCCCTGAGAGCAAGACTTTAAAGAGGCCTATTTACTCTTCCAAGTCAGAACTTCTTGTTACAACCGGGTAAGAGACTTCTTTATAATAAACTGGGTAGTAGTTCTTACTTAACTGGAAGTGGCTGAAGCTTAAGGAAGACCAGCCACTAAATTCTCACAAGCAGCCAAACACCTGGTCTTTACTTTTGACATTGCACATTTCCACAGGCCCTGTTTTTTACTGTTGACAGTGTTACTTCACCACTTTTTTTATAATAACAAAAAAGTCCTATAAAATGTAAACCCTATTTTTTCTATATCATTGTTCCCGGGGGTATTTGGATTCAATAGAAAAACCCTCTACCTCTATTTCTGTATAGTCTCCTATTCAGAACAATTAAAAGGAGCTTTCTTCTTAGTCTTGTCAAGGAAAGTAAGTTCCTCTGAGAAGTCACATTTCCCCTTGTAAGTCCACCACACTTGATTCATCATGTGACAAAGACTTGAAGTCATATTTCTAGTAAAGTATTTAATTTGATAAATAATTTAGACTATTACTTTAAAGCAAAAATTTGGTATTCCGAAAGTAAAGTTTTGACAAGCTAGGTAATAATGTTATCCCATAAATGATAAGAATTACTCTCAGGAAGGGAAATAGTGTCTTGATTAGAAAGAAGCACAAATGAAAGATTCATTTCCTGGAAGAAAGGAAGTCTGTGTAATAGCAAGTCAGACCAAAATGCACGGTGTCTCCCAAAAGTGTGTACACTCTTTGAATAATTATTAATTCCAATGGGTTAAATCTGAAAATAAAGAAACATAGATTGAGCTACCCAAAAATGTATCTGCATACATTTTTGGGGGAACACCTTATATGTTTGTATGACATTTGAATAGGACCATGTGGGAAGACAGAATCTGTCTTTATGCACATTTTCAGCCTCTAACCTGAGAATGGGATTAGGAAAAGGAATCTTGTATGTTACATGACTCAGAGGCATGTTGGAACTAGGTATGTCAACACATGAAAAAGACTTACCCAGTGTAAAAAAAGGCAGTTTTAAAAAAAAGATATTTTTATTGATTTTAGAGAGGAAAATAGAGGGAGAGAGGAAGATAGAAACATCAGTGATGAGAGAGAATCATTTATTGGCTGCTTCCTGCAGGCCCCACACTGGGGATGGAGCCCATAACCTGTGCATGTGCCCGGGAATCGAACCATGATCTCCTGGTTCATAAGTTGATGCTCAACCACTGAGCCATGCCTGCAGGGTGACAGTTTTTAATAGTCAAGTTTGATCATACCCAACTGTGGGCCAGCAGATGTAAAAGTCCTTCAGAGAGAAGAAAGGCAAGCTAAGACCTAGTAATAATTATTCTGAAACAGTGCAAAGAACATTTATCTCTAGATATAGTGCTAGTGACTAACTAAATAAAATAAAATAAAAAACTTCCTAATGCAAATATCAGTTCTATTCCCAGGGATTTGAAAAAAAAAACAGCACACGTATTATTATTTTAAATTCTTAGCTCTCACGTATAAGTTTGAATAACTTAACCTTTTTTAAAAAAAACCTCTCTGAGAAAGAACACAGCTTTTTGGCCTGAGGTATTTTCTTTGGAGAAATGGAAAGAAGTCAGAAAGACAAAAATGTGCGGGAACAAAATAAGGAGAAAAAATATTCAAACAGAGGATATGACTAAAAACCTATTTAACAAATAGCAAGGCGGGGGGAGACTGGAAGCAAAAATAAGTTTGCTTAAAATGCAAAGGAAGAGTATTAGCCGAGGATAACCCTCTTGATTCTTCCCTTTTGTTTGAAAAGTGCATTTCCTTCCTTCTGCTGACTGATCTGTTGCCATCAGCAAGAGAGCTTCATAGGGGCCAATGGCACACATTCTCTTCCAGGTTATCTTTAAAATATATTTTATTGACTTTAGAAAGGAAGAGAGAGGGAGAGATAGAAACATCATTGATTGGCTGCCTCCTGCAAAGTACCTACTGGGGTTGGAACCCACAACCTGGGCATGTGCCTGACTGGGAATAGAACTGTGACCTCCTGGTTCATAGGTTGATGCTCAACCACTGAGCTACACCAGCCCAGGTTGGTTATCTTGACTTCTCTTTCCTCACACTGACAAGGGGTACCTATCACAAATCAGAATAGCACTGAAGAATATGAGGGGATTCCAGCAAAATCTTGACTGGCGGCCTGACATCACCTCTGCCTCATTAGCCCCTGGCTTAACAGTGTCCCATCATGGTCATTGATGATGGTCCCCAGATGAACACACTTCATAACCATTTGCCATAATTATGTGACTAGCAAATGGGCTGCATTTAATAGGAAAAAACAACAACTTTTTACCTTCTGACGTGATAAATGAGGAGTGGGGAGTTGATATGACTGAGAGTGAGAGCGAGTAAGCAAGAACCCTCTGGTGAGGTAATAGTATAGTGAGAGATAATGCAAAAAGCAGAAGCACTTAATGTTTGATTTTTGCTGTTGTTGACCCCAGTGTTTGAGTCAGTAGTAACTTACCAGAAGCATTCTGTCACACAATTGACCTCCCTTCACTTGTTTTCCATGTTACACTCTCTGATAAAGAGACAGTGAACTTGATATTCAGTTCAGCACAATCATCCTGCATCATATCTGAGTATGAAGAATGGTCTTCCCTCAGATGTGATGCAGATTGTTTGACCAGTAGACAAGAGAAATGTGTCCTGTTGTCCTTCAAAAGCCTTTCTCCTTAGACCGTGAAAGCTTGAGGGAAAATGGGATAGATTTCATTTAAATCTTAATGTCTATAGAAATTCATCTCAGTAGAATTATTCCCAATTAAACAATAATATCCAGTCTTCTGTCAAATAATTTATATTGTGACTATATATGTTATTGTATTGTCTGAATCAGCTTGTATAACAAAAAGAAAATCTTGAACTCTTCATGTGGGCTAAAGGCTAGAGTTTAAGAGAAAGAAGGCCCTTAAAAGACACTTCTTATGCCTTAAGAGGCTCTTTGAAGCCAATAACTTGAGAGATGTTTCAGGTTATTACTGACCCTGGCCCTGCATTTGACATGAGCCATATGTTTCTAGCAGCCACTCTGTATGACTATATAAAGTCCCTGTGTCAACAGTTTGCTTCCTGGATTAATTTGTATAAGGTGTCTGGGGAATGTGGATTCAGGTTGGAAATAAGGTTAGTGGAGGCCTTGGAACTGCCTCTTTAGAGGTCTGTAACTCAGCACATTATTCTTATAATTTCTGCTATACTCTCGAGGGATCAGTCTGGTTTCTTTGTGAGACTAAATATTGGGGAAAAATTTTAGTACTACTAAACCAAGCAAGTTCTGGCAATTTATTCAATTTACTTCTTGTAAGAAAATTAGCGCACTAACTCTTTTCTTATCACTGATTGGATTAAAGTTGTACATAATCTGATTTGTGAAATGGTGCACTTGCATATGCAAGTCATTAGGAAGAGGAAAATGTATGGACCCAGAAGTGGTCACGAGGAAAGGAGATTGAGTGAAATGTAAAAAAGCAATATAACATGTTTGATCCATAGGTATGACCCAGAGCTTTCAGAATTTTCTTCATCTCATCTTGCTCCCAAAAAGGCAAATTTTCTAGTGAGTTAATTGTTCATGGTCTGATGTTAGGAGGAAAGAGTTCATATACCCATCACTAATTGCTCTTATTATCTTGATTAATTTATATGTGTTCTCTTAGTCTCCATTTCTTCCTTTGTAAAAGGAGGACCGGATAAAGAACTGGCTTTGTAGAATTGTTTTGAGGTTTACATGTAGGAAACCATGTTATTTATTTAGCACAGTGCCTGACACAATGAGGAACAGTGGTTATCTTTCACATTCTCACCATCACCATGTGTCAATGATGCGAAGTGAAGGGATCATTCAAACATTTTCATGGAGAAGTTAAATGGGCATGGGTTGTTTTTTTTCTTCTTTTTAATTGTGTTATATACGTATATATAATAGGGCTAAGCCACAGGTTCATGAACACTGCCTAATGCCACTCACGATGACAGTGAGTTGAAGGGAAGATGGCGGTTAGGAGGAAGTGAATTTGAGTTCTTATTTACGCATAAGTGCTTCACTTACCTTGAACAATTTGTTTAACCTTTATTCTGCTTCATCTGTTTTTAAAATGAAGAAATAATATTTAGCTACATGTAGTGGTAATACAATCAGTTACTTCTAAAGTGAAAATTTAACACTTCTGTGAATGCAGTATTATTAAAGAATAGTTTGCCTTGTCCAGTGATACTTAGCTGTTTACCTCTGGAAAGAAGTTATTAGGTTAATTTTTTTTTCTTTTGCAGAAGTGTTATGGTCTTATCTTTAGTCCTCAAAACACTAAAACATGGAGCATCTGCCCTCATTTTTAACCCTATTCCTTCAGCACCAGTTGTAACCATGTCTATAATCTTTGTTTCATCACAAAGCTGAGGAAGATAAGTGAAATCCACTGAGAAAATGTTTTCCCTGGAGAATGACTCAGCCTTCAAAAGAAAATCAATAATATGAAAGGGGAACAATGTTTAATCATTGAGTACAATAATTACATCCTAAATATTAGCACAGCGATAAGAGGTGGAGAATGAAGAGAGTGAGGGAACTGCTTCGTTGTTTATCTTGCTTGATGCCTGTGTTCAGGCTCTGGAATCAGGGCTTTCTCTGTAGACAGAATCCACTATGGTGACATTTAGAGTCACCTAATAAATCATGCTTCTTTTTTTTTTCAGACCCCATTCCTTTGTCCTCTGAGGTGTAGGCAAGAGAGCTGACAGTAATGGAGCATTTCCTTACACACTTCTGTTACCGTTATGCAGAGAACTCTGAATGGCATATCTGCTCCAGAAGAGAACAGCTAGCCCACTGACTTTATCTAAGCCAAAAAGGGTGGAATTAAAGCATGCAGTGCCATTTATCTATGTAAACCTGTTCTCAAGACAGTATTTATCCTAGTTTATCTGTTAAATCCTTCAAAGTCTAGAAAAACAATTTTTCTTTACATTTTTGAAGTGCCCTTAATGTTTTGTTCTCCATTGTGTTACTAATATTCTGATTTTTTGTTGTTTTTAATTCTCACTCAAGGATATTTTTCCATTGACTTTTTTTAGAGAGAGTGGAAGGGGGAGGGAGAGAGAGAAACATTGATGTGAGAAAGACATTCATTGGCTGTCTCCTGCTATGTGCCCTAACCTCCCTGATTGGGGCCAGGGATTGAGCCTGCAATCGAGGTATGCACCTTTGACCAGAGTTGAATAGTGACCCTTCAATCTGAGGCCCAAGGCTCTATCCAATGAGCCAAACCAGCTAGGGCTAATAATGTGATTTTTTTTATTACACATATTATAACTTGGTCTTGCCATTTCCACTTCTACATATTCTTCCAACATTCACACACCACCACCACCACCACCACCACCACCACCACCACACAACCCTAAGTCAGTTAAGACCAACAATCTTGTCAAAATCATTTTAGCATTTCCATTTATGAAGTTGAACAGAATGTCCATGCTTGAACCTGCTGACATTTAGGCAAACTTGCATAAAATACCATATGTCTAGCTGCATAGGAAGCTCTACTCCAATCTATCAGATAGAGTTGCTGATTTATATAGAAGGAGGCATGAGAAAAAAAGTATGGCTGAGCATTAAAGTAGAAAAAAACAATGTCCCTAAGCATTTCACTGGTAGCCTATTCAAATCCTGCAAACTCTCCCTTTCCAAAATGTCACTCTCAGTGCCTTCAAGGTCCTCCCTATTATTTTTCAACAGAACAGCTGGTTTCTTTTCTCTTTCTGCTCTTTGTTCAACATTTACTGTATCACAGTTGCTAAACTAGGCCCTTTGCATTCATTTGGCTCATTTACTGTTGCAATAACCCTTTGTGGTGCGGTGCTATCCCATTTACGATGGTTTTTGTAATGTTGTAAGGGGAGAGCTGCAATGGAAGTGTGCTTCGTACTGCCTTCACCATGCCCTAGTATAAAAGATTGCTCATTTATGTACTGCTTCCCACATCAGACTATATCTCACTCATTATTAGAAAATAGCATAGTGCCAGGTAATTCAACATTGCCCATATGAATGACCCCCTGCTGGGGAGTCATGAGAGCCCCATGTAGGATCATCCCTGCAAGGGACTCAAGCCCTTTGCACTGTGAGATCACATGTTTAACATGACCAGTTAGGAAGAAAAAACTTCTAATACATTTTACATTCTCTATTTTCAGTTTAACAATTTTATAAACTCCAAGTCTTTAAAAAAAAGCAGTGTCTATATGGTCTTATGCTTTGATTTCAATAACTTCACACATATGCATTGGTGGGTAAAGATGTTCCCACTACAATGTGATGTGGGGGGTCGGGGGGAGCGGGTTTCATAATAGCATATATAAAATAAATCAAAATTTAAACATAGATGCATATTTATATACCTATATTCAGGCTCATTTTTTATTTTTTATTCAGTCTTATTTAATCAATCCCCCTATTGTTGGCTAAGTGAGCTATTTGTAATGTTTTTATTAATCATTATTAGAAAAAAAGGCCAGCACCAAGTATCCTAGAACAATCTCTCTATGTGTTTGTCTAATTATTTTGTCAGGATAACAGGGCCCATATGGTGTCCACTTCAATGCAGCTATTTATTTGAGTTCCCTCACTGCCTCCAGGAATGAGCTTTTCCTCTGAGAGCAGTGCTGCTACGTTATCTAGTGACTGGAGTAATGTGAGTTCATGTGACATGATCAACGAAGCATGCCAAAGGTCATCTGCATCTTATTCATCAAGGAGTTCTCTGAAATCCCTGAGAGACACTTATCTTTTCAAAAGTCTGTGATCAGACAGGAGCAAGGGCCACGTCTTCCTATATAGGGAGTAATTGCATCTAATCTGATACACATGACCACGGGGCAAGGGTCTTGTTGACGCTGAGATCTCTGGGATTGGGTCAAATTAGGAGGAAAAAGAATAAATGCCTCAAATACAGTAAAGACAGAGAACTGACTCACAACCAGGAATGTCAACCATAGCACTAGAATGGGACTAATGTTTTAAAATCAACTAAATTTGCAAGAATTTTTGAAACAAGGAACTTGGAAAAAGTAGAAGTTTCTTGCTGGCTCCCGTGTTGGCCATGTAGAATATGTGGTCTCCCAAAGAGTTTCTTAGCCCCTGGGCAAGCTGATCCCAGTCTAGGACCCTCTTTTTAGAAGAAGGAGAGACTCCTTGGTGCAAACATGTCTTGAGTACTGAGGATAATTTTTTCATTGGTTGTTTTAGAGAAAGTGGAAGGGAGGGAGAAAAAGAGAGACACATCAATGTGATTGGTTGCCTTCCTCACATGCCCTGATCAGGGCCAGGGATCAAACCTTTAATTCAAGTATGTGCCCTTGACAGGGAATCACACTTTCGACCCTTTTCTTCCCACGCCAATGCTCTTGCAATTGAACCACACCAACCAGAGCTCACTTGGTCTTTTAATGAGTACTGAGCCAGAACCTCAGTATGAATTCTAGTTCTCATCTGTAAAAGTCACTTCAGTGGCTTCCCATTGCTCTTAGATAAGACTCGGTCCTTGATATGGCTTACAAGATCTGGCACAATCTGTGTCCTGCCTCATTCATCTCACTCCTCACCTGGCTTACCTTCTTCCTCCCAACCTGCACCTCCTGCAGCCATGTTGACTTTCCCTGAGTTTTGCTAAAGGGTCTCATTGCTGTCTCCTGGCACATTTGTTTATATGAAATCATCTTCCTCCCTGTCACTCCTGCCTATTTATTCCTTTTATCCCTCAGGCTTCAGCTCATTTTTTTTTTAAAAAAACTCAAGAAACACTTCTCTCCAGTTACCTGGCTGGATCTAATGTCCCACTTATATGTTGTCATACACCATGTGCTTTTCTTTTACAGAACTATAGGAGAAATAAATATCATGCTTTGTAGATATAATTATTTGGTTAGATTTGGTATCCTCTTGATAAGTAACATGGTCATCAATAAATATGTCAGCAGCTATTGAAGTGAGACCATGTGCCTCACACTGTCCGAAGCATTTTATGTGAATTAACTCATTTAATTCCCATAACAGTCTCCATTATACAGCTGATAAAACTGAGGGAATTAAAAAGTTAAATAACTCACCCAAAGTTACACAGCTAGTAGTTGATGAAGTTCATATTTGAACTCAGAGAGACTGGATCTGGAATCTTAAATCTTAATCACTATATTTTCACTGACCTCTAAGTTCCAATCCTAACACGTAGTAATTGATCAATAAACATTTCTTGAAATTATAAATGGATAGGTAAGTTAATTGATGAAAATAATAAATTGATTAATTAATGGAAACCCCATAGATGCCCAGCTCAACTGAGAAAAAACTTGGGCTTGGCACAAAAGTACCATGATAGACACCCCATTGGAAGGAATACATTCTAGAGAAGATTCAGGAAAGAGAAACCCAGGAATACTTTATGTGATCTGTGATGAAAAGCTTAGAATGTACTAACCAAAGAGATTAGTTCTGTAGTTTATGTGTCCATCATTGTGACCTTTCCCAATATTGACTTTTTGGTTTGTTCAGTGTCTGTAATCCCTTAGGCTGATGTTTATAATCTTGAGTGATTATGCTCTATTTGCTAAGGCTTTCCTTGAAAACTTTGAAATAGAGAGAGCAGGTCAATGGTGATGTCATCCAGGGCTCTGCCAGCCTGTGGTTATCTTGCTTACCCAAAAGCAAATAATTTTCCTATTTCTCATCTTTATAAAGTAAGCACTTCACAGCTTTGTGTTTTCATGCATTGAGATTTCCCCATGAATCTGAAAAGACCTTAAGATAAAAGAGAGAGAGAGAGAGAGAGAGAGAGAGATCATTGAAACTAGTTTTAGGACCTTAGATATTGGCTTATTATCATAAACCCACACTCAGACCATCTTTTACATTATCAGACTCTGGTAAAGCATATTAAGCCACCTAATGGACTTGCCTTCATAACCCCTTTTGGGAGATCATGTGGAAAAATCTGTCCAAATTGTTATTATTTCTATGTAAATAATAGTGCAGATGTGTTTCGATATATTATATGCTATGCCATTATCAATTGCACTCAAGCAGTTCTAACTACATGACTGATGCTTCAATTTCACTAGATGGTCTATGCTTTCTGAATTTATTACAGGATAAATAAGGGCAAGTATGTGAGGGTAGCATTTGGTGAGGTTGTGGGAAGGATAGTTTGTGACTCATGATATTGGGGGGGGACAGGAAGTGAATTAAATATACACATAGTAATTTAGTTTTCTTTTCCAACAATGAAATTGTTGAATGGAGTGGTGATTTAGATACTTGATTATTCCTGTATTTACTGCTAACTAAGGAATACAGTATGAAGAACAAGACAGTGTTGGTCTGGGTTGGTAATACAGCATGTAATTTTGTGTTTTGTCATAACCAGTGCAGGTTTATGTTTAGCTGTGTGTGTGTGGTTTTTTTTTAATAGAAGTGTGCATAGCATTGTTTTGTATTAAATATTATTAAAAGGATATTTAATACATAACACAATGAAATTAATATTTATATATTTTGGTACTCTCATTGAATGTTCTAAATGATGGAAATGGAAGAAGGGGAGATTCTAACACTAGGAAACCTGGACAATCTCCACCAACATATCAAACCCAGGATCAATTCAGTGATAATTATCTGTAGCCATTCAATTTCAAGTTAGG
The DNA here is from genome assembly GCF_000147115.1 of Myotis lucifugus. NCBI lineage: Eukaryota > Metazoa > Chordata > Mammalia > Chiroptera > Vespertilionidae > Myotis > Myotis lucifugus. Next base: position 2,642,352 of record NW_005871082.1, read on the forward strand.
GTAGTAGGATGTGGAATTAGGGATGATTCTCAGTGCCAGATAAAGATAGGATTATCCATAGGGAAAGCTAACCAATGTAAGATAGGTGGGACTAAATTCAAAGTTCTTCCCAGAAAATAAGGTTACTATGGATGCAACAAAAAGCTAGATACATTTCTGGACTATAGGATTGGGCTCTACTTGAGATAAACCAGAAGCAGAATCTACTAGGAATTGAATAAGTAGGCCAAATTCACATGTCAGCTGGACTTCAGAACTAGAGTTTCAGATACCACCTTACCTCTCCAAGTTGGAATGGGAGAGATGATGGTAAGGACTGGAGGGAAGTAAATGAAGGTGTACATGAAGAAGCAGTTGGGCACCAAAAGATCAAGTAGACATTCTGGCCAAGTCAGTAAAGGTGTCTCATAGTATAAGCCTCAACAGAAAAGCTAAGTTTTGAGTCTCTTTCTGATTACAAGCAGGTTGATTCAGTATATATGGCAGCTTATATTATTTACAAATTCTAATTGTTAGTCAGTAGGGAGCAAATAACACTCCTATCACTTGGTCTAGAACTGGTTGTGCTGAGTCATCATTATAGCCCAGGTCCTAGTACTGTTCAGAGCACTAAGAGGGTACTTTATAAATGAGTGATGGATTGAATGTTAGTGGATTAATAAATTAGTAAAATGTTGGGGCAAATGGGATGGGACTGTGGTGGATAAGAGCTAATGACCTTAAAGGACCAGCTCAAAGATCGCATTCTCACTACAACTTCAGAGTTAATTATGCCTCTCCTCTGTTCCTATGGTGATTTATTTATTCTGCTTTTATATCATTTATTAGTCACATTATAATTACATTCAATAAATTTTTCTGTATCCAAAACTATAAAATGCTTAACCATAGGGACTGTTGGTTTATACCTACAGTGTTGCACATAGTATCTGGCACATATTGGGAAATCAGAAAATATTTACCAATCTAAGTCAGCAAAACTTATAATGTACCAGTGTGGTTTGTGAACCATGTTTCTTTCATTTAAATAAGATCATAAGGCTTTGTGACCATGTGGCAAGTCAAATTGGAGGAGTAACCTCTTCAATATCCACATTTCCTCTTCTAATCTTTTAGATTCTCTGTGGGCAGGTTATCTCTCCCTTTACTTTTCAGATATCATATATCATAGAAGAATGTCTACTTATGCTGTTCTAGATTACCCCATAGTTTATGCACTTTTCTGATGCACAGAAATGAGCTCTCTCTATAGAAGTATACAGTATTAAGGGACCCTCTGCATTGACACAGATGCTAGCACCTCACTGAGAAAATGTGGTCAAAAGCTAAGAGGGACAGAGAATAAGAGCATGAAAGGCATGCAGAATGGAGCTCCTCTCTGCTTCCCAATGTACTGGGGAGCCGAAAAGTGGCACAATTTTGTACTCCAATAGTGACATTTTAATTTATAAGCTGAGAATGTACTGATCGCCAACTGCAAAAATTGATTTGGTTGTTCATCTGATTCAGCTCATGTCAGAGTTTGAAAGTAATTATGATAGTGGAGCTGATAGGCAGGCAATTACATTTTTGTTCTCTGGCTCTCCAGCTCCTTCCCCCTCTCTTTCCCTTCCCACCTCATCCACCCCCAAGGTTGTTTTTGTCAGGAAGGCAAAGTCGGCAGAAGACAAAAGAGTAATCTTTGGACAAGTGGTATGTGGACTCCTGCAGCGTAGACTGTAATAAATAGCATGTTGTCTTGGCTAGTCCTTTATCTTAATCTAATTTTTGTTAGCCTCTTATGAAAACTAACCAGATGAAAGATGTAGACTATTCTGTCTTCTTCTTGCAAGTACAGAATAGAAAAAGCACATGCACTACAAGGCAGCTACTGCTCCTGACCTGCCTTTGAGTTGTCTCACATGTTTATAGATACAAGGTGGTTGGGTTTGTGGTTTTTTTTTAAGATTTTGTCCAAATCACAACACAAATAGGAGCCACAAACAGGCTCTACTAACCTGCAGGAAAATGTTAGAGAATAAACTAGGTGCAGAGAGATGTAGGCAGGGTTGAAATACAGGTCTGTGTTGGGAAATAGATTCCATGGGAGATTGAAAATACCCTTGAAAAAGTAGTATAAAAACTAGAGCATGACACTAACCAGTTTGCCTCAGTGGATAAAAGGTCAGCCTGTGGACCAAAGGGTCACAGGCTCGATTCTGGTCGAGGGAATGTACCTTGATTGCAGGCTTCTCCACGGGGCCCTGGCTGGGGCTCATGCAGGAGGCAACCAATCGATGTGTTTCTCTCACATTTATGTTTCTCTGTCTTTCCCTCTCTCTTCTACTCTCCCTAAAAATCAATGTAGAAATGTCCTTGGGTGAGGATTAACAACAACAAAAAATAGAGCATAGTATCAGAATGAAGAAAATTTTTGTTGGAAGCAATACCTGACATGTAAACATAACATTATGTAGAGGAGGGAGTTGAAGAGAGGACCTCAGGTAAAAATTACATTGTAGATGGATAAAGAGATTGATGGATGGACATGGATTTCTGATCTCTTTCTATTTTGAATGGGGTTTATTTGAAAACATTAAAAAAATTCAACAGTTTTTGACTCAGCAGAATGGTTCTTTTTTGTCCCTGGGACAAATTTTAAGCCTGGGAATTCTCTTCAGTTAGTCTAGGAAATATATCTAAGTTATTGGAAACTGTTTTTATTTTTACAAAATGGAAAACACTTTAGATTTCATCCCAAGATTGATGGTATTCAGAGTCATAGCTCTCCTCCCAGAAAACTTGTGGCTTAACAATTCACTATGACTATTTAAAGCAGTGGTTCTCAACCTTCCTAATGCTGCGACCCTTTAATACAGTTCCTCATGTTGTGACCCCCAATTTCATTGTTACAAATTGAACATAATTAAATATAGTAATTAATCACAAAAACAATATGTAATTATATATGTGTTTTCTGATGGTTTTAGGGACCCCTGTGAAAGGGTTGTTCGACCCCCAAAGGGGTCATGACCCACAGGTTGAGGACCGCTGATTTAAAGGTTCAAAAGAAAAAGAGCTCCTTCCTCAAAAACTGACCTACCCCAGATCCAGGCTTTTCTCTACGCTCAAACTTCTCTATAAACCTCCCTTCCACTGCCTGGCCCACTGCAATTTGGCACATATTCCCTTTTAATGAGTGAGCAATCTGCCCGTGGAATATGTGTCAGATAAGGTTGACTGGATTGATGTAAGACTGGTGGTGTGAAACATGCTATTGGCTTGAAGTTCTACTAACCTGAAGAAAAATATAGGGAATAAAGTAGGTGTACCTGAAAAACATTTCAACTGTAGTTTATATTATTTATATCAAATAATGGAGAAGTATTTTTGCTTTGTTATTTGTAGACCACCAAGGGAAATTGAAAGCCCTTTCCAAAAAGGGAGGGGGATGAGAATATATTCAAATGTATAGATTCTCAGGTCTATTTTGGGGATAATGCATAAAATAGTTAGCACAATGCTTGGCACATAATAAGTACTTAATCAATAGCATTCCATTATTATTGATCTGGCACAGTTATTGTTTTAAATAAATTCACCCTGCAATGCTTTTGTCTACGTAGAGAGTTTAGGTTGTTTCTGGATCTTTGGAACTATCAGATTCCCTTCTGTTTGGACTTTGGGGCTTTTGTTTAAAACCACATAATCTCTGCAGCCACATCCTACACCATCGTAGCAGATAACTGAAAAGCTTCTCTCTATGAATGCAGAGGTTTTCTTTGTCCTATATCATCAGCTTTCTAGGCTCTCTCTCTCTCTCTGCCTCCTATCCCATCAACTCTCCCCAGAGATTTTCCCTATTATATTTGTGGGTCAGTTCTACAGCAATCTGTCTCATCCTACGCTGTCGGTCTAGAACAGCGATTTTTAGCCACTGTGCTGCAAGAATTTTTAAAACATGCAATACCTTCCTATTTAGTCAGGAACACTGACCTCTTTTCCCTTAGACTGTCAAATAAAAAATGACAGCAGCCAACACAGTAGCCATCCAGTGTGAATGAATTGAAATTATACCTATTTTTGTCAGATCTGCATAAAATACGTTTTTTTCTGTGCTGCAGAATGTTAGTAATTAGTTTATGCCATGAGATGAAAAAGGTTGAATATAACTGTTTCAAAGATTAGTATCATTTTTATCTTATTAGATGCTAAAAAGTTATTTATCCTAGTTCTTGATATTCATTTTTCTGCCTTCCCATTTCTTTATTTAATTTCTGGTCGCCAGATAAACTATGTAGCATAAGTTGGTTGATCCGTTTCAAATGGCTGGCCTACAACTAAGGAAATAAAACTATATTTTGTGAAGGATAGATATGAAGCAGAGAAGTTAGTGGTGGTATGATATGTGAAAAAGTGTAGGACCAAAGTGCATGGTAATTATGCGATATGCTAAAGGGTGCAAGGAGCCAAGAAAGGAAGAGAGGGAGCTGACATCTGTCACCATGCAACAATATTGCACTTTAGCATCCAATCCTTTGTTTATACTCCATGGAAGTAAACAAAGACAAGAAGACTTTATGTTATGCCCTTGCTTCTTCTCTTGGTTTCAACACTCTGATCTACTCTCTCATCACACATAGCATTATAAGGATGCTGGAAAGATCCACATTTCACTTGATCCAATTCTGTTTCTCAGTCTGGAGCAGGGACACAGTGAAGTTCAGTAAGGACTGATAGGACTGACACCCATTGGCATTGTGTGTGACTGAGAATACAAATTGAACTCACTGCTATGGAAGCAACTGTCTATACAAAGCTAATCCCCACCCTCTAAATGTTAAGTGCTTATGTTGCTAATAGCAATAATCCAAGATCATTATTCTTGCACTGGGGCTACTCATCAAAATGTATTTACTTGTTTACTCCATAAATGCAAAAATGATGAAGTAAAGGCTTCGTAAGTGTTCTACAGAGTTTCATTCTGTGCTGCCTCACATGCCTTGAAGTAATGCGGTTTCGATTTTACCTGCCTTGTTGCAGGTGAAGAATCTTGTAGAATGTGTTCACTGCATAAGAACAAGCCTGCCTCATTCATAACCACTAGTAGCTGACAACCTTTAGATTCCTTCCACAGCTTGAAAACTCTTCTGTCCCTTGAAAGCATCATGCACTGTGCTATAAATATTGTGTTTTTATTTGCTAAAAGGACATATTTTAAACAAGCTGTCACTTAAAGGGAAAGCTCAGGGAAGCTTTAATAACAAGCTGACTAAAATTTAGAAGTATCCCTCTCTCTTCTCTGCGGTAGCCATGAGCCAGATTCATGTCCATGAACCATAAGGCTAATGTAACAATGCAGAAAGAGTAGGTGAAGGCCACGAGACCTGGGTTTGGTCCCACCTGTGTCAAGGTTGGTCAGAGCATGACCTCTGAGTAGCTGTAATAGGACTCTGCATCATATGTAAAGAGTATCCTGAGAGTAAAATCCTAAACAAATGAAAAGTATTATTCTTGCAATCCCATGAAGATTTTTAGAACAATGTCTCCCATTTGATGGAGCTAGTGTATGGAATAGCATGATGGGTGATATTCGTTTTATTTATTTCAACATACATTGGAATCTTTGGGGCATTAAAAATGAATAAATGACACAGACTTGGTGTAGGATAGTAATTTTTATCATCTCTTACATAACAGCTCTAAAGTCTTAATACCAATTGTCTAGAAACCTTTAGCCAACAGGATTCCAGTTTCCATGATGTTGCCTAGGAGTGCTAAAGAGCTGACTGTAAAATATAACTTATGTGAGCTTACAGCATAAGGAGAAGAAACTGAATCCAATTAAACCTGAAGGGAGAAGCCCATAGAAGTAACTATCTGAATTTGGATTTCTTCTGAGACTTATTCTCTCATACAGTATGATAATTATAGGAGGTCTACCATCAGCCAAAGAGATAAGGAGTATGGCCCCATATGCAGGCCAGCACTTAGATTCAGCAGGTCCTCCTTTAAGTGTCCTCTTTAAGTCTCTGCATGGTGTCCAATGTTTACAGACCTGGGGGAACGAGGGGAATCGTCTTCTCTAGGCATGGTCCTCTGCTGAGAATTGAAACAAGGGGACACATTGCCATTGGCCTATCTTTCAGAAAAAAATGACTGCTGTGACAGCATAAATGCCCCAAGAGCTTCGCCTCAATGGAGGTGTGTTTTTAATGATATGATTTTGGTATCCAGCCCTCCGTGGAAAGCTTGGCATATGTCTTGTTATATTTAAACTGCACTGACTGATAAAGTACCTGTTAATTGGCAGTTAGTGACTAGGCTGCAGGTCTTTGTTGCCCAGACTTTCAGCTAACTGATCATTAACTAGGAGGAGATGTTTGACCCAGAAGGTCATTGCTGTGATTAAGTGGGAAAAGAAATTAAAATGTTCCAAATTAATTTTTTTTATTAATCAGATGAGGATTTAAAACAAAATGAAACAAATAAACAACCAAAAAAAGATAGCTCAGTTACCATGGAGTCAGTGTCTGTTTATGGATCCGTCTTTTCCTGTCCCTTGAAGACAAAATGGTAGTTTATGGCACAAGGGCTGAATTTTCCAAAATGTCATTATTTAATCTCTCCTCACTATTTTGACATTCACTAGTAAAACCTTTTGCCCTGGCCAGGTGGTTCAGTTGGTTAGAGCATCATATCATACACCAAAAAGGTTGTGGGTAAGATTCCCAGGCAGGGCACAAACCTAGGTTTGAGGGTTCAATCCCCAGTAGGGGCTCAAACAGGAGACAACAGATTGATCTCTCTCTCTCTCTCTCTCTCTCTCCCTATCTCTCTCTCCTTCCTCTCTCTCTAAAAACCAATAAACATTTTCTCAGGCGAGGATTAAAAACAAAACAAAACTTTCAAAGCATTTTTCAACTCCATACAAAGAATAGAATTCATAAGATTTTCAAAGGAAATCATTGTCTGGATACCACACAGTTTCTTCACAGGCCTTCAGTAACTTTATTAAACAATGAAAATGTGATCAGAAGTAAGTTATTGCCTTTATACTTTAGATAAAATTCTAATAGTATAAGTACCTTTAGAATTTCCTTTAGCATAAGCTGTTTGTGTTTCATTGAGTTGAGCTGATTAAGCTGTAGCTCTCACTTTGCAAGGAAAGTATGAATCCTGACTCTTCTCTTGATTCATTCTGAGACCTTTGTGATTTTGCATATTTAAGTAAGCTCCTCATCGCCCTCTTAAGGCAAAGAAAAAATAAAATGATCTAACTTCTGATGGGGTGCTGCAAGTCTTGGCAATTAAAACTGAACATGAAAGTTGTCTCCCGAGAAAAAATATTACTCTCCCTTTTAATAAAAGGATACAATTAAACCCTTCCTCAGGTATCTCTCCTTTAAATGTGTTAATGTCTTACATGAAAGAGGGAAATGGAATCTGGTTTGCCTGAAGCAAGAGCCAAGAGCATTTCTACCTGTACATTGGTTTATGAATTTAAATATTCCAACCTTGTTGCAGGTTCAATCCCCAGTCAGGCTACATAAGAGAAGTGACCAATTGATGTTTCTCTCTTGCACAGATGTTTTTCTCTCTCCCTCTCCCTTCATGGACTAGAAGAGGTCAATGGGGGAAAAGAGAGGACATATATAATACTCTCAATAATAAAGATTAAAGCACACAGAAACATAAAGTAAAATCCATGAAAAGCAAGACCTTGTGAGCATTTTTAAAAATTATTAAATAAATAAATAATAAAATATCCCAATCTTGGCTCTGACTGTAAAAATAAGAATGGGGAGGATCCGGTGTTCTTATGCCTATTACCCTGTTGTTTTAGTCCTGGGTTCAGTTCTATGCCCTTACCATTATAGCCTTTGCTTTTCTTTCTTGGGTTGAATGATGCTCTAAGTTTGGAAACACCACTGTTTTACCCATGGGCCTTGGATGCATACTTCTGAAGACTAGAGAAAGCAATTGAGTTGTTTGGAAATCTTTTTAAATAATACTTAAAAGACACTGGGTTTATTTTTGCACATTTTTCTTCCCCCAAAATTAGGACTTTAACAGGCTCTTTTAGCTACTTTTAAAAAGGAGAAATGTATCCCTGTATCAAACAGGACTAAAGGAGATAGACGAGCAGCAATGTTTGAAGACAAGAGCATCTGATCTCCCAAGAATCAGAAAATCTCCTGACTATATTTGTAGATACTTTGTGTTGTGCTGCCTTTCTTTTTTCTTTTCTTTCTTTCTTTTTTTTTTTCTTTTTTTTTAAGCAGGTAAAGCTCAAATGAGCACAGTGTGGTCCAGATGGTGTTTAAAGCTGCCCGAGTTTCTTTTATGTAACTTTCTCTTCGTAAAGTGTGTTCCAGCTGGGGAGCTACTGGACTGTTAAAACTAACTTTGCCCCTTTTATGTTCTTGGTACTCTCCCACTCATGCACATGGGTACACACACGCACACACACACACACACACACACACGCACACACAGGCGTGAACATGGCCATTCTAAACATAAGGCATTGAGTTGCATCCAGCAGGGCAGAAAGTCACTGCGGGGCTTCATGAACTATCTCTCCTGCTAAACATTGTATTCAGTGAGAAGACAGAAAAACGCTGCAGGATGGATCTGAAAACAGAGTAGAATTCTTGCCCACAGGTGGGAATCCTTTGTAAGGCTCCTGCCTTCTCTCCGAGTCCTTCCTTAAGCAGAAGTGCACACAGGCAGCCCATTCATCTCTTAAGTGTGGACAGTAATGGCCTCATTCAGAGGCGTCCCCAGCAGTGAAAATTAGCTTGATGGAACTGTTTCTTTAAATGCTTGCAACATTCACTCCTTCTGGGATTAACCAAATAGCATGTGCTGGCATTTGGGTAAAAAGAGGTGGGTTTCCCTGGCGTCATCAATGCCTCTTTTGTCTGTCTGTCCCTTTTCTCCATATATCTCTCTCTTAATCTCCCTTTCTCTGTTTCTTTCTTTATATCTATGTCTGTATGTCTCTATTTTTTTCAATCTCTCTCTCTCTTTCTCTCTCTCTCTCTCTCTCTCTCTCTCTCTCTCTCTCTCTCTCTCTCTCTCCCCATGCCTCCTCATATGTGAATATGTATATTCTTATATTTGTTCCACTACCCAACTTCTCCATGTTTACTCTATGCTCTTGCCAAACCAAATTAGTCTCTTATTCACATTCCCTCCTTTTTACTTTCCTGCTTCTATGCATTAATTTGCACCATTCACCTGAATGATTTCTACCTCTGCCTATTAACACCGTATTATTCTGTCAAAGCCAAACCCTAAAACCATTATCTCCATGAATTCCTCTCTTTCATTCTTTTATTTCAGCCTGGAGTTATTTAGAGCCTCCCCCCCATGCTATTATTTAAGGACATTTATCCCAGACAGTTACCTACTAATTATAAGCTTCTTGAGGGCTGAGGTCACTGCAGATGCTGTTTTATTTTCCCCAAAGCATTAGCTCAGAAAAGACTGATGCTAAGTCCTCCTTGGCACAGCTGGGAGCACTCCTGGAAACTGCTGAACAGAATTTTCCCCAATGTACAGGAATTTGTTCCTAAACAAGTTGAAAGTGTCACTTTGGCATCCTGAGCATCGTTTGCTATACAATCTGTTCAAATCTATTAAAGTTCTTGAAACACGTTGATACTAATTGGCCAATAGCCATGGCCTCAACACCTCAGTGGCCTCAACTTCCAGGCCCCTCGAGTCCTTCCCAGCAGGATTCTCCTCTGTCTACACCATAAAGCAGATTGAGGTCTGGGACGGTGCAAGCTTTGGGGACCCAGCTCCAGCACTGTGGCCACTGTCCTGATGAATGAGCTTTCTGCTGCACTGATTATTAAATGCTGTCTGTTAAAGTTTCCATTCCCCCTGCTAGTATCCTCATTATAGCCAGTGACATCCACAGAGGACAGTTAAAGTCACACACTGTTTAGGAGATGTGTCTGCCCTTCACTTAGCAGAGAACTCGTGTTCTGAAAAAGTACTGGGGATTCTTGAGCATTTTCCCAATCTGGCTGTAAAAGATAATGAAATTGGAAAACAAATGATAATGAAATTGGGGCCCAAGCTTAAAACACAAATATAGCTATAGATATATCCTATGATATAAATAAAGAGATATACTTCTTTCATAGAGGAGTGACTAGGGAATTCGATTCCATTTGGACCTCTCTGTGCTGAGCAATTGGAAGCATATTAAAACTATTTTAAATACAAGCATGCACTGCCTTTGCCTGTAAAATATTACTTATGTGGGAAATTAAGAGCCCAGTCCAATGCGTTCCTGGTTATGCAGCCTATGAAGGTTTTTAAAACCTAAAGTATATTTATTCTGCATTTAAAGATGTTTAGAGACTAGGACTATTTAAACGCCCCCCCCCCCCAAGCATTAATATGTGCATCGGAGGAAAGAAGAGCAAGGGATGATAAACTGTGTTAACTGCACAATGTTCAAGTAAGATTTATCTTAGAAAGAACAGTCTAGTGCATTAATGTGAATATTTAAAGATAGATGTTTATCTTAATGGACTCAGAGGTGCTTACAAACAGCATAATTGCTACAGTCATTTTGCAGGGCATTTATTCAGAGCCATTACACTTACTCTTTTTTTATATATAGAGAATTCCACTTAAAGGTTTAAGTAAGACAGGACTAGTGTGGCCAAAGAACCACAGGTTGGTTTTCCATGGGCTCTGCGCAGCCACGGCTACTGGGAATGATGAGAAGCAAAACCCAAGTCTCTTTTGGGGGGACTTATTGGTGTTTTTTGTTTTGTTTTATTTTGTTTTTTACAAAAAAATCGTCTATTAAAATATTATATTATCCCAATATCCAGAGTACTACGTGGTCTTTGATTTACTTTAAAGCTATAGTCCTGAAAATAAGGAATTGACTTCCTGCTATATTATTATAGAACTAGAGGCCCGTTGCACAAAATTCATACACAGGTAGGGTTCCTAGGCCTGGCCAGCAATTAGGGCCAATCTGTGGGACAACTGGTGGGGCGATTGCCCCCTCCCCACTGATACCTGCCTTGGCTGTCCTGGGGCCTGCGGGCTGGGGGCAGCTCCTGCATTGAGCATCTGCCCCCTGGTGGGTAGTGTGCATCATAGCGACCGGTCGTTCCACCAGTCGTTCCCCTGTTTGGTCAATTTGTAGGCTAGGCTTTTATTATATAGGATTGCAAGATAAGTTGGTTATGGGCTTGTCTGGACCAATGAGATCTTTTGTATCTTGAAAGTAAATTAGCTCTTCCAGAAAAACCTTGTTCTTGACAAACAGCTGATAAATGCACTCCTGTCCCTGACACCTCTAGAGGTTGGGATTAATAATCATCCACCAAGCAGGAGAAGTATTTACCTCTTCATTCCTATCATACCACTCTAAGTATGACTTCTGGCTCACCCAATTCTATTTAAAATCAACAGATGCTCTGAGAGCACCTGCTATCCATTTAAATATATACTGTGCACTCGAGATCTGGTCCAGCACTGCCATCGTCCTGCGGTAATTTTAAACCAATAATAAATAATGTCATGAGATTAACAACACACCACAGAATAGTAGCATGAGGTAGATGTCATTCATTGTCCCAAACTTGCAGAAGAGAAGTAGGGAGTGGAAAGTGCTTGAGCCCCACCCCAGAAACAGAGCTCATGCCTCTGACCCCAAACACAAAACTTTTTACTAGACAAAACCCCTTCCCTCCCTCAAGTTGCAATCAAGAAAGGGAAATATAAATCAGATATAGTAAGAGGATAATAAGCACATTAGTGAGATTTGGAGAAAGTACTGAGTAGGCATGCCAGAGTATTTTATTTTTCAGCCATAGGAATCAAGAAAAAGTTGCATGAAAAATGTATATCAGTTGGACCCTAAAGAAGAATCTGTAAAATTTTCCCAGGAAGAGTGGAATGAAGTGCAAATAGAGCTGGGTAAGGAGCAGCAAAAGCCAGGACATAGTCAGGAATTTATCAAGCTTGTTCAGAGCATGGCAAATACTTATTGAGTAGTTGGAATGTGGAGTTGTTTACGGGGGCAAATGCTAGTGAAAGATAACACTGCAAAATGACATTAGAAACCAGAGATGGAGGATCTTGAATTAAAAAAAATACATCTGAACTTATTTGAAAAGCGATGGGATAAATGTGGACCAGGAGAGTGGCACATTGAAAGCTTTGTTTGTTTGTTGTTGTTGTTTTTCCTACTGATACTTTCTAGGGTTCATTGGAGGGAAAGGTAAGTGAAGGCAGGGAGTCTGGTTGCAGAATCTCCAGATTCATCCAGGTAAACAACTAGGGCATTTGAAATGAAAATCAGAGCAACATTTTAGAGGTGGGCTAGTGGGCTTGGTGCCTGAAGGTATGATGTTGAGCAGACAGGACTCAAGGTCACCCTGATGGTTTGGCCGCCCTAGAGAGTAATGAGGCAATAGGCAGAGGCAAGAAAGGCAACAGTGGCAGGAGTTGTTGATCAATTCTGTCTGGGATATGTTGATTGCAAATACTTACAAAATATTTCATGGAAACTATATTTCCTTACTGAGGTAAAAATGTTTCTCCCTGCTTACTCACCTTCAAAACCATCTCTCCTGTTTTTTATTTTTATTTTTTTAAATATATTTTTATTGATTTAAGAGAGGAAAGGAGAAAGAGAGAGAAAGGAGAGAGAAAGAGAGAGAGAGAGAGAGAGAGAGAGAGAGAGAGAGAGATCAATGATAAGAGAGAAACATTGATTGGCTGCCTTCTGCACGGCCCCCACTGGGGATCGAGCCTGCAACCTGGGCATGTACCCTTAACCAGAATCCAACCTGGGACCCTTCAGTCCACAGGCCAAAGCTCTATCCACTGAGCCAAACCACCTAGGGCCATCTCTCCTATTTTGAACTCCCATCGGATTCTCATCTGGGCCACAGAATTGGTTTATGAAGCATTGAAATGACTGTGGAGCTTTCCCAGTCCCGCGTGGATATCATTGAAATGCCACATGGTGAACTGATGTGCACCAAAGCAGAGACCACTCACTGGTGCCTGGCATCACCTTGGCCTCTGTTGTTCTCTATGAATTGCTCTCTCTACATTAGGATTGTCTTCATTGCTTTGTAACACAAAACATGACCCGCAGTGACTGAAGAAGGGATATATTTTCTCACTTAAGAATTCTGGAGTCTGGAAAGTAGAAAACTGCTTTTTGGGTCCATCTCATATATTTAAAAATGTGAGTCAGCTTCTCGGGTCTTTCTTGGCCTTTCCCTCACCTCACACTTGCCACCTTATGGTCATAAGATAGCTGCTGCAGCTCCGATTGTCCCATCCAAACCCAAGAAGAAGGGAAAGCAGTCGGGTCAACCAAGTCTTCCTCTTCGATCAGGAATAGAATAAGAATTTCCCAAATCTTTAGCAGACTTCCTTAGTCATTATTTTGTCTGTATCGATGCCACATGGCCACCTCTAGTTGAAAAGGACGCTTGATCAAGCTGGTCACATTGCCAGCCCTAGCAAGGAGGGAGAGTGGAATGGACACTGACAATGTCTCTAACACTCGCCTTTCCTGCTACACCATAGACACATCCATGCTATGCCGTGCCCTCCTCCTCACCTAGCACTTTGAGGGACATGGAGGGGTCTGGAATAGGAGGTGTTTGGGGAGCTAATCCTTGTCTAGTGTGCTCAGCGCCTTCTTTTGTCTTTGGTTACTCTGAGCAGCCTTGGGAATGCAGGAGCTTCTGCATATATGTTACAGAGGCTTCTTCAGCACCTCTCAAAAAAAAAGTGCCAGAGACAGACCTACATGCTGGGAGGAAATCTATGAGCTGCAAAAATAGAATGGGGCTGGCGTGCATTCTTCAGTAATGAGTGCATAAAAAGCAGCCTCTTAAATTATGAATGTGGCTTCTCTTGTTTATTGCCAGGTAATCCTGTCTTATTGATTTCTGTTTATTTCCAATCACCTAGAATGAGAGATTGTGTTGCTTAGAGATCTTGATCCCTAAAAGATCATCATCAAAGCTACTCTTATGCTGTATTTAGTTGTTTACTTATTTCTTTGCTCAGAGTGACTGAATCAATACACATACAAAGAAAACACTTTTTTTTCTTTGCTCCTTAAAAGACTAGGGGTAAAAATACAGAAAAGCTAAATAAAGATGCTAAGATTTTAAAAAAATAGTTTCAGCAAACGACATATTGATTTCTTTCAAAGAGGCAGAGTGTAAATTAAAAATATTCTTCTGACACAGTTTTTAAAGATACCACTGACTCAGCAGAGTTGGCACTTACTGAACTTTCACTTCCAAGAGGGTCCCTGTGGAAGGACAGCCCACTTTCCCCCAGATCAGCTGGCTCCTCAAGTCCTCAGAGGGAAGCTTGCCTCCCAGTCTACACTAGTAAAGGTCCTTGGTTCTATCTGATCAGTTCTCAGTTCTGGCTTTGCCATCCACCACACTACCTTTGGGCATACTTAAGGACATTACACATTATTCAGAAAATGTTGCCATCATAATTCCTTTTTTATTTATTTTTAAATATAATTTTATTGATTTCATAGAGGGAGACAGAAATAAAAAACATCAATGATGAGAGAGAATCATTGATTGGCTGCCTCCTTCACGCCCCACATTGGGGATCAACCCGCAACCCAGGCATGTATGTGCTCTGACCAGAATTGAACTGTGACATTCTGGTTCATAGGTCAGCACTCAATCACTGAGCCATGCAAGCTGGGACATAATTGTTTTTGGAAGTGGTTACATTAAAACTCTACTCAGAATTGGAAAGAGTGGGGAATAAACAAGGCCTGGGACCATATGATGAGATATTGTCTAGAATGTACTGAACAGTGGTCTAGGCAGATGGAGAGGGGAGTGAGGCTGTGAGCATGGGCATTGGAAGAGCCAACAGAGTATAGAGACAGTGGCGCTCTTTCTCCTAAAGAACCCATGACAAAAGAAGGCTGATTAAGACCCATAGGCGTGAGGCCAGGAGAGAAGCACAGAGGACCCAGTTTCAGGAACACAAACTATTTGTCATCATTTGAGTTACTGAAAACCATGTCAGATCCCTTTGGCCTATTCAAAACATTTTGCAGAATTGTTCTCAGGGGCAGCTTACATAATGGGCAGGAACCAGTGCAAAATAAAGTAGGAAAAAGTGGTGGAAAAGGTAATCAAATATCAAGCTTTTTTCTTTCTTCTTCCACAGTCTCTCAATCGGCCATAGTGTTTGTTTGTGGGTTTTGTTTGTTTGTTTTTGCCATTTAATTCCATTTTAAGTAAAGATAAGCTAAATTTTAAAATCATTAGTATGAATATTACCATTCAACTTCATATTGTGCAAGGCCAGTTTAAAATGCAAATAGGAGAGTATTTAACTCAAAGGTGGAATCACTGAAATAACATGATTGGCATTTCACAGTTCACATATGTAAGTAAATGTATTTTGTTCATGCCAGGAGCCTGGAAACACTGCTCAAGACCTACTCACCTGTTTTCATTTTACCTCTTGATACGCACACCTCTACCAACACCCTCTCACTTCAGCTTGCTAATAAATAAGGTATAACTGATAGGAAAAATAGCTCTCATTGCCCGATCTTTCTCTTTTATGGCATTATTGTTAGTGTAAGTAGTTGGCCAATACAGAGAATAAGAAAGGATGGGATAGGCTTCCTTGTTTGTTCATGTTTCTTGGAACACTATTGCCTTCTTTCTGCTTTCTAAGCAACTTCTGTTCAAAGGGAAAGCACAGCCTGTGGGGATGTCAGTGCCCCTCCTTACTCAGTGTGTGTAACACACTTACCTGTGTGTTCCTTTCAAAGGACATGATATGAAACCCTAAAAGAGGGAAATGCATAGGAGGTCAGCTTTGGACTGAGAATTTATTGCTAGCCACTCCTGTCCGGAAGACAGTGCCCACCTTCCTGGAAGAAAGATTCAGGAATGTACTCAAAGATATCTGTCTGATGCATCTTATTACCATACATGGTAGGTCCCCAGAATCATGTGCTTATGGGGCATCAGAAACTCTATATGTAGCTGTGGTGGCAAGAATGGGGTGGACACACATGTTGCATGCATCTCATTTGTTTATGCACATACTCCAGTGTCTCATTGAACTTCACTTGCAAAACACAAGTTCAAAATTAAAATGGTAAAGAATTTCAAGATTGTGAGAGCAGAGCATTCAACCAAGTGCAATGCCCTTGTGACCATAGAAACCTCTCTGACCACATAGGTCTCATGCCTGGGATTACACCTGTGTATTTCCAAAATCCACTTTGCCAGGGAATCGATGTTATTGCTTATAAGCTAGAACAAGGAAAACTTGTTTGTCTTGCTATCCATCACAAATGAGAAATAGTCTTGTCCCTTCTCACATAGAAGTAGAATTGTGTTTGCTTTTGCAAATTATTTTAAACCAGCCTCCAAGATAAGGTTATTTCTTTATAGCTAGTTGCAGCCTGGAAATGAGGGAGTGACGTCTGGAGGCTGAGTCCATCTGGGTTCCTGAATGTATCATACAATACTATCTGAAAACTTCTTCTGACTTGGGACTTGTAATACAAATCAAAGAGCTTCATCTTAATTCAGTCCCCAATCTTTCTCTGTGGAATATTGATATTATATTCTAGACATGAATAATTAGGGATAAATTCTCATTCCAAAGCCAGAATCCTTTGCATTTATCCTCTCTTGGGGTTTGAAATTATAGTGTTTAACTAGAGGCCTGATGCACGGAATTTGTACACTCAGAGGGGTCCTTCAGCCCGGCCTGTACCCTCTCACAGTCCGGGAGATCTTGGGGAATGTTCGACTGCTGTGGAGGCGGGAGAGGCTCCCGCCACCTCCGATGGGCTCACCAGCCATGAGCCTGGCTCAGGGCTTCTGGCTGAGCAGCACTCCCCTTGTGGGAGCGCACTGACCACCAGGAGGCAGCTCCTGCGTTGAACATCTGCCCTCTGGTGGTCAGTGCGTGTCATAGCCACCAGTCATTCTGCTGTCCAGTTGATTTGCATATTACCCTTTTATTATATAGGACTAGAGGCCCAATGCACAAAATTCGTGCAAGGGGCTTGGCCCCTGCCACCATGGTGGCTGCCATTGCCTCGCTCTCCACCACCACGGCTTCATTCAGAAGGTCGTCCAGAGGATATCTGGAAGGATGTCCAGTCTAATTAGCATATTATGCTTTTATTATTATTATAGATTGGCCCTCATTTTTCTCTCATAGTTCTGACTCAGACTTACTCATGGCAGGACCTATCTCAGTATTTGATGATTAAATCATGTGAAATGCACAAACCTTGCTTTAACTGCTGCTGTTGCTCTGACACCTTTATCTGACTATTCTAACATTATGGTACACAGCTGAGAGTTAGATATTCTTTTTAGTGTAACAAGGAAAAAGTAATCTTGTCTTTTTATCAGTTGTGTTTAACATTCACTTCATTGCATTTGATGGCCTAGGTAAATTTCCTGTGCCAGATATTAAGTTCTAGGTTATGCTAATTAATATGCTCTTCCTTCTGGTGTTTACTCTGCAGTGTCTTGGAGCTTAGACTTCTTTCTTAGCTTCTTGCTTACTAGGCATAAACCTCAGCCATGCTTAGTTTCAAGGTGGCAGTTCTCAACCCTTGTCTACACCAACAGAGCTTGCAGATGTTCATGTGCATCACACATTCTTTTCAGTAAAAGTGACCTATTGACAAAAAAAAAGAACATCAGGAGTTATGTTTGATACCCAATATTTTGCTGTTCTCCACTCCTTTCTCTCCTGCTCATCTAGTATATCTTGCTTCATCAGGAGACCAAAGTTTGAGAACCACTGTTATGTGCTCTGGACTGAATGGCAGACCTGTCATCTGTTTTCAGAATTGCTGAGCAATATCCGGGACTGGTTTTATCCTTCCACTCCCTCTCTCCTCTGATATTTGGGTCTTATTAAGTCTTCTAAGCTGTGCTGTTACCTGCAGGGAGGGCTGTTTCTCCTGTGCCAGATGGTGAGGTTAGACTACGAAATAGAGGGCCAAGAGAAAGACCATCTCACCAAGAATAAGATTCTATTTTTCCTATTCTTTTTCAAAAACCCATTTCTTCTCCCTGAACGATAGAACCAGAAAGACTATGGAGAAATGAATGATATCAATGCAAAACAAACACACATTGGTGCTCTCCATAATGAAGACTTTAGTTCAGAATTTTCACATCCATTAACTGAGATCTACATCACTATTTGTGGATCACATTAATATTTGACCTTGGTCACTCACCCTTTAAGAACTGAGGCTTGATTTTAGTAATAGTGCTGGAATAAAGAGCTCACTTAGAAAATAAATACCAAATCAATTTTGAGAAAGGAAGAGAGAGAGAGAGAGAGAGAGAGAGAGAGAGAGAGAGAGAGAGAGAAAGAAAGAAAGAAAGAAAGAAAGAAAGAAAGAAAGAAAGAAAGAAAGAAAGAAAGAAAGAAAGAAAGAAGAAAGAAAGAGAGAAAGGAAGACAGAAAGAAGAAAGAAAGAAAGAGAGAGAAAGAAAGAAAAGTTCTTTGGAACTGCAGCTACGTTGTTGGCATTCCTTTGTAACGGTGAGATCCTGCATACTGAACAAGGTTGGTGGTGAACACCAAAAGAGTTTACAGAGGAACACAGACAAACCTTTCTGACTAGTGGTCCTAAAGAGGACTGCACCAATGAGAAAATAAGAAAAACAGTCTGAAAGCCAGACTTTTATGTGTACATAATCAATAGACGTTGGCTCTAGATTCCTGGAGATGGTGTGTGGTTCGGTAGGCATTTTTATTTTTTTCCTGCCTCCTAAATAATATGTAATTTCTCCAGGCCAAGAAATAAATTGAAAGGATTTAGAGGGATTTGCTTATCAGTGGAACACCACGTAGCTTTACATTCCTCCTGCTATTGGGAAGGTACATTGAAGTTTGGTTAATCTTCTGTGGTTCAATACCCCTCTTCCCTCTGTCAGGCTGCCTTGAACAACAGATAGATTAATCTCCCTTCTACCTGCTCTCTTCTCCTTCCTCCCTCCCCTCTCTCTTGATCCACCCTTCGTTTTTTGAACAGATGGAAGAAACTGGAAAGAAAAGAGAGAGGGAACAAAAGGTGTCAAACCACATTTATTTATATAATCTTGGAAGACCTCAAGGATAAAATAAAGGACTCGGATCCTTGACACAAAATTTGGCTAAGCTTAGCTTGGTTTTTCTACTGTTAATTAAATCTTGAGTCTGCAAAGGGGTTTCCTTAAAGGTTAATTCTTCAGCAAAACTTATTATAAATCATATCATTCTTTATCCTGATCTAGTATATATGGTGTGGAAAAGAAAAGGAAGAATGTGGAGGCTAGTGAGGGTGAGCAGAGTTTAATGGGAAGCTATGTGCCTGGATTCCTATGTAAATTGCTATTTGGCAGAGTGGGTACCATTTATGAACCTCAATTTAAGTTTTTGTATCTGATGATTTAATCAGTGATGAGCTAATCAGTGTTTTCTTGTTTGGCCTGGCTCAAACCCCAGTCTTCTGTAAACTCCATGAGGACAAGGACTGAGTCTGCCTAACCCTCAGCTCATTTATATTGAAGAGCTCTGTTCCAGTTCACTAATTTTGGTTATGCTGAATGCAGGATCTTTAGCCCAGGGTGTTTCTCTTTAAAGCATTTCCATCCCATGGAAATATGAGCCAAACAAAATATGTATGCAGCCATATCTTAACTTGGCAAGTGATTATCTCCAGGAGTGGATAGAGAGAATAGAGGAAAGTAATATCTTAAAAAAACACAATGGCATGAACCTCAGAAGATGGTTTTAAAATTTACTGGGTGTTGTTCCAATAAAGATACTTAGACAGATAGAGGTAGTTTTACCAGAGCATCAAATTCCTCCCTAGCTCATGGGAGTTGGGTTAAGGTTCTTGGGGTTCTGCTGAAATAAGAATTTTCAGAAGCCCCCATGGGAGAAAGAAATGCAGAAAAAAAGGCTTTATTTGCATGGAGTTACATTCAGGTTCCAAAGTCCCATCCCCCTTAAGCCAGTCCTGAAAGAGGGGCAGCTGGGGTTCCAGTAGACATGTTGCGGCTGAGTGTAGTTCAGCATCCAAGCTAATTAACACGTTAAGCACCATGTCACTCACTGGTGACTGGCACTATACTTTCCATCCAGAAGACTAAACAGGCTGGGCGCTTAACGTGTTAGAGTCCATTAGTCTATTGTGTGGAGTCCCACATGGCTGTGAACCATGTGGGTGCAGGGGACTGCCTCCCCTGCTACAGGAGGCATGAAAGAGAGAGAGAGAGAGAGAGAGAGAGAGAGAGAGAGAGAGAGAGAGAGGAGAGAGAGATTCCTAACTTCCTTTGTTTGGAAGTTTAAATATTCAGGTTTAGCACTTGCAGTGGTCATGCCTATTTTGCCCACTGACTTTCTCCCAGGTGTGACTGACTGGAACCATCTTCGCACAGCACTCAGACCTTACGGGTATGTGTCTAAAGTGCCTTTGTCTGGTCCCTCCCCACATCAATCAGTGGGGGACAGACTTGGAGAGTGTTAAATGCAGCAGCTTTGGGGAAAAGCTGTGTGAATGACATGCCTATATTATCTGATCTCCCCTTTGAATAATAACCAGGTTACTACAAGGGTATCAGTAGGACACAAGGAGACCTCAGAAAGCATCTTAACCAGACTTCACCATTGTCTTTTTGTCTATGGTATGCCCCTGTCTTTTACACTTGAGTATGAGTTAAAATCATTTGTTTCATTTTTGCATAATAGTGTCAGTGGCACTTTTGAAGATGATGATAAAGGGATGTTCAGAATATAATGAGGTATACATAGATAATCACACTTATATGATCTTAATGATGTTTTAAGGTTGTGTTTGTATTCAGTTTGAGTTGAGTGAAATGATGGTGCTGATTGTGGGGGATGGGGAGTTTGAGATTATTACTAATAATCTATATCTTTGGTTCAACTAAAAATAATCCAGTCATCAGTAGTGTGTGTGTGTGTGTGTGTGTGTGTGTGTGTGTGTGTGATGGGATGGAAGGGGGAGTTATCTATTAACATTGATCAGAGATGGAAGTATTCAATGCCAATAATTTAATAAAGAAAATCTTAATAGATAAATTTAAATTGAGATGGTCAAACTTCTAAAAACTCATTAAAGTTTACAGATTTACATAGAGTTAATAGGTTTTTAATTTAATTAAAAGTATCTCCAACATCCTTTATTTAAATAGAGAATGCAGAGACCCTCCCTCCTATGAGAGACTCAAACTGCCAACTGCGTCTCAGAATGGAAGTGTAGAAGGGGAAGGAAAACACCAAACATTTGAAGGAATTGAAATATTTTTAGTATGAAGCAGCTGCAGAGATATATGGCTGTTTTCTGTGGGCCTGCAGAATATTTATGGACCTTTCTCTTTTCCTTTTTCACTGGAAGAAAGGTGATCATCATTCTTGAGTGTGTTATTTATAATTTCATAAAGCTGTTCTGTGGCAGAACTTATTTTATCTTGTGCTTAAACTCCGTCAAATAACCGTGCTCCCAAGGAGCTGGATGGAGAAAAATGATTATCCCCCAACATGATTAGCCTATTCTCAGTATAAGATAAAGAGCTAACGGATGGAACTGGAAGTCACAGAGAGACACCAGGGCAGTAAGGAGGGGACCCGTTGAAACTATCCCCAGCTGTTCTGAGGACGGTGCAGGCATTTTTCTCAGAGCCCAGTGATAGATAGCATTGAAGAATGACATGGGACCATTCCTGTGCTGAAGTGGGTCAGAGACCTTCGAAGTAAATAATTGGGAGCAGGTGATTATAAAAACAATAACTCGTTGGAGGAAAACGAGAAGCCAGGTTTGTGAAACTGAGGGAATTGGGAGACAAATATACCTATAAATTTACTTGGGTGGACAGAGTTTTGAGCTTTCTTCTGGCCCAGTTTATTCTGTAGGTAATTTCAATAAACATTGGTAGGAGGAGAAAAGAATATAAATGCAATAAAAATCCTTTCAGGAAAGGAATAAAGAGGGCTCCTGCCAGAGAATTTTTTTATTGAAAGTTATTATAATTTCTACCTTTAGTTTTATGATTCCTAATACAGAACCAAGTAATTTCAACTTGTGAATTAAAAATATGAAATACATATTTTAAGACAGGGTTGTGTGAATTATTATTTTTAATATAGGACTTGGCTAATAAATAGGGACAGGAGACTATTTTCCTCCTCTTGAGAAGACAAAGTAAGGTCTTTAATCTTCACTGTGAAGAAATGGATGTAATCAGACATACACTACACACTGTATTTTGAAATCATGTGTATTGGCTTCCAAAGGAAATGCAAAGGATGATATGGTGAGGTGTGAGGAGGGGGAATAAAAGAAAAGTCTGATAGGGTAAGATATTAAATTCATGTTCATTATCCAAATTTTTGAGAACCACATGATAATTCAGGTAGCTGCCATATTGTCATTCTAATATATCCCTTCACTCCAGTCATCCTCTACTACTCATAGGTGTGCAAATAAACTGTGCTTTTTCATACCTCTGAGCCTTCACTAGACTTGATTTCACCTAGAATGCCCTTCTCCTGCCCACAGCTCTTAGCTTCCCTGCTGCACTACTGCCTGTCCCAAAGGGCTCCTTTTCTACTTCCCCTCTGCCCAGGAGCTATCTCTTCTCCCCTGCCATTTGCTCTCTTAGCATCTTGCATTTATGCTTGTCTTAGCATTCAGTTTACTATATAGAGTGTTTGCCTGTTTACTTGGATGCCTCTTCAGAGACTGTGAAATCCCAGAACAGAGGAACTGTGTTTTATCTATCACTTTATTCCTCATAACTGTTACAGTGCTTGACACATAGGTGTTCAATAAATATTTATTCAAGTAATAAAGGAATGAATGAATGAATAAATGAATGAACAGAACACCTTGATAATATAGGCATATATCACTGAGGGTTGATAGATCTTTTATTCTTCCTAGAATGACTTATACTATTGATTTTGACATATGGGAACCATAATAGGTAAACACTGTAAGCCTAGCCATTGGGACTTATGAGAGCTTTAGATAGTCATGATGAAGGGGAGGAATGTGGAGAAGATGACATGAAATGCACCTTGATGAGCATTCTTGACATAACTATACAATGGAAGAGTTTCCTAAAGCAGTGCTGTTACTTGAAGGAGAATGGATGGTGGACCATTCAAAATAGCAGATGTCACTATAAATGTCTGCACCCTTAGTTATTATGAGAACTAAAAAAGTTAATATGTGTTAATTTCTTAGCGCAAAGCCTGAATATAGCAAATGTCTAATAAGTGGTAAATGTGATTAGTAGGCATGGTTCTAGATAAGTAATTCAGATATATTTTTCTTTTCAAGAGTACTAACTACTCTTTTTCTCTAAGGAATTATGAGCAATCACAAAAAATGATTGTGATTTTGGAAAAATGCACCCACACAGCCTAAGATTGCTACTTTTAAAAATTATTAGTGTATTAGCTGTTTTATTGCATTTTAAATATATTTTTATTGTTGATAGTATTACATATATCTCCCATTAACCCCTCCACTCCCCCCTCCTCCCAGCCTCTACCCTCCCAGGTCTTCACTACCCTATTGCCCATGTCCATGGGCTATGAATATCTATATATATAAAAGCCTAAGTGACTGGCCAACTGGCCGACTGGTAGCTATGACATGCAATAACCACCAGGGGGCAGACTCTCAATGAAGGAGCTGCCAAGCTATGGTGACTTGGCAGCTGCAGTTCTCTGGTGACGCACCCAGAACCAGAGAGGAGGGAGCCTGATTCTGGGGTGCATCACCTAAGAACTTCCCTCTCGCAATCCGGGACCCCTCAGGGGATGTTGGAGAGCTGGTTTCAGCCTGATCCCCACAGGCCAGGCCAAGGGACCCACCAGTGCACGAATCCATGCACTGGGCCTCTAGTGAGTATATAAGTTCTTTGGATTATCTCTTCTCATCTGCCAACACCACATCAAAGTATGTCAGTCTATTCCAGGCCTCTCTGCTTCAGGTCGTATTTTGTTGGTCAATTCATTTTGTTCATTAGATTCCACAAATAAGTGAGATCATATGTCTTTTTCAGTTTGGCTTATTTCACTTAGCATAATATTTTCCAGGTCCATCCATGCTGTCCCAAAGGGTAAAAGATCCTTCCTTTTTACAGCTGCATAGTATTCCATAGCGTAAATGTCCCACCGTGTTTTTTGTTTGTTTTTTATCCATTCATCTACTGATGGGCACTTGGGCTGTTTCTAAATCTTAGCTATCTATATATATAAAAGCCTAAGCGACCATTATGACTGAACAACCAGAATGACCAGTCACTATGACACGAACTGACCACCAGGGGGCAGATGCTCAGTGTGCTCCCACAGCCAACCTCCCCCAGTTCCCCTCCCCACACTGGATGGCAAACCTCCCGCAGCCCCTCTCCCCGTCCCTCCCACCCTATCCGGCAGGTCCTGGCTGGCAGCTGGCAAGCCCCAACCAGCCCAGCTCCGATCAGGACTGGGTGAGATGGCCCTGATAGGCCCTGATTGCTGGCCAGGCCTAGGAACCCCAACCAGGCATGAATTTCGTGCACCGGGCCTCTAGTTATAAATAATGCTGCTATGAACATAGGGGTGCATACACTCTTTCTGATTGGTATTTGGGGGTTATTACGATATATTCCTAGAAGTGGGATCTTCTTTAAAGACAAAAGTCTGCAGTTCTGTTCTACTCATAATAATTGTATCCCGAGTCCTTGTGTATCTGCTATATTATACCAGCCATGGGAATCAATAATCAAAGAACTATGCCTTTTCTTCCAAGGTTCAGGGTCAGAGACTGCATTTACTTATGTTTGAGGAAGGGCACAGATAAGAATACTAAAAGGCACTAAAGGAAGGCCAGGGTATTCCCAGGGTAATTTTGAATCAACTTGTCATTACTTTTGGATATGATCCTAAGTGCATATCCCAAAACCTTGGTTTGTACTTGTTGAGTTTTTTATGTGACAGGAACAAAATTGGAAAATAAATAAATAAAAAATCCTTAAATATAATATTCTTAATCCTGAGTTCTTTGCAAACCAAAGTTTGCTGCTCCTGACAGAATGAGTTTTTCTGAAACTGCAGTGTGCTGGGCCTGCATGTTGGTATTGGGAGCCAGCTTCTCCAGATAAACCAACATTGGTTATAGTGATGTTGGTCAAGGAGGGAGTGAGATGTGTGTAATTGCTTTGAGAGTCTCATTGGCTGGGGCTGTAAATACTGATGATGAAGTTTGAGGGACAGATAAGAGGGGCTGAATTCACCTAAGACCTACACCTAATATCTTGATATAGAGCCATTGGAAAGAAATCAAATTTCACTTATTTATCTAGCTCTCCTACCATCTTCATGAGTATATACATTTTATCACTCTTCATGGCAGATGCATTGTTTTTATTTATTGATTGATCTATTGATTGATTGAGTTAGTTTTAGCTAGTATTGCTTGAGCATGCACCATATGCCAGGAATGAAGCTTCACTTTAAAAAATGTATGATTTTTATATATTTCAGAGAGAGGAAGGGAGAGGGAGAGAGAGATAAAAACATCAATGATGAGAATCATTGACCGGCTGCCTCCTGCATGCCCCCTACTTGGGATCAAGCCCACAACCTTGGCATGGGCCCTAACCAGGATTCTAACCTTTACCTCCTGGTTCATGGATCAATGCTCACCCACTCACACACCAACCAGGCTAGAACTTCACTTTTAAACATTACATTTAAATTAATACCCAACCAATAATGAGACTCTCTGTTTATCCCAATTTACTGATTTAAAAAAAATTGAAGGTTGGAGAGGGAAATAACTTGATTTCCTAGGTTACCAACTGAAAGTGTAGTAGAAAGTCAGGCTTGCTCTTACCACCATCTAATAGTCTCCCTCTCATTAAACCTTCAAGTGTAGCCACTATTTATCAGAACTGCTGGTAAATGTGCCTCTCTTGCCTGGGAGAAATGTTGCATTTATCCATATTCATAGAGAAGACCAGCAGAAAACAAATCTCTGGGAAGTGGGGCCCAGAGACAGTGAACTGGGGAGAAAGGGAGCAAGAACATGGAAGAGCATATGCATGGGGTCTACATGGGCGGTAGAGGCCAATTTTGGGGACAGAAGTTGAGATGGTAATGGGGAAGGAGAGTGTAGCTATGTACAATGTTATCCAAACCACAGGGGAGAAAACTTGGGTAGTATTAGGAGGTGGAAGAGGGAGAAGAAAATAGTAAATATTCATTCAATCTCAGAGTCTAGCACTTTTCTTGAAAAAAAATTTCATCGTTTCTTTGGCCAATAAAAATTAAGATCAATTTATTAGAAGTAAGTTGAAGATTCTACTAATATTATGTTAATGTTTATAGTGGGGTTGTTTTATTTGTTTGTTTGGTTGGTTTTGGTTGGAATCATGCATTGTTTTCATACACTTGCTCAATGACCTTTTTATAGCCTGGCCTTCTGTTCTTGAGATGAGCTCACTAGACTGTCATTAACTCATCAGGTTTCACTCATTTCTAGGGACCAAAGCTAGTTAGGCAGTATATGGGCTATTTTGTAAGGTCCTTATAATTAAGTCACCAACAATTAATTTCCAATTGATTATACCATAGCAGTGTATTCTCAACCACTTTTTCATTACCACCCTCTACGGAGTTATTTTGAGACATTTTTTTTCCTAATTTCCCTTATCTTATAAAATTTTAATGCCACAGATATACTGTATATTTATTTAAGTACTATGGGCTGTTGGTAGGTCATAAACCCTTGTTACATCTAAGATCTGCTCCCTTCACCCAAAACAATCGTTGCTGCCTTGGAGGAGGTATCACCCCCAGAGATAATGCATCCTTTAGAAAGATCTAATAGTGATTGTGGCCCTTCCAAAAATAGTGTCTATTGCCTTCTGCGTGTGTACAGTTAGCATTTATCCCATTGTGGACCTGCATGAGGCCCCATGCCAGCGGGAACCTCCAGGGGAGTAAACTGGCCATTTCTCTAAAGGAAATATGGGGCTCCAGGACACAACTGACAGCATCAGTTGCTGGAAATGAAATGCACACTTCAATAGCATTTAATTGAAAAAAAGAAGTATGTTTGAAAATTATCCTTCTATTAACTTTATGGAAGAGCAGGGGTAGAAGTATCTGCCTGTCAGATGTAGAATAAAGATCAATAACATGGGTTAAGGCACCTCTCTGCCACCGTCAGTTAAGTGAAATCAATGACCAAATGTGGTTTTTCTACTGTTCATTCCTGTGCCCAATAATTTTATGCCTAGTATGTCTATTTCAAAAAGGGTGTTGGCTGGGAATACGAAGCATATGGGTTATCATGTGTATTTGGTTGCTAGAACTGCCATAACAAAAAAAGTACCTCAGACTGGGTGGCTTAAACAACAGAAATTTATTTTGTTATAGTTCTAGAAGCTAGAAGTCCAAAGTCACAGTGTCAGCTGAGTTACTTTTTTTTGGGGGGGGGGAGCGGGGGGAGAGACTTTGTCCTTGGCTTGTAGATGGCTGTCTTCTCCTTGTTGTCTTTACATTGTTATCCCTCTTGGTGTGTCTGTATCCTAGTCTCATCTTTTGATAAGGGCACTTGTCATATTGGATTAGGCTTACCCAATGACCTCATTTTAACTTTATTACCCCTTTAAAGACCTAACCTCCAAATATCAGTTACATTCTGAAGTGTGGGAACTAGAATGTCCACATAGGAATTTGAGGGGACACAATTGAGGGGAGCAAGAATAAGATTTATCTATTCAAATCCTCACTATATTTCTTACTAGCTGTGTGTCCCTCAGCAACTTACTTAATCTCTTTGAACTTCAGTTCTCTTTAAAAGTATAATAATTATGCCTGTCTCAAAGAATTGTTGTAAAAATTATGTTGAATTAATAATTACTCTAATTAATAAGTATGCATACAAGTCTTGTGCAGCATCTAGCTTATAATTGCCTTTGCTCTTGAATATGGATTCAGACTAAAGTGCATTAGGAATAAGACCAGCAAACCAGTATATACTCTATTTGTATATTGCCCTTATGTACATAGTAGGACAAAAATGTGTTTCTTCATATAAGATGTATAGATTAGTTAATTAGCTCAACAGTATTTCTTTTGCATGTACCAGGCACACAAAGCAGTCTTCTCATCTATTATGTAGCCAGGGTCCTTCTTAACTGGCCATACCCACAGCCCCTATATTTCTCCCAGCAGATTCCCTGCAATCAGGGAGTTTCTCTGGGATCCAATAGAAAAACAAATGGTCTCAAGTTGAATTACTATTATTGCGACAAGAGATTTTCTTCTCTCCAGAAACAGCCTTACCTATGTCGAGAGACTGTCGTTTGGTATCTCTCTGCTGGTCCACATTACTAATTCAGCTAATTGCAGCAATTACACAAAGACATTGCTGCTAGCTAGGGAAGCCTTTATCCTGTTCCTGAACAGACTGCATTCCACAACGTTCATTAATTATGCCAGCCTATCAATTCACAACCACCAAATCATACACTCAACACCACACACGATATGCATTTAAAATCCTCTCAAAGCTGTAGGGCATCTGGGCTGGCTTGTACTCTTGTATTGCCCACCCTTTGCAATAGCCCATTTCCTGCCCATCTGATTCTCAAAATTGAAATTAAAGTCAGAAGAAAGTCAGGCTGAACCATGTGATGGTGTGGGTTTGGGATGAATCTCCTAGAACCACTTTGGGTCACTCAGCTTCACATTAAGACCCACACAAATTGTCCAGGTCCAAAGCCATTATAAGCTACAGGGGAGAAAAATTCTGCATCCTACAGCGTGCCCTCTTAGAGAAGTGAAACAGTAATAATGATGGAGGCAGGACACTGTGATAAGTTGTCTATGCTTTTGTTCATTGGTTTCCTTATCTCTCTCTCCTCTCTCTTCCCCCTACCCCTTATTTTTTCTACATGAACAGCCAACATCAGATGACCTTGTATCATCTGCTGAATGTTCAAGCGATGATGAAGACTTTGTTGAATGTGAACCGAGTACAGGTAGGTTAGGTCAGTCTTGTTTTGCTTGCTTTATTTTTTCATTTGCAAAAAACAATACATACATATATGTGAATAGACATGTGTTGTATAGATATTATAGTGTGTTAATGTGTGTATTTCCCATATCTATATATGTATAAACATACATATATAAATATTAATGTGTAATCTAAAGCATCAAATCCCATGGAAGGAGTAACAAGGTCCCAGGGAAATTTAAAGTCAGTTCCTTGATAAAGAAAAATCCATGGTATTCAACCTAACTTTGAGCAATCCAACACCCAGATTGACCCTGGGAACAGCAAATGCATAGCAGCCAGTGGCAGCTATGAAATTGACAGGGTGGGGTAGAGGCATGAAGGCCTATAGTGGAATGACATCAAAAAATTATCAACCCAAAGTGGAGCTATAATGATCATTTAAACCTCGTGAATTGTTCTGAGCCTAAGTGGCAAACAAGACAAAACCAAAAAAACAGAAACATTTTCCATGGGATTTCAACAGCAGTTCACATGGTATTATATGTATACTAATTTTGTTCATTGGGTGTTTAGAGAATTTGTGCAGCAATAGAGCAAACACAAAATTAGTACCAAGCAATGCCATGTCAATGGCTGAGATGCTTCAAAATGTATTCGCTGTGCTGAAGTCCAGAGGACTTTGGCAATTCGGAGCTTCTGTGTGTTTCCCATTTGCACTCAAATACATTTTGATGTTTTATAGCCTTTCTTTAGAGTGAGCTTTATATGATATAATGTCCAGTAGGTAACTGTAGTCCCTGGCTATTTCCTATCAACTTTCCCAAGTCATCTGTTTTGAGACTTGCTCTAAGTTAAACATTTATATATATAATAGAGAACAGATATCATCGAATTTCTGTGTATGTTTAAAAGAATTAAAAGCTGGAGTTGGGTTAGGATCTTATTTCTGCAAAAGCTAAGAGAAATAAATAGAATTTTCTAATTGATTCTTTGGGTTGCTTTAATTTTTCCCCTTTCCTTTTTTTAAAAAAATGGCAAGCCAGTAAACATTTTATTTTGCTAATTCTAGAGAAATTTAAGCTTCATGAAGAAATAATATAGCAGAAGTAAAAATATATCTGTTACCCAGAATGATTTACAAGTTTTCACATTTTGTGGAAGCCTGACTGCTGGTGACTTGCAAGTGGCTTTGGATCCAGGAAGTTCTGTGGGTGCCTGTCCTTAGCATGACTTAGGGACACAACACTATGGGGGCCTTTTCACTTTGGAGTGTGATCTGTTCCCTTTTGTGTGGGAGAAAAGTAACTGTGATCTGGTTAGTCAGATTTTTTTCAAATTATTGTGTAATTATCTCAATGTATTAAGTGAGGTTTTAACTCTAGAGGGTATTAATGTAAGGGAAGTAAGTCAGACAGAGAAAGAAATATACCATATGGTTTCACTTATCTGTGGAATCTAACACCAAACCAACCAACCAAACAAACAAACCAAAACAAACACAGACTCATAGAAACACAGACCAAGGAGATGGTTGGCAGAGGGGATGGGACATGGATGAAAAAAGGTGAAGGGGACTATAGTCATTAATATTGTGATAAATCTTAAGAATGATAGATGATTCCTAGAATTACTAAGGTGATCACATTGTGAGGTATAAAAATGTCAAATCAGTATATCGTACACCTGAAACTAATATAACTAATATAATATTGCATATCAACTATACTAAAATATAATAAAAATGACAGATACACTTAATCTATACCGGAACTTATACACCAAGTGCTTATTCATTAATTCATTTAGTCATTCATTTAATAAATATTTCTTAGCACTTAGGAAGGATACAATGCATCTCTAGATTTGAGTCCTTCCTCTTCTAATAATTCTCATAAATGATCTGTTGGGGAAAAAGAGAACAAGGAGCTTTACCACCTAAATTACCTCTCCAACAAATACATTTTGTGTACATTAGTCATGTACTAGGTATTAGGGATTCACATATGAATATGGCAAGATCCCCATATTAACTGATTCATGGTCAATAGTTACCTAATCATGTTTATTCTTTCTCTGGTTTTCTTGCTTTTATAGCAGTGATATTTATATACATATACATACACAAACATGTTTCTCAAATCCATAGATTTTAAGTCTTCATATAAAAACTGAGGCTTGATCATTTTGAAATATTGCTGCCATCTTCGCCTTCTACCTCCCCCCACCCCACATAGTCATCTCCATATCAACCTCCCTGATAACACAGGGGGCTTTTCCAGATCTCAGATTCACAACTTATACAGCTCCCAGGTGTAATTATATGTTGCCATTTGATATTGAACATGAACAGCTCCAAACTTGAGTGGCAGCAAACTAAGTCCATTGGCCTGTTAGTGGTTGCACAGGTGTTTCTGCTGATTCAAAGGCAGAGGACAGAATTTAATGCCAGTAATTTCTTTAGTAATATAATTACATGGGGTGTGGGGGGGACTAAAGCAGTTTTTAAACAATCTGTTCTGTTCTGCAAGGGAGTTGGGGAAGGGTATATAAATAAATCAGGTGACAGGATGCCAACCCTGAAGCAGCTAACATGCGCTCTAAGACACAGCTATTGATTTCCCTTGCCTGGGATCATTCAACTCATCACATTTGAAGGATGAGCATTTCTTCTTTCTAATTTTATTTACTCCATAAAGTACTCCTGGTAAGTGATTCAGATACAGAGGGACATTTGTCAGAGGCATAGTCCTTAGGGGAAGGGAATAGATATTCCTATTGATGTGCAAGTTTTGCTCTGGGACCAGATTAACACTGATGAAGGTTACAGAGCATAGATCTATCAAGCACTTTTTGGTATTATATGGGAAATATTTCCATATCCTTCACATTTTCAAAAAATGGAGATTAAAATCTAGAAACAATTAAACAGTTGTTTCTGGGGCTAGTTTTTGCAGTACCTAGAGAGAAGGATTTCATTTACTGCCCATGCAGCAACAGGTAATGGTGACAGTTACATAATTTTGACATAATCTTGAACTTCCATATGAATAATGAGATTACAATTCTGACTTTAAACAACCTAATTCACTACCTCAGTTTCTAAAATATTACTCTTTGCCATGCTCGATATTTGATGGAAATACACTAAATTTGGCTAATTACCTAGGCCTTGTTCAATTTTACTTAACATTACCTTGTCTTCTCTCATTGTATTAGCAAGTGTATGATTTTTCTAGCTACCTCAGTTATAAGGCATTTAGCTTCTATAAGTTCTTTTCTGATTGAAATCCACTAAAGTTCTTGCTCTTCATAAATTCGGGCAGTTTAGTATATGCTAATTCAACAACTTTTACTTTCAGGTGGGCATCACATTTTAAATGAAATTAGTTTTCTTACTTAATTTTCTTTAAGTCAAAATTGGTCTTAAAGTTGCTGATTTTGAGTCAGAAGCAAGCAATTGCTTTTCATGTCAAAAGCCCTCTTTGGCACTCAAATTTGGTGTAGCTCAGTCATATGATGTTTAGAGACAATGTCAAAGTGTTTGGAGTTTGGTTGATGATAGTTTAGAAACCTTGAAAATCCAATGGATCTCAAATTTTCTCTGAAAAATATGTAAATGAGTTTTTTAAAAAACAACAACCACCTAAAGTTTAGGTTTAGGTCCTAAACCATGACAACAAGACACAGAGTGAAACTCAATTAGTATTTATTGATTGAATCTGTATGACTCACAAAGTACCTCATAATCTTAAATTCAAATAGGAGATGTGTCATCCATCTGACTTCATCTCCCCTTAATCAGCTAATTAAAACCTACTGAATTATTTAAAATATATAATTTTATATAAGTAAACATCACCCTAACAAACCCACATATGTCCAACAAAAAGAATTCTCTACTTTCCCTATCCCTTCTACTCCAGGGAACTAGATAATTTATAATGAGTAAAAGGTAAGATCACATATTCTTAATATCTGCTTTAAAAACCCAGAATTGAGCCTTTAAAGTATAAAACCATCGGCAGCAAATTAAAATATTCAGAAGAATATTAGAATCACTATTTAACTACCTAAAGTTGAGGGTCAGGATTTTAACTTTCCTAATTTATAAAAGTTGATTATGTTTCACACAAAAGAAGTCAATGTCTACTTAATATTTTAGATTTGTGAAAGCTGCCCTTTCTTGGGGTCATGATGGGCAGCAAGATGGCATCTGCTAGCAGGGTAGTGCAGGTAGTCAAGCCACATACTCCATTAATAAGGTTCCCTAACAGAAGAGACAATCCTAAACCTAATGTATCAGAAGTTTTGAGATCAGCAGGACTACCATCTCACTCTTCTTTAATTTCTCAGCATTCTAAGGGAAGTAAATCATCAGATTGGCTGATACATCAGGGTCCACCAGACACTGCAGAAATAATAAAAATATTACCTCAGAAATATAAAAGGAAACTTGTGTCTCAAGAAGAAGTTGAATATATACAACGTGGAGGTCCTGAATAATCACTGACACTGTGGCTGCTGTTTGTTACCAAGCAAAAGAATTGTCATTACAATAAAGGACTTCCAAAATGACTAATGAGAAATTATACATTAAACAACTTAAATAAATTTTCTGTAAAAAAAAGAAATATAGAAAACTTAGATAGATAATTGTATTTCTTAATTTATGTATCTTGGTCAGCTTTTCCACAAGCTAACCTAATTTTTATATACTTTATACTTATTAAAGTACACATTTTAAAAATATTTTAGATTTTTGACTTTGCATATACATGTTTCCTTTCCAACTATACTCTATTGATATTAAATTGTGCAGTAAGCTCATATTTTATTGTCCTTCTTACACATCCAGATTCAACAATAACAAAAATATAGAGTGCTTGAGAGAATTCAGATAACCACTAGAAAATAGAATTTTTTCATGAGACTATGGAAGCGAAATAACAATTAAGATATTCAGTGAGTTCACTTTTGTGATCTAAAACAATTCTGAAATAAAGAGAAATTGATGACATTGACTTTCTTTTTCTTCTCTCTCCCTCCCCTCTGTTCCTATCCCCAGTGTTTCCATCTTTGGAAATTGAAATGTATTCCTAGATTAGCTTTTTTATAATTAGAAATTATCAACTTCCTAAATTTTATATATTTATGGCCTCAAACTCTAAAAGTCCTTGGGGGCAGGAGTCACAGAGCAGAGGAAAAAAATAAAAAGAAATCCCTTTAACACCTGAAATTGGCATGGTAATAATTAACAACTATATTGATTCATCCAGCAATTAACCAGGGATATTTTTTTCCTGGCTGTCAGCTAACCAGGTTTTTCAAGGGACAGCACTTCCACCAGAGGGCAGACAGTAAAAGGAAGTAAAAATGAAACACATCCATCATCAAGAGTATTGTGCTAAACAACTTTTATAATGATTGGATTGATGGGAACGTTTAACTAATGGCAGTAATCTGAGATCACCAAATAATTACTATTTCCAGAGTGTTTCTCAGATGTATTTTTACTCCTCAACTCCAAAGTCCTTACATTTGCATTTGGTGTTATTGTTAGTTTCACTATAATACTCAACCCAATGTGGATAAAATTTAAATTTAGCGAAACACCAACAGCATCCCCCAATTTGTATTCTCCAGGTGAAACTGGATTCTTAATCTCTATCAGATTGAGATACTCCAGTGAAGTATTTATAATATGAAAATTTGGCACTGAATTGCTTAAAAGCTTGCCAAATCATTCCTGGTTTTATTTGCTGGAACACTGTGGGAAGTGTTAAGACACTGCAATGTTAAGACAGTAATACTTTCCTAACACAGGATAAAAAAAAAATAGAGCCTTGTTCTCCAGAATCTTTGGTTTAAAAAAAGTAAATTGCTTTTTAAATATGATGTTTGTAATCTTGTGTATTTTTTATAAACACATAAGTGTCTCCAGCAAGCTTGAAGAGTTAGCAACTTGTATGTTTTTATTACAAAGAAAGGTTTATTTTATTTTTTTAATTTTAGAAAAATTTTTCCAGGTGGAACTCATGATTGGTAATGAGAATCATGTTTAAATGTTATTAGTCAAGTGGCTATTAGTGGAGTGGCTGTTTGGTGTATAGTAAATGCTAAATTAAATGCTATATGGATGTTTGAGTATCACAGTGTCCAGAACTTCACCTTGAAGAGCTCAGGGCCACTTAAAAACACTTCCAATAAAGTAATCTGAGAAATGATTTAGCTTTGGAAAGCAGAATGTAAGTAGATGTAACATTTGTTAACGTAATTAATCAGTATTGGCTGTAGACATTAGTCATTCTTATATTTGATTTATAATATATTTATAATACATCCAAAAGCAAACAGTTGCTCACATATAAGGTCTAGGCTAGATCCTACTAATTCTTTAATTCCCTTTGCTGATCTATAAATTAATAGAGTATGTTCATTGGCACATGATGTTCCAAGTTTTAATGGTAGAGCTACTCAGTGATAAATTGTATCACATTTTAATAACCCAACTCTACCCCAACCCAAACTAATTTTTAAGCTATTGGAACAAACATGTGCCCTTTAAATCCCTAATGATAAATATTTTTGAAAATTGGAGTAATAATAGAAATATAAGTATAAGAAAGTGTCCTAAGTAGTTGTTAGGCAATTATATAATTCACTAGAGGCCTGGTGCACGAATTCGTGCACAAGTGGGGTCCTGCCAGCCCGCCCGATCAGTGCCGATCAGGCAGCCGGGAGAAGGGGAAGTGGGAGGTTGGCCGACGGCCCTGCCCCTGATAGGGGTGAGGGGGCCAATCCAGGGCAGTGCTAGCTAGGAGGAGAGGCCATGGGCAGTTGGCGGGCTGGCCCCACCCCTGATCAGGGTGGGGGGCCAGTAGGGGGGCTGGAGGGCCGGCCAGGCTTAGGGGCTGTGAGCAGTTGGCCGGCTGGCCCCACCCCCTGTTCAAACTCCTGGTCGAACTCCTGGTCAAGAGGACAATTTGCATATTAGCCTTTTATTATACAGTATTGCTCAGGCTCATGGATTAACCATTATCATAGATTCCATAACAAAAATAACAAATCTAATAAAAACAATAAATGAAAAAATTATATATGCTTTCATTTGAAAGTTTAATAAATCACTTATTTATAAAACATTTTTCATTATTACTATGAATTTATTGTCTATTAGGGAGGACAGAAAAGTAAGGGCAATAAAAGAAAAGAATGAATAGGAAGGGAAGAAACAGTGTGGACAATGACTGGAAATTCCTAGAACATTATCAAAACTCTAAAAAGAGGTCTTTAATTCAGCAAATAGCATACACCATTCATAGACAGGCAAGAACAATTAGAGATGACGCCAGCCAGGGACAGAATTAAGTAACCCCAAACACCATTCTTCTGTATCTTAGGTTGGGGGCACAGAATTTCTGATTGATTACAGTGGAAGAATTAGAACAGTTCAGTCATAAAGTTTTCTTTGAATCCCATATAACAGTATGGTCTATGGCAGTGATGGCGAACCTATGACATGTGTGTCAGAGGTGACACGCGAACTCATTTTTTTGTTTGATTTTTCTTTGTTAAATGGCATTTAAATATATAAAATAAATATCAAAAATATAAGTCTTTGTTTTACTATGGTTGCAAATATCAAAAAATTTCTGTATGTGACACGGCACCAGAGTTAAGTTAGGGTTTTTCAAAATGCTGACATGCCGAGCTCAAAAGGTTTGCCATCACTGGTCTAGGGTCAAGGCTTCTTAGGTAATAGCTTAAGGATGGGCTTGTTGAATTTCAAACTAAACTTGAGAGAACTTCCTGATTTCAAATGCCAGTGCAAGTAGTTGATAAGGAATTAGCTTAATGAAATCATTAAGCAAATCCTCCCTAAAAAATGAATAAATAAAGAGGGATTGGGTTTTAAAAGAGAGGCATTTATGGGTTTTCTTGTATTCTTTATGTTCTATATTTTTTCTCCCCTAAGCCCATGTATGTACTGTGTGTACCTATATATATACACATATATTTATATGTGTGTATACTAAATTTATAGTGCCTCTCACTCTATATATATGTAGACACAGTATAGATGAGATTCAACTAATGTAAAAACAGAGATTAACAATAACCCCTGCCATCAGCCATGTGTTTTACACAGAAATTCACACCATCATTCTTACATCAGCCAACATGAACATGCATGATACTGTTTTAACTTGGTAAACAACGCATGTTAATTTTTCTTTAGGTTTTGCTTTCTTCTTTATCATAATTACAATGATGATTCCATACTTCAGTTATCCCTGAGAGGGGTGGAGAGAAAAATTATACAGATATATCTATCCACATATGCACATCCCTGCATATATGTATAAATAGATATATGCCTTGTATATATTTGAAAAACACTTTATGTTATTTCACCTCATCTTGTGCCGCATGAATTTTTGGTGGTTCAACTTATTTTATTTTGTTTTGATTCATATTTTGTATTTTGGTCATTATGGCTATTTTTAACTCATTGCTATCCTTTAAGAGTAATTATAATCATTGTTTTTTAAATACTGAGAGATTTATAGATATACAAATCAAACAAGGCAACAAAATCTTTTCTTGCCATCCTAATTTCAAATGTTTCCCCTTCAGCATATCCCTCCAGTATTTATGCTTAAAACAAAATAAACTCCAACAAAATCTAAGAAAGTTGTGTACAAAAGAATGAAATAGTGTTTTCCTCTTCTTCCTCCAATGTATATTTTTCCCTTTAATTTCCTCCCTTTTTCCTTTTTTATTTTTCCCCATATCTGCACAGGCCACTTGCCTTTACTCTCCCCTTTATGACAATTAAGAGGACAAATAAGCCAGGAAATACAAAAAAAGAAATAAAGAAAAACATGCAGGAACAACAAACAAACAAACACATCCCTCTCCACAAATTTCAGATGGCATAAAAAGAATTTTATTGCAGATATAGAGTATTTGTTGTATCTTTTATTTCTGGACAAGCCCAGGATCATTGTGTGGCATGCAGTGACAATTTCGTAGCTGATCAACTAACCATGGCCTCCATCACCAACGCATGGGCTTTAATGATGCCATCTTGTGTTTCATCCAGTGACACATCCAGGCTAACCCAGCAAGTCCAGTCTATGAGTTGTGGGGGTAACTTTCTTTTGTAGTTATAATTCCATGGGTTCTCATTTTTATTATTATTTGCATCGGGTCATAGTAGCCCCAAGAGCTGCTCTTGCAGCATCTCTGTCTGGTTTTTTTCCTGTGTTTGCTTTTCCTTGCACAGCAGTCAAGCATGTGTGTCTCTTGTCTGATCTTGCCATCCTGTCTTGGAGTCCACTGTCTTCGTATCGTTATGTGATTCTGTTCTCTGTTTGTAACATGTGATTTGAAATCCTCTCCCTTGATTTCTCACTCCCTTATCGTTTCTACTTTTAACCTTACCCCTGGGGAACTTCACAAAAAAGCAAAACAAATGTTCAGTTGATTTTGAGGCTGATAACTGTGGTTTGCATCTGGAAGTCATAAGTTGAACCTTTTACCCAGTTAAGGAGGCAAAACCAACAGTGGGAAACTACTAACAATAATAGCCCAACAACCACCCAACCCAACAATAAGAAACCCTTGTTGATTTTTTTGGTGTGATTAAATGGTCTTACTATTAAAGGGATTTCAGGTAAGAGCTAATTTTCAAAGAGTATTTTTTTTCATAGCTTATCAATCTTCTAGTTAAATTAAACCTTTCTTTGGAGACAGATCAGCAGAAATTTTTTTTTCAGAAAATGCTAGTGTGAGGAAGCAACACCATTTCTGCTCTATAGAGTAGTGCCTGTTCCTGAATTGGTAAGGCATTTGTGTACATCTGAATATTTTTAATTATAAAATTCATTAATGTTGATGTATTTTAACCTAACATATAAATGTGTTTGGCAAGGCATCCAAAATGGGATAAAACCTTTTTAACTCACTGGTTCTACCTCATGTACAATTTGAGGTAAGATTATCTTTTGATCTAAGTCAAATGATATTATTTTTTATTTTATTTTTTAATTCATGGAAGAATTAAAGAGCCAGCACTTCGAGTTGGACCTAAGTTCCTTCTCTTCTCTTTCCAAAGAACATGACATATACAATAGCTTTAGTTCTGAGAATAAGGTTTGATTATCTAGAGACAGAACTGGAATAAAACGACCAGTTAGTTATTCAGATGCTGGATTATACCTGTGATTATCCAGGAAATTTGCTGTATAACTTGGAATGATTTGATTTGTTTGATACTAACAGTATGAAAATGAATCTCTATAAGATTTCACCTCCTTATTTATAAAGGTTGAGCAGGAGAGTATAAAAGGGATTAATAGATTAAAGATTTTTAAATAGCTTCTAAAATAAAAATGCCTATATTTTTAATCTGAAAATAGAGAAAACATTTTAAGGTAGATGATTTTATGATGAGATTTCAGTCATGTCAGGGTAGCTCTTTGCTGCTCATAGGGAAAGGGGAAGAACAAAGAGGAAATTAATGGGCTCTGTGGACTAAGAACTTTCTAATAAAGAAAGGAGAGAGGGAAGGTGGAAAAGGCTGGAGGGAGGGTTATTCTTGAAGAGCCAGGTAAAGCAGCTTGCTAATAAATGTTAATAACTAGCACATACATAGACATACACAGTCCAAACTTGTGATGTTTCTATAGTGTGAAACATTCCCACCATGGTTGATTGCATGTCACAATACAATAACACTAAACTCAGAATTGGTACATGATTCTATGTATTTTCACCATACAGATACTATACACATCAATAACCTCAAGAGCATAGGTAGTAGTAAAATGTAGTAAAATAACCAGGAAGTAATGAATTTTAAGTTGTTCACCTTTGTTTTTAATGTACTGCATTTGATTGTAATTTTAGCTATTTTTTATAATGGCTGTGTTTAACAACCACTTGCAAAAATTGCTGAAAATGTAGCAATCAATTATCCTGAGCTGGCTCTTGTATATAACTGGTCCAGATAACATGATGGGTGCATGCTATTTATTTAAATTTCATTTTAAGAAGTTATGAAGGGGAAACTATGGTGGCCATCTTATAATTGAGAACATTGTAACTCAAATAACTTGCTTTTCCAAGGTCACATATTTGGGCATTCACATTCAAACCTGTTTGAAAAGGGATGCATTTTATTTCTATTGCTGTATACACAGAGAATCAAGCTTAACACATATTAAAGCACTAAACTGTTCAACAATTATGTGCTCATTTCTGGAGCTTTGACCAATTTTTTTCCCCTCAAAATAGAGTTGCAACTACTCCTTTAGTAATTGAAGCTGGGCAGGATATTTCCTAGGTTTGCAAATTTTGTTTTCTGACCTTGGAAAAGCTATAAGAGATGCCTTTCTTAGCACATAATGATAATCTCAGCATGATTCCATTACTCCATCCGTATGTTTTTGTAACTTTTAAAATATAATGAACTTTATTTAGTTATGATATTTGAATATGTTAATGAACCAACTCCACAGTGAACTACATCAGTGCGCTTTACTTCTACATTTTCTCATAAACTAGTATGTGAACATTTAAAACAGTATGGTAACCATTGCATTGCTGAAAATGACTGCAACTTTTGAAAAAATTATTTTACTGTTAGATAACTATTGTTTTGTGAAAGAGTTTGAGAGATCTGGAAATTGAAAAGAATGTGTTGGATCTTATTAGCCCTTCCAATTTGACACACTAGATATTCTATTTGGGCTTTGCAACACTTTACCTTGATTTGGTGTCAGGTTTAGTTGTCCCTGTGGTCAACCTTCACCAAACATAATATTGAATAAAGTCCCTTGAGGTGATCTCTAGGCCTTCACCTATAGGCTTGCCCCTACAACATCTTGTTTCCTTCATTGAGTAAATATTCATTGAGCACTTAGTATAGTCAAGTCTAGTCCTACATTATTTACATTTTTAACTTCTTTAATCCACATAGCAATACTATGAGGGTCTATCATTATCATCTTCATTTTAAAAATGAGTCAACCGAGGCACAAAGGAGCTAAACACATTGTCTAAAGTCACACATCAGGAAGTAGAAGAAACTGGATTTGAACCCAAATCAACTGGCCCCTGAGCTCACACACTGGTCCCTATGTTATACTGTCTCTTATGATGTTCAACTTACTCCGCCTTAACCAATATATATGAAGTAGCTACCAGCCTCTTTGATAATAATGAAAGTTTGTGTATTGAGTATATTAAGTGGTCAGGAAACACTCATTAAATAAATTTGTTACCATGTCTCTTAAAGACTTCAAAAACCTTTGTTGATAGAGGCTATGAAATAATTCAGTTCTGACTTATGCAAACAGTTGTGGTTGCAACGACTTACCCTTGTTTTCTATGAGGTGGAATGGTTTCAATATTTAGGGTAAATACTATCTCTCATGTGAAGTTAGTCATTCGTGACATCACTTAGGTAATAATTTGTGCACTGGGGGCTTCCAGCTCATTGCTCATTAGCAGTCCTGTTTAGAACATATGATCAGACAACAGCTACCTCTAACTGATGTTAGGATTCTAAGAATAGGGACTCCTACTGAGGGCTCTCGTAAGATGCTATATTTTCTCTATTTCAGAAATAAGTATGTTCCTTGGAACACAGTGTTTTAGATGTTACAGCTAATAGGAAGCAAGAAAATAAGTGAGCATGTCCCTGACAGGATGGATTTCTTATCCCCTTTCTGACATATGTGTGCTCTTGACATTTCATACTCATGTGTTTATCTCCTTTTATTTTCCTTTTTTAAAACATTTTTTTGATATTTTAGAAAGAAGAGAAGGGAGAAGAAGAGAGAGAGAAACATCAATATGAGAGCAGAATATCGATTGGCTGCCCCCTATACACCCCCTCCTGGGAATTGAGCCCACAACCTGTGCATGTGCCATGACCTGAAGTCGAACAGGCAACCTTTTGGTGCATGGGACAATGCTTAACCAACTGAGCCACACTGGCCAGGGCTTTTTTATTTGTCTTACTTCTTTGCATTATGTATCTCAAACTATGAGCAAAAAAATAAAAACAAACAAACCAAAAAAACTTTTGGGAGCTTTTGAATTTTCTATGCCAGGAAAGAACCTTAAAAGATGTTACTGAGGACTAAAATTCACAGTTAAAAAGAAAACATCTTTTTAAAGCTAGGTTTGCTTTTCTTAGAATCCTTCTTAGGAAAGTATAACTTGCCCAATGAGGGGTCTCATTACAAATAAGATTAGTCCTGAGTGTCCTGCAGCCAGATCTTAGGCTGGAAAACGTGACAATGTTGAGGATCCTCTGCTGTGGAGCTCAGCTTCCATGGTAGCTTTTAAGCACAGAGACCCCTTTTGACTCCAAGATCATGAAAGCTGGCAGCAGTATATTGCCAAGCATTCAGTTTTTGCAGAGGTCAGAAAACTTTTTTTGTAAAGTGCCAAAGAACAGATATTTTAGATTTTGAGAGACTTATCATCCCTGTTGTTGTAATCCAAGGCAGCCAGCCATAGACAATACATAAATGAATGAAAGTGGCTGTTTCAATAAAACTTCATTTTAAAAAGCAGGCATCAAGCTAGATTTGGCTCATACCCCTCTTTTGCTGAGTCCTGACCTAGAGAAATCAGATAGGTTAAAAATTTGTAGTCTTTTAGTTTTTTTTAATAGATGAATCCTTCTTGCCCAGTTTGGAGTCAAACTTGTTTTTGCCATTAATTCTCACCCGAGGATATTTTTCCATTGATTTTTAGAGAGAGTGAAATAGAGGGGTAGAGACAAAGAGAGAAAAGCATCCATGTGAGAGAGAGACACATCTATAAGTTGCCTCCCACCCACATCCCAACCAGGGCAAGGGATCGAGGGTGCAACTGAGGTACATACCCTTGACCATAATCGAACCCAGGACCCTTTAGTCCATGGGCCAATGCTCTATCCACTGAGAAAAACTGGCTAGGGCTAGAGTCAATCTTAATAAACATTTCTTAAATTCTCCATTAAGTGCATAGACCACATGGGATAGGATAGGGCATAAAAAGCTTCATTCTCACCATTATGTTAAGTGTGCCATTGTTACATATACAGAACATGTTATGAACATACAAAACCAGGCTCCTCTCCATCCAGCTTGTGCCCTGCAATTTTTGTAAGAGCTTCATGTTTTGCCCTTTTTGCAAATCCATCCTTTTCCCTCCCTGCCTCAGCTGGGGCGCAGGCTGCCTTTTCCCGCTCCCAGACCGCCTTGGCAGTAGCTTGCCCTGAACTCCAGCCCACATACTGTGTCACATCCCAGTAATTCTTCCCCAAGCCTTGCCTGTGGGTTACTGAGCTGACAAATGTCTAAATGACTGAGATAAGATATTTGCAACCTGCTGCGAACCTCTTCTTTCCCTGTACTTTTTGATTTGCTGCTTTATAAGCTTTGACAGAAAACGTTCTTGGCGACACAGGCAATGAATGGGGAGGACAAAATGGAAGGGGCACATGATCCAGGACCCCTTCCTGCATGGCAGGCGAGCGCATTTATTTATATCTTCGCCGGCTGAGTGGCAGAGGTAACGGATTATACTGTGGGCGCAGGAAGGAGCATCCTTGTCCAGAGGGGAATAATGTGTTCTACCACCTGGCAGCAGATTAGACAGGAGGAGCAGGCTATGAGAATACAGGTTCATGAAAATACAGGTTCAAAGCCATATTCCGTGTGACTGCGAACATGGCATTTGCTATTTTATAAATTAATGCTTTGACCCTTTGGCATCTTTAACATTAGGTGGAAAAAGGTACGAAAGGCTCATACATAAATAGTAGGTAAATTGTGAAG
Organism: Myotis lucifugus; assembly: GCF_000147115.1. NCBI lineage: Eukaryota > Metazoa > Chordata > Mammalia > Chiroptera > Vespertilionidae > Myotis > Myotis lucifugus. The sequence continues at coordinate 2,686,275 of NW_005871082.1, forward strand.
CCAGATTTGAATGTATCCCAACCCCAGAGGGAGCATCAGAATTAAGTGGGGGAGCCAGGATGCTAAGTAATAACCTTATGAGCTTTCTCCATTAGCACGGTCCCCTAGTGTGGTATTGTGCCTGGAGGGCTCTGAACTAGAGAGAGAGAGAGAAGGAAGACTGAGCCATGAGGAGGGGCTTTGGAGGCAAGACACGCAGGGGGTTGGCTTTTAAAACAACCTAATTTGGAATGAATGTTTTAATCAGCCTCTGAGATCAGAGGGATTATAGAAAATATGAATAAAACAAGGGTATGTTAAGCACTGTCGATGATCTGATAGAGAGTAACAAGGTACAGTTTCAATTTCTTTTTCTCTCACTATGCTTGCATAGCTGGGTATTTTACTATCTGGTTGCTTGGATTTTTACTTATTTGTTTGTTTGTTTGTTTGTTCCTTTATTTATTTATACTTAGTCATTACTAGCTTTTCCTATAAAGCAAAGGGGCAAACTCTGACCCAGAGACCAGCTGAGTGACATGAATAGATGAAATAGACCAGGTTTCACAGTCAGCAATAGCGAGATCTCTGATGGACTGGGGCAAACATGACCTCATTTAACAACATTCAAATTAAATATATATTTTTAATTGATATAAAAATAGATCCTATAAAAGTCAAACACAGTACAACAATGAGATACACAGCATTACTTGTTCTATTTTTTTTATTTCTTTTGATCTAACACCTTAAATTTGAAGAATTGTGCTCTCAGTAAGATTTTTGGTTAAGGTGTCATCTGGTGATATTATTGAACTAAATATAGCAGTTCTTCTCCCAAACTCCCATAAAGTTAAAGGCCTTTTTTAAATTTATTTTCCTTTTTACTTTAACTTTAAAGTTTACAAATCTCCAAGACTATAAGCGTGCAGAACTTTAGAGTTCATGATGATTATTTAGCGTTAGGTGACAAAACTAAAGCCTACATACATAAATTGATTTGTTCAAGGTCACAGAACTAGTTTCTATTAGAGTTGAAATTAAATCCCAAATGTCCTCAATCCATAATGTATACTGCTTTATGGATACTGTATATCAAGTTTTTTTAAAAGCCCAAAGATTTTTTATTCTAAACTAAGATAGTATCCAACAGAAACACCCGGAGATGTGTGAAAATTGGTTCTCTTCTTTCTACTGGTCATTGTTATCTCATAAGAGAGTATGTCATTGACCCACTTGGGGGCTACATTTATAACTCTACAGGTCACTAGGGGAACTGACTAAATGGTGAAGCAGTTAGTGAGGACTGGAAGTGGTTTATGGTACAGACACAACCCATGTATGGTCTAGTGATGAATTGTCAGTGATATTGCCTTCCTACCTTGAGGACAGAATATTAGGCAGATTAGAGCAGTGGTTCCCAAGCTCAAATGCAAAACCAGTGTCAAGCTATGCCTAAATTTATGATCCATGGCAAAATGAGCAAAATAAGGACATTATAGTGAACTTTGTGGAAATAAAGTTAAACTTACAGACTGTTCTACGTTCTGAGATTATATCTTCTGTTTTATTGTAATGGTTAAAATCAATCTCCATTATAAAAATAGTGTTTTGTTACTGTTTGTAGCATCTTTCTTTAGCGAAATAAAAGTTGGCAACCGTATGTTACCCCTTCCCCACAGATTTTTCTTTGACATCTCACTGATATGTGCAAACAAATAAATCAACATAGAGAAAATAAGAGATTTGAAGTGTTATCTATAATGTGACACTAGGCTTAGTAGAATTTGAAGACTAGAGATCTTTCTAAGTCTAAAATTTTAGATGATCTTAACACCAAACCATTTGTTTCATTGAGCCCTCACCCCAAGAAGTTATTGTTTTAAGCCCAAAGATTTAGATGTTAAGTATTAAGATTGTTTTTTTAAATTTTATTACATAAGGATAGATTAAAGACAGAAAATAGAAATGGGAGATTTTTTTAAAAATCTAGAATAAATATTATTAGAAGGCCAAAGTAAGTTTATAAATATAAACAAACTAAACAAAAATGTTTCTAAGGACTTGAATGCAAGTCTAAAATTTCTGCTCATCTAAAGCCTTATAGAAAAGTAGAAAAGGCTGTTTTGGAGAGCTGAATTTGCCTACATTTGAACTAACACGGTTTGTCCTTGTGAAAAGAGAAGGTTAAAACCCTTATTTCCAGCCAAAAGATAGGGTATGATCTATACTCAAGGCAATGACAAAATTTGTATCCATAGTTTCCATCTCCTCCCACCTTTTCTGTCTCTTAGGTAATCTCTACCAATAACCTCTTGCTTCATGAAATTTATTATCTAAATGTTGAAAATATTACACTTAATTTAGCCTAATAAGAAGCCATGCCAAGTTTACTGAGTATTTATTAGAAGCCAGAGGTTTAGTGTCCTGAATCAGGTATAAGGGTTATATTATCAAAAACAGACTTAACAGTGATTATCCCTAAGTGGTGCCCAGTGTGTGGTTTTTATTCTGTTATTCATACTCCATAATTTCCAGGTTGAGTTTATTTGCATTTGTAATTGGAAACAAAGTATAGATATACTTTTTTATTTTTTATATTTTATTGATTTTTTACAGAGAGGAAGGGAGAGGGATACAGAGTTAGAAACATTGATGAGAGAGAAACATCGATCAGCTGCCTCCTGCACACCCCCTACTGCGGACGTGCCTGCAACCAGGGTACATACCCTTGACCGGAATCGAACCTGGGACACTTCAGTCTGGTTAGGACTAGATATACTTTTTTTAAATGTAAAAAACTATAGAAGGCAACAAGAAACATCTTGTGAATATTTGGATATAAGAAGTCAGCTTGACCCAGTTAAATATATTTATAGTGAATCCTGTTTTCCCCATGACTTCGATTTAGTCCATAAAAGTGTAAGGCCTTCAACAAAAGCTGCTGGAGGAATTCAAAGATGATGATGACGATGATGATGATATGTAGGAGTCTGTATAGCTGAACATCCACCAATTCCTTAAGATCAGTCCTGATAATCAACTGACAAATGGTCCATGGACACACCAGGTAGTCATATAGCAGAAGTAGGCACAAGGTTTCTTACAAATGACCCATTACTAGAAAGTTTAAAGTTTGTGCTTGGAACCCAGGAGCACAGATGGGATGTGAAGTGGTCTTCAACAGACACTGGAAATGTGATTGATTCTTTCACCCAGCCTTAGGTGCTGTGTGCATCCTCCCTGCCTGACCACCCTCATCTATACATCTGCTCCTTAAATATAATAAATAAATGAAAGAATGCCATTGCCAATGAGTAATTAAAAACTTTGCAGTCCTCTCTCGTCACCCTTCTCTCCTTCTTCCCTCTCTCTCCCCTGATAGGATGTCCAGAAAATTAAGCCAACTGTACATTAATTGAGACTCTCTTCCATGTAGGGAACATCTGTCACTGCCTCTGTGAAGCTTATATCAACGAATTAAAACATTTGATTACCTTTAATCCAAAAGAATGAGGCAGTCTCCTCAGTCATTTAGCTCATCAGGGTTTTGGGTAGTTCTTTTGTGTGTGTTTTTCATGTGAAGCTTTTTTCTGTAGTCCTTCCCTGAAGCTGTGAGATCTTTCAGCAGATGGTGTTTTCCAGATCTATACCCTTTCCCTTGTGCAAGGGGGAAAATGCCCTCGACAAAAGCAATTTTGAAGGGAGACTGAAAAGGTCTCCACGATGAACATATTTTTAGAAACAGCTGGTAAAACAAATGGTCTGAATGTGATGCCTGGAGCAGCTCTATTCAAACAACGGGGTGTTTAAGGATAAAAACAGCCACTTTTCCATATCAGCACTCATAGTGACTTCCATGCTTGCATTCAGAAAATGGGAGAGCTTACTAAGATTTTCTGATTTCTGTTGTGTTTCCTGGGACAACTTCTTTCACTCTTTTCCCTTTTATTAGTGTATGCATTTATCAGAAGCTGCACATCAAATAGTTAGGATTGTGAATGCCAAGCAGAAATATAATTTTAATTTACATCTAAAGGATTTTTTAAAAATTTGCTGTAGGCTTCTAAGAATGTTCCTATTGGGTAGCATCTATGTGAAGTCTAAAAGATCGAAACAGGAAATTGATAATATATTTAAGCATCTCTGATCTTATATCCTATGCTCTGAAAAAAGTCAGGCACTGCTACTGAAGACAAATGTCTGTATTTCTAGGCAGTAAAAAATCTGATTTCACTGTTTATTCACCGCCTTCAGAGTCTGCTTTATGACCTTTCCTTGTCATGGCTTCATTTGTTTACCAAATTGTTTTGTTCTGGAGCCACTGCCAAGTGCCATTACACAGCTCCCTTCATCACAAGGATAGGTGAAATGGCTCTTTATTACATTTTGTACAGTAGTTCCAATTTTCAGATTACTTATGTGTTCTCTCTGACCCGGGCATTGCACAAACACTGATTTGTTATTATTGAACTTGATAAACGGGTGTCCACCTTATCAGTTGCTATTCATGTTGGCTTTTTCCACCACTTTCTTTACTATGGTTCTATTTTCATTTTAAGAAAACACAAGGAATAGTGCCTCAAGAAGAGTTAGTTAGTCATCATGTTGGACCTGGTGGGATCTTACCCACTGGAAAAAGGTCCCGTTTTTAAATGATGTGCAAAAAATAATCTTGTATACCTTCTTCTGCTCACCCCCCACGCCATGGGGCACAGTGCTTACTTGGTAGATATAACTGAGAAATTTTAAAAGGCCTTTACTTTCATTTTTTATTAAATAAATGAAAGAAAACAGTCTTTTCTAAAACTTGACAAATCTATAAGTGTGTCTCTTCTCTATTTTCCCCAAACTGACCTACTTGATAAATAGTTTTGATGTTATATAAGATAGTCTGGGACTGATTTTTTTTTCTTTCATTCTGACCCTAGAAAACATGACCACAAACACTGACAACCCAGATTTTTAAAAATATATTTATTCTTGTCTTTAGTATATATTTTCACTAAAGCATCAATCAGTAATTTTTATGGTTGCCTCTTTTGATGTAAAAATAACTCCACATTGGAGTTACAGATCCTGTAGCACACACTGGAAATCTGACTACAAAGTCTGGTTATGTGTGTGTATTAATATGATTGCAATTATGTATCATATGTATTCAAAATTACATAAATAGACAAATACTTCCTCTGAGATATTTTTAACTTTGGATTTTCAAATAATGTCAAAGTTGGAAAAAAGTTTCAAGAATAGTACTTAGAACTCCCTCATGCCCTTTTCTCAGGTTCACCAACTGTTAACAGTTGCCACATTTGCTTATCATTTTCTCTCTCTGTATGGGAGTGTGTACTAGTATAACATTTATATAATTATAAGCATGTATATCACTCATATATCTGTGCCATTTGAGAGTGTATACAAAGCATCATCTATACAGATAGATATATAGATGGATAGATAGATTGGTGGATGTCCCTCTGAACCAGTTGAGAGTAAATTGCAACCATCATTCCCTTTCCATTAAATAATTCAGCGTATATTTCCTAGGACCTAAGATAAACAAAGAGTACAGTTATCAGAAATCAATAAATATAGCCTTGATAAAAAATCTCACTTTGAGTACACACCAAATTTTTATCAACGTCTGCATAATGTATGTTAGAATTACTTTTTCCAGTCCATGATCTAATCCAGGATCACACACTATGTTTAGTTGTCAAGCTCAGCAATGATTGAAGCATTTTTCTGATATATTATTTTGTTTTACTTCCACACTGTGCTGGTCATGGATCAGGAAAAGTAAGGAAACTTCTTCCAGTCCTACTGGGTATATTGATGAAGCACTGGGGATACAAGGTTGAGCAAGAACAGAGATAACCCCTGGTGGGTCTAGTAGGGGAGACTGCCATTAATTAAGGGATCTCCAAATAAATGTGTGGTGACAAAGTTAGATGAGTGCAGGCCATGTGACAAGTTAGGGATGGGGGGTGAGCATACAGGTTGGGGCAGAGAAACTTTCTCTAAGTAAATGATATTTGAGTTGAATTATGTGGGATAATTGGGAGTTAACTGGGCAAAGAAGAAAGAAAAAGCACTTGAACTTGCAAGAAATTTTAGACACTAGGGAAAAAAATCAGCCATCTCTGAGAGGGTGTCATTTTGAAGTAGCAACTATTTCACAGGATTTTGTCCAAAGTATAAAAGAAAAAACCTTTGCCTGAATAGGCTTTGGTGTCCTTCTGCATATTTGAGAGTGATTTAGTGACCCTGCACTGCCCCTTGGTGTGAGTGAGTGGGCTTTGTGAAGAATATAAATAGAGTAAAATGATATATTCACTGGAAGAAAGTTGGCTTAGAAAGGCAGTCAATCTGTATTTTTGTACACCAATTTCTACCAATAATGGAGAAGGTGACAGGGTTATGTGTCTTAGACTAGAAGAGTCACTAAAACCGGTTCCAAGATTCTCAGTCTTAGATGACTCTTAATAGTTAGGTATATGATTGTGCATTATTTCTGTAAGCACATACAACTTGGATGTAAAAGATGTAAGACAGAGTGCAAATTCTAAGCATTCTTAGATTGTGCAGAGCTCAATAAAGAGTTAATCACACAACATTTTTTTTTTAAGAAACAGAAGTTGCTTCAAAGGATTGTGCTGGCAATTGCATATTGGTGATGATCATGAGGAAGTGGAGATCAAATATTGATCTACTTATAATTTACACAGTTCCACACTTTAGAGAAAACACATTCTCCCCCTCACTTCCACCCTCACCATTACAGTCAATATCAGTTAAGTCATTGAATATGTGATTTTAAAATTGCTGATCATTTCCCAGTGTGATTAATGATTTGAAGGAAACGGTTTGTACATGTTCTGATTTATTCATACTTGCCCCACAATAAAAAATTTGCTTGTGGCCCTAGTCAGTTTGGCTCAGTGGACAGAGTGTTGGCCTGTGGACTTACGGGTCCCAGGTTCGATTCCAGTCAAGGGCACATGCCTGGATTGCAGGCTCGATCCCCAGTAGGAAGCAGTCAATCAATGATTCTCTCTCATCATTGATGTTTCTATCTCTCTCTCCATTCCTCTTTGAAATCAATAAAAAACATATTTGAAAATAAATTTTGCTTGTGCTTCCATAGTTGGAATAAAAGAAAAATGTTTTATACTAGCACTGTATAATAATATTTCATATTTGTTACCTAGATTATATGTTGTATTTATAATTATTATTAATAATAGTGATTATTATTATAATTAAGAAATATTCTTTTTTCTGAAAAGAAAATAATAGGAAGTCTATTCTGAATGCCTGTTCCCACCATAAGAGTTTCCCAAGTCACATTTTGGATTGCTCACAGCATCCCAGTACTGGGTTGGAACTTAAATGTTCTTTCTATCAATTAGGAAACAGCAGGTTTTCTTTATGTCTGTCATTGCCCACGTATGGCTTACCTTCTGCTTATAATAGTCCATCACTTCTGCTACCCATTGCACTTTATGAGATTACTGCTGATTACCATTTAGATTTGTTAAGTGACATAGCATGTCACATTTTATGGACCCAGGAACCAGTAACTATCAAGGTTAGTAGTTGTAGCCTGAATCAGTTATAAATAAATTGTTTTATTGCCCACATAATGATCAATATGCATGCTGCCACAAAAGCTTAGTTCTAATTCCTAAATGGAAACATTGGTGGTTGTGGGGTTTGTTTGTGTTGTGTGTGTGTGTGTTTCTTTTTTTAATTCCATGGGATATCAGACTTCCCTGAAGTTTAGTTTTCTCCATTAAAAGAGATTGCTAGTAAGCATCTTTTTTTTCTGGAATAAATAGAATTGAGTTGTGGTAACAATATCATCAACACACCCAGCCTACCGTGGCCACAGAATCCAATGCCTTTTTTTAGAAAAATGAAGGTGTCTGCATATCCACAGTACTGCTTACTGTACTTCATTACAATGCATTGCTTCACACAACACACTCTGAATGAAGAAGATATGCTGGGCAGCTTCAAATCCAGGCACTGCCTCCAAGCCGGGCTTGTTTATCTGTCTGCAACACCCTTAGAGCATTTGAAAGACTACTGATGAGGTTCATTCATGCTGAAAAAAAGTGTGTTGATCATTATGGCCATTTTCTTCACAATGGCCTGGCATGGATGGATGGAGAAGGCCATTGTTATCACACAAATGACAGTTGATGTTGCTCTGGTATGACTTGTCCAGGAAAGTTGCATCATTTTAAAATGAATGAAGTTCCAGGGAACATTTATGACTATATTACTGTAGTTGTAACTTTTGGAGCAGCTTGAAAAAATAAGTTTAGATTCTAGAAATAATTTGTTCTATTTCTCCTGGGTGGTGTGTTGGGGGGTGGGAGAGTGGAGAAAATGTTGTATTTATGTAAAATCCTTTATCTGGCGATAGAGTTTGGATTCAGGCTCAAGAAGCAGCTTGGAAGTCATGCACTCTTGGCTTTAGGTAATGAACACAATGAACAAAAGGCTTTTCTGTTTCAATTTTAGAATGGAGGCACCTTTTTTCCTGGAATTATACTTAGTATACCTTAAAATTTCTGGCTCGAGTGTGATACAAGAAGAGAGAAAGAGAGAATAGTTTAGCATGTGATTATTTTATTCTGCAAGTATTCAACTAGAAAAAGAGGTGGGCCCAGCCGGTCTGGCTCAGTGATTGAGTATCAACCTGTGAACCAGGAGGTCATGGTTTGATCCCCTGTCAGGCCACATGCCTGGGTGCAGGCTCAATCCCCAGTGCGGGGTGTGCAGGAGGCAACCGATCAATGATTCTCTCTCATCATTGATGTTTCTGTCTCTCTCTTCCTCTCCCTTCCTCTCTGATATTTTTAAAAAAGGAGGATGGTATTGCATTTTATAAAAGCCTGGGGGTTATAAACCACCCACAGGCCCCAGTGTCCTCCCAGACCACTGCCTGATGCCACTGGCCAGACCTAGGAAAAGCAAGTCTTGATTTACCATTCAGTGGCCCAGATCACTCATGGCACAATGGAGGACAACTAGTCTACTTGTCCACTTTATTAAAAAACTTTGTATTTACCAGAGTTTGAGTAAATGGACCAAAATACCCTCTCCATTTGGTTGGAATGGACTAAACCACCTTGTTCCATTACCGACTTTCTGACACGTGTGCTCTTTAGAAGGAGACTTGCTCAGTTCACTATTTTTTAAAATATATTTTTTATCAATTTTAGAGAGGAAGATAGAGGGAGAGATAGAAACATCGATAATAAGAGAAAATCATTGATCGGCTGCCTCCTGCACACCCACTACTGGGGATCAAATCTGCTACCTGCGCATGTGCCCTGACCGGAAATTGAACCATGACCTCCTGATTCATAGGTTGATAGTCAACCACTGAGCCACGCCAGCCAGGCTCAGTCACTATGTAGGCAACTCTGTGAACTTTCTGTGTTATTCTGTGCAAGACATTATTAAGAGCTGTAAGCCACCTATTTATTTAGTCCTTTTCCTCATCTTTTCCTCATTTCTTTCACACTGATTGATGAAATGGGAAGGAGGCTGAATAAACTCTTTTTAGGTGACACAAATATTAAAATGACAGATAAACTCCAAGGAGGTTTCAGTTCATTTCAGGGAAGTGTTGATATGAGGTCTTTAAGGGTCAATAGTCCTATTAGAGAGAGAGAGAGAGAGAGAGAGAGAGAGGGAGACCACTAAGGAATTGTGAGAAAAAGAAAAATGGAGGGAATGTCTAGATTCCATAGGAAATTGGGGGTTGAGAGCATTTTAAGAAAAAAAATGCTTGCTTTTTCACCAGCTGTGTCATTTTTTTTAAAGGAACAAGAAACTTAATTCTTCCTCTGAAATATAATAGAACTGCAGACCTAGCTTCACAATTTTTTTCTCTCTTTTAGGTAATCTTGGCATTCATTACTCAATAGGTATTGAGTGTGTGTTTTCCAATGAGATCTGGTCATGAACCTAATGATAATGCAGACCTGGGTCAGGCTCTGGTGTTTCCCACATGCAAGGTGGGATGGCACTTCTGTGTGTGGTTGTCCTATACATTTCATCCGTGCCTCTGGAAAGCTCATATAATCATGAGAACTGAGGATACATTCACAGACTCTTTAGACACCAGGTTTCCATGGGTCTAGGTGTCGTATCTGGTTTTATTTTTATCTTATTGAACATGAGTTTTGAGGTTTCCAGCTTCTTTATCCATGTCTGGAGGATGAAGCTATTTCATTTAGGCACAGCTCCGCCATCCTTAGAAACACTGAGAATGAATTTTCATTGTTTGTACCTGCTAATCATTTGAAACTATAAACGAGTATCTTGGCTGCTGGCAAAATTCCACCATAACAGCTAAAAGAGTGTTTGGGAAAGATGCCAGCAGTCGCCAGATTGCATTAAGTACTTAAACGACTCTTGAAGATCAGTTCTGCAGTTGGGGACTTGAAATCAGCGGCAGATCCATCTCGTTTCCAGTTTACCTTACTCTGGGATTTTCAGTTCCTTTGTGATTCCCCCCAAATGTCCAGCTCAAAGTGGATTCTCTCTCTCTGACTCTCTCTCTCTGACATGCAAGTACTTAGGTGAAATCTTTATAATACTTCAGAATTAAAAAGCACTTTTACATATTTCCTATGGCCTTCTATGTATATTAATAATATTACAATATTGTCTATGTTATGATATTTATGGTACAACAGGAACACTACAGGAATCATAATATGTAGTCTCTCCCAAGTTGGACCACAGCAGGAAAGGAGAGAACAATATATCAGAAACATGGGCCGCAGCCCTGGCTCAGTTACTCAGTGTCTTTATGACCTTGAACCGATGCCTTAAATTCTCTGCAATGCAGTGTTATTGCTTTTTACCTTGAAGCCAGTGGTTCTATACGGAGGGTGATTTTGTTCTAGGAGACATTTGGAAATCCCGGATACATTTTTGATTTTCACAACTTGGGAGATGCTATTGACTTCTGGTCGGTTGAGGCCAGGGAAGCTGCTAAACATCCTACAGTGCACAGAACAACTCCCACAGTAGAGAAGTATCCAACCCAGAAAGTCAGTAATGATGAGGCTGAGAAACTGTGCTTTAAGGTGTAAATAACATCTACCCCATTCATCACAGCATTATAGTGGGGCTCAAATATATATGAAAGCATAAAGTAGCCTTCCGTGTCTGATTTTAATGCTATCTGGCATTGCACATAGGGACACCAAAATTGAATCTTAAGAGAAAAATGGATTTATTCTCCTAGATTAAAAGTTATAAATGAAACCTATCACATTAAAAAATATTAAATACATCCACTGAATCTTGCTCCATAATTTTATGGTTTTAAACTAATTCTCCAAACATAAAGAGAAACAATGATAAAATATTAATATCACAAGAAACCTACTATTCAGTAACTAATATAGATAAAGGAAATTGGAATCCATGCAACTAATGGGCTTTTCTATTAGCGTACAGCCATAACACATCTTTCCTAATAGAAGCAAGCCTGAAATGATAAGTTGTTTGGATCACATTAATTAACATCCGGCTCTATTAGATCTGCACCTGAGGTTGGGTTCATTTAACCAGTGCTGATGAATATCAAACTTAACAATATCTAGCCACATTATATTAGAATAAAATATGTTTTACATTGAAGGCAAATTTTAGACTAGACTCTTAATAATGGCCTTTTATATTAACTCAGATAACTAGAGATAGTAAAAAAAAGGATTAAATTCCAGTGAACCAAACTCCAACATCATTTATCGTCACAATGAAAATTCATCCTTTTGTTGCTTTTGCTGTGCAGTTGCCTCATATGTATATATAACGCTACAATTTATGAGTCAATTTTACAGATATTACTTTTTGTCATATTTATATTCATTCTCCTTAAAATTTTACCTTGAAATCCATGGAAAAGATCTCTTGAATTTCTTTACAAAATTTTATTTACAAGAGCATCTTTATTGAGAAAGAGCATGCAGTCTTTGTCAGTTTTTCAATAGGGTTTGTTTTATGAAAAAAGTTGAGAGATTACCCTTAAAATAAAAACTCATATTCTACAAATCCCCCTAATATGATACTAATAGGATTATCAATATATTAGCAGATCATCTTTAGAGGTACCAATTGATCAATAATTTTGAAATTCTTACTTGACATGCACAAGTTTTATGTGTGTTTTTTTTAATTTAAAGATTCAGATTAGAAGCTCTATTGAAAATATTATGCAAATGCAGCACAATATTATTTAATTGAACCTTTTGGAATGAAAATAACCCAGATGTGCAAAACTCTGCAATCTGGAACAAACATCCAGATATCTGCCAAGTAACCACATCTTATATGTACCCAGGCAGAAGAAAGCAGCTCTGACTCCACTCCCAAGAAAATATGCATGAAAGAGCATGCGCATTATACTACATACAAATTCTTAGCTTGTTTGTTATGGAAATCCCACTGCACAACAACAACTATATAGATGGACCGGAAATCCAGACAGTTGGTAAATAAGTAGAATGCCCCACACCCACCAATACTTTTAACCCTTAAAAACATAAAGAAGTTTCAGAGGAGAGAAAAGTAGGGATCCAGAACAAGTCACCCCAACCCAAATGTGCCTACATGGTGTGCAGATTGTTTTGAGCTGAAGACAACTTCCCTTGCTCAGGAGAAACTTCTGTCTCCCTCCCCCTCCCCTGCCCCATTGCCCATCCTTAAACTGCCTAGAAGAATCTGAATTAGAGGACTTGCCCATAGAGATTATCAAGGATAGCCTTACAACCCACCTATATGGCAGGGGAAAGTTTTATTTACTAAATATCTGATCTTATCATCCTGCAGTGATTCTTTGAAGCCATCAAGGTGCAATACCTCATCCCTACCTCAGACTGTTTATAAACCTCAATCCCCCTTTCTGTCTCTGAACCTCTCCTCCATATGGACTCTCTGAACCTCTCATGTATGCAGGGTTCCCATACATATATATGTATTAAATTTGGTTATTTTCTCTTGTTAAAAAAATAAAATAAAGAAAACACAGAAATCAAACATTTCTTACTAACTGCTAAGATTTTTAGTACCACTGGAGAAACAAACTCTGTTACAAAAGTTGGCATTCCATCCAGAACCCATTCTCTTCATTTTCCTAATTCTATCTCTGCTACCTTTCTCTCATCTGATAAGAGATTTCCAAGTGCTGCTCTGATAACTGCTAAATGAGGCCAGAGTATGTGCGATAAGAGGCCTTATCAGAGTCTCCTGGAGGGCCCAGTCCTCTTAACCTTCCATTTCTTGAAACAACCATTTGACTATATACTAGTATGATTTGCTGTTCAGCTTCACAGCTACAGACACAACAACATTTTACATGAAATGCCACTATTCAAAACACTGTTTATGTATTGCTCAAAATATAGCCATGTGTCTATACTTGTTTACATGCCAGTAAAGACTATAACACTCAACATGACACAAAAGGAGCTAGTTCAATATTTTGCTAAAAGTAGTTTTCTAGATTAATACTAAGTAAGTGAAAATGACAAAGTAAAAATCAAAACCAGAAAGGTTTGCATTCCTTCCCAATCATACATGTATATATCCAGACACTGTCTGCCAACCTGTCTCCACTACCCCCAACAGAGACTGATTTACTAGGTCTGACTAACATGACCTAAGATTGTGCAAGAAAACCCTCAGAGACCCTCTGAATATCTCATTGTACAATTATAATTTTGAAGGCATAAGAGTTTGAAATAAATCTGTGAAGATTCTAGGATCTCCTATAGAAGTTATTTTTGTGCCCATAGATTAGCTCATTTGTAATTTTTCATACTCAGAACTGAATATTTAAAAAATCCTGTTTAAGGATGACATTGTGGTTCAATGTAAAATAAATAGGATTGGATACAGTCAGAACTATTCATTTTTCTAATGTGTCACTTTGAACAAATTAACTTCTTTCAGCCAAAGTTTGCTGATATCTAAGTTGTCAGTGTAATGATTAAGTAAAATAAAATATCTAAAGCACTTAACACAATGTATGGCAGAAATAAGTTCTTAATAACTCCTAAGAACAGCTCCTTCCAGAAGTAGATTTCTGGTTGATTTATGTTTTAAATTATATATTCATGTTTTAATTTAAATTATATAATTATAATTTATATTTTCTTTCCTTTTTCCATATTTGTGAGGAAATCACTATGTTAACCATTTGAGCTTATGTATTTGTTCCTAAGCATATATGTATCTTCACTAATCTGAAAGCTCATATATATTGAGTTTATGCAGCGGTTCTCAACCTGTGGGTCGCGACCCCTTTGGGGGTCGAACGACCCTTTCACAGGGGTCACCTAAGACCATCGGAAAACACATATATAATTACATATTGTTTTTGTGATTAATCACTATGCTTTAATTATGTTCAATTTGTAACAATGAAATTGGGGGTCACCACAGCATGAGGAACTGTATTAAAGGGTCGCGGCATTAGGAAGGTTGAGAACCACTGGTTTAGAGAATGATGAGGAAATATTTCCCTTTAGTTTATAATAATTAAAAATAATTTCATGAGAAGTGTCTTGCTCACCCAGCCATCTCTGTAGTCTTCTCCTTTCTGATAAACCAGCTACTTGAGTCTCAGGTCAGATACAGTCAAAGCCATATAGTAACGGTATATCATCTTACTGTCAAGTGCATGAGTCTTAGCCAAGCTTTTCATCTTGTTTGTACAGTCCTAATTTCCATTAGTTTCAAAAACTCCTCAGTGGTATGGATTTTATGAACACTATACATTCTTTGCATTGAAGATAGATTTTAGGGGGAAGGAGGTGTTTTCACGATATGGTGAGTTTTATAGCAATATGTTGTCAAGTTCAGCTATTTCCCATGGACAACTTAAAGAACTTAAGGGCCCTACAGAGAGGTGGCAACAGGATGGAATACCCAGCTGCTACCACCCAAACAAAACAACAGCTCAAAGAAATTGGTCAGAATTCTGGTCATAATGACAAAGTAGAGGAGCTTTGGTGGGGAAAAAAGAGGCAAAATAAACCTTATTCAATAATTCATTACTATATAAACAGAATCATAAAATGTCATGGTACCAGCTGAGGAGAAAGTTCCCACTGCTGTCGGGTTCTGCTGTCAGTGACTGCAGGGCCACAGCAAGCAAAGATAACCATGTACATTTCGCTACTCTGATCACCATTCCTCCCACTCATAATTTGTTTGGCCCATTCCTTCTGATTGCCTGCAGACAAGCATCAAAGTCTGATATCTCTAGGTTTGGATATTGAGTTTATTTTATCTTTAGTTTTCACAACTCAATGAAAAGCCTGAGTTTTTAGTAAACATCCCACTACCAATTTATGAAAGGAAGAATGATCTTGATAGTGATTTATTTTTCGGAAGGCTTTTTAAGCCAGCTGTGATGAGAAGGTCCAATTTGCATTGGAAGTGCTAACTAGAACTCAGGGAAATCCCATCTGGTTTAGAGACATGTACAAGAAAATAAAACAGAATAGAGAATGCAATGCTTCAGTAGTTTACAAAACATTCACTCCATTCCTTCTGTGGATAAAGCACCATGCTCTGGAAGACAGCAAGAGAATGGTGGAGTGACCAACTTGAGCTCTTACTATAGGTCCAGCATTATTCTAAGGACAGTGAAGAATAAGGCAAATTTGTGTGCTCATGGAGCTTATATTCCATAAATAAATGGGCAAGAACCAACTAGTAAGTACTTTGCAGAGAGTCATGAGGGATGATCAGTTAGTGAACAGCTTGCTACTTACAGGGAAGTCATCAAAGGCCCTCTAAGGAGTAAAATTGGAGGAGAAACCTGAACTACCAGAAGAAACTAGCCAGGCAAAGAACAAGAAAAGAAGTGTTCCTGGTAGGGAAACTAGAGTGCATGGCCATAATCAGAGAGGTCCTGGGTCAGAAGGAGCTGTAGGAGATGAGACTGGAGTGGTAGACAATGGGCACATGACAGGGCACTTTCACAGTGGGTCAGAGTACAGAATTTTGGTTTGAAGAATTCTACCTTTAAAGATTTTAAACAAGAAAGTGATTTGATCTGATTTATAGTGTATACTTTTTATTATTTTTTATCCTCATCTGAGGATATGTTTATTGATTCTAGAGAGAGAAGAAGAGAGATAGAGAGAGAGAAACATCAATGTGAGAGAAACATTGATCAGATGCCTTCTGTATACACTCCAACAGGGGATTGAACCCCCAACCTAGGTATGTGTCCTGACTAGGAATCAAATCTGCAACCTTTTTGGTGTATGGCACAATGCTCCAACCCTCTGAGCCACACAACCAGGGCCATTGTATTCTTCTTAAAGATTACCTTAGTTCGCCGAAACCGGTTTGGCTCAGTGGATAGAGCGTCGGCCTGCGGACTCAGGGGTCCCGGGTTCGATTCCGGTCAGGGGCATGTACCTGGGTTGCGGGCACATCCCCAGTGGGAGATGTGCAGGAGGCAGCTGATCGATGTTTCTCTATCATCAACCTTTTTGGTGTATGGCACAATGCTCCAACCCTCTGAGTCACACAACCAGGGCCATTGTACTCTTCTTAAAGATTACCTTAGTTCAATATTTGAATGAATTTTAGGGATCCAAAAGTGGAGTACGGGAATCAATTGGGAAGCAACTGCAGAGGCCAAACAAGGAATAATGGTGGCTTGCTCTAGGTCTTGGTTAATGGCAATGGAACAAAGTAGACACGTGAGAAATTTGTTGCCAAAGTAGAGTCAACAAGAGTTCCTAGTGCACTGGATACATGGAAGTGAGCTGAGAATGGGACTCAAGTGTGATGACTAATTAGGGGATTGTATACCTACTAGTAGGTCAAACCCAAGAAATAAGAAATATGAGGGGAGGTGAACATTTAGGAGGAGAGCAAAATTCAAAGTTCCGTTTGGCCCTTTCCAATGTGAAGTGCTTTTAAGACATTGAAGTGAAAATGTTGAGTAGGAATTTGGGTAAAGAAACCTGGAATTCTGAGAGGAGGTTTGAAGTGGAAATCATAGTCATATAGATGGTAGGTATTACAGCCAAGGGGCTAGATAGGATAGCCTTGAAAATTAAAGCAACCTAGGGCCTTAACAAGGGCAGTAAAGTGATGGAGACATAAGGGGCCAGGTCAGGGAGAGAGAAGGTGGAAAAATCTTGGGTTATTCAAGCTAAAGGAGCAAAATATTTCACACAGAGCCTTCATTTCTGACTAACACACAGGTATCTTTTTATGTTTATAAAATAAATATTTTATATTGCCTACTGTCCTTGACTTTAATAATATTAAAGGGGCCTAATAGTTCACACATAATGAGCTATTATGCATATATGAGCCCTAAAAATCCACACAGAGGCAAGGCTAAGAACAGAGGTTGCTTAGCACATGGCTTTGAGCCCTGTTTACACTGCTCTTTTTTTTCTTTTTTTTTTTTAATATATTTTATTGATTTTTTACAGAGAGGAAGGGAGAGAGATAGAGAGTTAGAAACATCGATGAGAGAGATCGATCAGCTGCCTCCTGCACATCTCCCACTGGGGATGTGCCCGCAACCCAGGTACATGCCCTTGACCGGAATCGAACCTGGGACCCTTCAGTCCGCAGGCTGACGCTCCATCCACTGAGCCAAACCGGTTTCGGCAACTGCTCTTTTTTTTTCTGTACTTCATGAAGATAATTCCCTCTTGATTAAAAAATTAATGCCAGCAAGGATAGCTTTACAAAGCAGAAATCCAAATGTTGCAAGCTTTTCTATTTTTGAAATTCAACAAATATGTATTGAAGACCTATGGTGTGCCCCGCTCTATGCTAAACAGATTAAAAACCATAAGATAAGCCTAAAGATTCAACTTGTGCATCAAGGAAATCATAATATCTTGAGTAAGAAAGGCTTACTTACATTAATTCCTGATTAGAATTAAAACACAATGAAAAGAATCATATTAATTTGTAGGAATTTCTTAATGGAGTTTTTCCTTTTGTATATCTTAACCAGTACCAACACTTTGGTAGAAAATAGCTACAATACTAACTTGACCTTCCACTCCCTTCTGTCCTTTCCTCATGGTTCAAATGTTTGTTGGGATGTATATTTCCAAGAGATTTAATGAGATTTCCTCTTTTGTCATCATCCTCTTCGATTTCTTCAGTAGCACCAAGAAGTGCTGACCTCATACAATATAGTAAATAACATCTTGCATTTGAATTGAATATTTTAAAGTTTCCAAAGTAATTTTACTTGTGAGACCATAAATTTCTGAGTTAGAGAGGACAAGTCTTTGTCATTTTATAAATGAGGAAACAGGTTCCAGGGGTTGGGATGAGGAACAGTGAGTTTTTGTCAAGTCACATGACTTGATAGAGGGCAATAGCTCACCTCCAGGCCCATGCTCCTGCCATTAAATGAATATGTTATTATGAAAGCATATTTAAATAATACCTCATTAGATATTAACTCTAACCTACAGAAAAATGAAATAAAACAATTATAAATTTGGAAGCAGAAATAACAAAAATTCACCATTAAAAGATGAAGTAATTGAGCTTTGGGAATTTAGCATTATTGGAGGGGTAGGGACAGAGGTTCAAGAGAAGTAGAATAACAGCTATTTGGGTTAGGATTTGGGATTGAGGTTACTGTTTGATGCTGAAGCAGATACTCCAAGGATCACACTTGGAGTAGCACTTACTGATTCAGCCTCTTTCATAGCTGATGTTATGGTATCAGCTTTGAAGACAATAGTAACAAGTATTTGAAAAGCTCTTTAGAATTTATAAGCACTTTCACATTCAAAATCTCAGTTGTATAAGCTTACCCTGTGAGGTAGGTTAATTGAATAGACATTATAATCTTCATATTACACATGAGGAAACAAACATGAAGATTAACTGACTTGTTCAATGTCCTAATAAGCTGGTATAGTAATCAGTACAACCAAGCCTGGAACTTAAGTTTCCTGTTCCTAAAATTTCTATCCCATATACTAGATTTCATGCATAAGTGGCCACTGTGGTGATACATTATTTTAATGCATTTATGAAAGGTATAGTAGAGTGTGTAGGTATAAAAAAAGTGAGTAATTAAATATATTAATTCATTTACTCATTCATTGGTTTATTCACTAAATGTTTGTATGTTTATTAACATTTTAGTTGGTAAGAAAAATAAATTTAAAAATGACTCTATCCTTTTCCTAAAGTTTTTAGAGTCTAGTTGAAACTGAGAATAAAACAAAGTGCATTGGAGTATTGGAGTCATTCAAATCTGTATAGGGCATAGTAGGTTCACAAAGAAGAGTGGAGGTTGGGGGACAGAATTATAGGCACAAGTTAAAGGTCATGCAGATATAGCGAAAGAAGTCATTAATTTAATTTCCTTCCATGTCTGAACATTCTCTCTTACCAGTTTTGACTATGTGATACTATTCTTCATAATGTTTTATCCATTCTTATCTGTCTTCTTAAGTTTGAAAAATTACTCTAAATTGGGCAAGCAAATAATTAATACAGAAATGCAGGTCTAAGTATTGGGCTTGATGTTGATATTGTCCTGGGCTTTCTTTTTCATCATAAAGGTTTAGTCTTTCTGTGTCTCCTTATTCACTGTAGTTATACTATGTGGAAAGTGAGTTTGGGGAAAAATGCACATGAATTTTTTACCTGAGGGCATTTTTGTTCAGCATTAAAAAGTAAATATTAAACTTTACTTAGAAGCAAATAGTATGTATGAAGCAGTCATCTTCATTCTTTCTCTATCACTCATATCTGAGAAAGAGACTATGAGAAGGCAGAGTATATGGGGGGAGGACCGTTTTGTAACCAATGAGACAGGACATGACAGGAATCCTATTCCCAGGATTCCATATCTGTGCTTAGAGTCTCTAATTTTATTCTGATATTCTCCCAGAAGAATCTCTCCCTTCATCCCATGGACCCATAAAATAACAATCGATGAACTGTTTTGTTTTGTTTTTTATATTTCATAGGAGGGACAGGGGAGGAGGTTTACTAGTACCATGTAGATCTGATGCAAAATTCTTGAAAGTCCTCATTAGGCATTGGTTCTCCAAACTCCTTTCTTAGACCTCCCTACTTATAATATTGTATGTCTTCCCTGGTGTACTCAAACTCCCAAGAAGGTTTCCTCTTTTTCCTCTCTCCAGTATTTTCCCTCAGAAATTTACAATATTTAACCATATATGAAGTAATCATTTGGGCCTCCCTCTTTGACCTCACCTATTTACATTCAATGCCCTGTAGCCAGAAGACCCACTCTCCCAGAGAGGCGCGTTTGCAACTTGAGGTATTTGAGTGTCTTTGGGCTTCTTAAGCACAACCCCATGCAGTTTAGAAACTTTTTTCTTTGGAATCAGTGCATTCTCCAAGATGAATGCTGACCAGGGTAATTGCAATGTATTGCATTTGATGTTTTCTAAAAGTTTGATTTTACATTTAGACAGGGTTATTTGGTCATGGTGGGATAAAAATGGTTGCATCAAAAAAATATGCTGTTTCAAGTCCGATTATTGTATTATTTGTTCTCAATGGCAAAAATAATCCTAAAGCATTCTTTACACCCAGTAGAGACATAGATACAAAACCATGCAGTTACCGATAATAAAAGCGTAGTGTAGATAGCTAATGAAAGAGAAATTTGACATGATTATGCACTACTAGCAATATTATTTGCTATCTTATATTAGAAACCAAACAAGTTTTGTACATGTTAACCGATGGTTGGATTATATTATAAAAATGTATATGCACTGAATTTTGGCTGTGTTGGCTTCATTTGAAATTATGGCTTCCATGGGTTCAAAAATACATACTTTATTTGCAAAATGACAACCATAAATTTTGATATGTTCATTTAAACCAGTGATTTTCAGAATGTAAATGGTGTCCTACTTGTATGAATTTGAAAACAGGTTATTTTTAAAGAGGTAAATTACTCAGTAGAAACCTTAGGAGACCCAAATCGCTGATATATCTTCCTCAAAATACCTCTGATTATCTAGGCGTATGTATGTATTGGTAGTATCTTATTCTTTATGTTTCATATTTAGATTATGATAGTTATGATTCCTGCTTTAAGAAAAGGCCTGTGATACAAAAATAATCCATATGAACTAACTTTGTTCTGCAGAAGTCATTTGATGCTTCGTGAGGCCATAAGAACATTTATAGGGTCTCCTCAAACAAAATTCAACTTTAAAAGTATAATCAGTCCAAAAAATCACCTAAATGGCAACAAGGGTTTCTCTTTTCCTATACAATTGGGGATTTTTTTTCTACCTCCTAAAACCACCCAGCTGCTCTTTGTGAAGTTCCTTAATGATTAACATTATTGAACCAGAGACTAAAAATCTTGGTATGGACTGACCCATGGGGACAAGTTATTATCATTATTTTAATATAAAATAATAAAAGGGGCGTCCAGAGGGGGCAAAAATCTGGCTCATCCTCACAATTTATTTTGTTTGTCAAAGTCACCCAAAATGAGTTCTTGGCAGTGATTGGAATTGGCTGTCAGAATCAGGTGCCCTCAATGTCTTGCCTTTGTGGTTCGCCTACCCAGGTTTCCCAGTCCTTGGTTGAACATGAATGTTCTCACAGAGATATAATATTGAATAAAACTTGTGTGATCTCTTCCAGTAGAGGCTGAGGCCATTTCTAAATCTCCTACCCCATGTCCCTTCTACAGTATCTTTCCCTCAAAACACACATATACTCTCTCTCTCTCTCTCTCTCTCTCTCTCTCTCTCTCTCCCTCTCTCTCTTCTTCTTCTTCTTCTTCTTCTTCTTCTTCTTCTTCT
This sequence comes from Myotis lucifugus, assembly GCF_000147115.1. Taxonomy (NCBI): domain Eukaryota; kingdom Metazoa; phylum Chordata; class Mammalia; order Chiroptera; family Vespertilionidae; genus Myotis; species Myotis lucifugus. The sequence goes on from NW_005871082.1 coordinate 2,708,120, forward strand.
TCTTCTTCTTCTTCTTCTTCTTCTTCTTCCTCTTCTTCTCCTTCTTCTGTCTTCCTCTCACTCCTCTAATTTTCTCAATATACATTGAGGGGAATATGTTGCTTCCCACAGGGTCTCTAGAGAACTGATACAGTTTTCCTCAATGTACTCCAAATAAACCATCATTTCCTGACTATCCTGTAGTTTACAGACACTGACACTACTGACACTGTACCACTATTATACGTGAAGAGGGGTTTTACCCCTATTACTGTGTGTGTGTGTGTGTGTGTGTGTGTGTGTGTGTGTTAGCTATTCCATTTATCAGGCTCATTTTATTGATACTCCATTGTCACCAATAGTGCCCTGTCAATTTGGCAATGCCCACAAATACTCATATGGAACAATGTTAATTATAAACTCTCTACACCTTATAAAATATGCCTTCTTTGGCTATGAATGAATACGGGGTACATTTCCTAGAGCAGATCTCATGAACCCATGTATATTTGCACCTGCATTTCTACAGGCTCTACTACAACTCCCCAGACATATACACATTTCTTCTTGGAATTGGCAAGAAGCCTTGGAGTGTCCTTGGCCCCTACTGGAAGGGCATGAAATAAAACCCAGTACCTTTCTACCATCCCGAATCGGTTTTGTCTTGCTGACCTCTCTCCAACCCCAGCTTGCTGTTCTGTTTTTCTAGTTTCCCTAAATGCAACTTACTTTAAGCATGTATTAACTTAACATTCCTACAATTAAAGGATAATAGATGATTGATTACCCATTTGTCAGTCTTAGCCACTTTCTTCTCTTTTAAATGTCTACTTATGACGTACATCCAGACTGCACGCCCTTTTTATTTTTTTTAAAGAAGCAAAACCAAAATTTTTAAAAAAATTAAAAATAAAACAACATTGGTTTTTAATTTCGGCTGTCATCAGAAGGGGAAGCCACAAGCCAGAAAATGCAAAGCAAACAAAGTGTCCCCTGACTGCTCTGTCTGTGCCTCCTCAGCGTGTGCATCTGGTTGTTCATCCCTAAAAGTGTGTGAAATATTTTTTTTCTTTAAAACTTTTTTTTTGGTTCTTTTCTCCCTTCTTGTTTGGGAATTAAGTGCTTTTTGTATTATATATATCTATCTATATATATAAATATATCAGTGTGTTTCTTTTTAATTGCTAGATCTTTAGATTTGCTTTTATCCAAAATTATGAGAAAAAAGTTATGAATTGTTTTCTGCAATTTTCCCCACTCCCTCTTTAAATGTGGAACAACTTCAGCTGCAGAATCCCCACATCCACATCTTTCAAATGATCCCGGTCTCATTGGGAATCACATGCACCATGGTGGGGAGTGGGGACATTGGTAAAAGTAAATGAGGTCATTCAGACAGTACCATTTTCTATATAGGGGAATCATTACTAACCCAGCAAGTGGGCTCCCTATACAACTCTGCCTTTCCATCACCTCTGCAGATCTCTGACCCCTTCCCCTAACTCTAGATGGGGCTGTGTGGCTGTCGATGAAGTTGTTCAACTTGAATGCATAAATCTAGTATCCTTGTGTTTTGCTTTTAACCTTTTGATCATTATTATTAGTATTATTATTTTATGTATTTTGGCTATTTTCAGTAGGAGAAAAAAGTTTAACTGTTTTTATTATTTGAAAATTTTTAATGAAACTGTAATGATTTTTGAAGTAATTGCATGTTGAAGAAGTTGCAGCTTAGGGTGTGTGAGATTGTCAGTGTTAGAGTTCTGTTCTTTATTTCTGTAGATGGGCATGTGTAGGCTCATTTGTTTTTGTATATTGCCCATCCCTTCCTTACAGCCAGAAGCTCTAATGCAGCTAGATCACTCCGTGCCGCCCTTACATGGACATGGCGACTCACTTACACATTTACTCCCATCATCTTCATCTCTTGTGTAGTTCACTCATAAATACAACCCTACCCTTTCTGCATCATTCCTTCCCACCCCCCTCCTTTCTTTAGCATTGTTCAAATTTATGTGCTGTCATCCATTCCCTTAAATTAAAGAAAGTCTAATACTTGTCAAAAAGACAAAAAATTGTAAAAGTTAAATATATATCTGAGAACCTATAACAATGCAGAAATTTATTCCAAACCCTCTAGATTCATAGATTTTTTAAGGTAAATTATAAAGGTAAACAGGATTTTTTTTTAATTTTTAAAATCATTGCAGTCGGAATTATTTCAAATTCAAAATTGATGCCCTCCCTAGTCCCTTGAAGTAAAAATTTGTTAAAGTGCAGATTTTTTTTCTTTTTATGTTATGTGGTGTGGATGTATGTGTTGTTGCCTCCCTGTATCATCCTTTGTTGTAAATTATTATATTTGAAAAATTAGACATTTTGGTCAAAAGTTTTTTTTAAGAAATGACGACAAAAAAAAAAGCAAGTTACAAGAATGTGGCAATTCTATTTGTCCAAGAGCATTCTTACACAACTTTCTTTTGTAAATTTTTCTTTCATGCCAAAAAACATGCGGGCAATTTGTTGATGTAAGTTGACGATAAATGAATACGGTATGCTTTTTCTTATTTAAATTACTTTGTCTATGTGGAAATGACTTCTTTCTTTGCTTTTCTAAAATGGCCTCTATTTTTTATTTGCTTTTACTTTTCTTTCTGTCCTTATCTTGAGAATGCCTTGTTGATGTTATTTGCTCTCCTTCCCTCTAGCTTACTTTGGCCCTGAAGTTGATTTTATTTTCTTCTATGTAATTTTGAACATAATATTAAATACTTTATTTCATTTGTGTCTATTTGCTTAATTTTCAGTTTTATGTTTTGTGCTGAATTGCTCTGAATAATCAATGTGAACTCTACTCTTGGTAGAAGGGGGTGGGTAATTTGTTCCTAACATGCAAAGGAAGCCTGGCCTCTTTGCCTGAACCAGCTTGAAAGCCTTGAAAGTAATGGGATATTAAGTTGGTTACAGCCTACAGGAGGCCTGCACCCCAGAAGAAAATGCATTAACTCCAAGTGTTATCAGTGGTAATTACATCCTAATTTAACTCCATAGAAAGAATTCGGGGAAGTCAGTTGTTGCTTTTCTCTTCTGCAGAGGGGAAAGGAGGTACTCTCAAGTGATTATGGTGAGTTTTGTTATCCAGGATTAGACCATCACCATCACCACAGGCTTCAAAATCAATTTTACTGAGAATAAAGACATCGAGAATCCCAGGTTTTAAAGTGTTGTCCTATCATAATGATGCCTCCCAAAGTATAAAGCTGTACTGGTGAAAACACACACCGTACACACACACACACACACACACACACAGACGGCACACAGTTTCTCTCTCTCTCTCTCTCTCTCCTTTTTCCTTTTTATTAATAGTTTCCATTTCTCTCAAGGACTTAATCAGGTAAGCTTTAAAAGGATCCTCTGATTCTACCAAGAAGAAACATGATGATTTTCACACCTGACGTTTAATTTAGGCAACTTTTCAGGTAGGTACTAACTATTTATGGGGATATCCTTGGACCTTAAAGGAATTTAGACGTTGCCTTTATGCACCTCAGGAAACATAAGATCAGTAAGACGTATGTACTCTACAGTTTCTAAGTAAAGAGGTTACTTGTTTCACTTTAATTTTCAATGCTAGTGTTTTCTGAAACTGATATAGAAAGTAATATCAAACTGATTAGTAGGTAACAGATATGTTTCCAACCCAGCAGCTTTAATGAATGGGCTTTCTCTACCTAGATTTTTATGATTTTATATTTTTTGATATGTTGGGTGATATTGTAGGTTTAAAACTAAGAACTTCCTCAATGAGGTGTTATTTTATCTAAATGAATTGAAAGCTTTTATTTTTATTGAAGAAGCCATCTGTAAGAATTTAATAAAAGCTAATCTTTTTTTTAGTACAGCTCTTTGAGCTATCATAAATCATTCCTCAAACTCTTTTTTAAAATAGCCTTAATAATTTGGTCTCCCATCATACTTCTACCTTAGCATGAGGCTACTATATTTTTTAAAAAATAGGAAAAATGACCAAAAGTTTCAGTGTTTATATTAGTAGAAATGATACTAGTAACTAGCATTTTTGAGTAGCAATGAGCTCTGTGCTAAATTTTTAACATGTGTTATTATTAACATGCATTATTATTATTCAAATTGTGGTTTGAGGTAGGCTATGTTGTTATTCCCATTTCACAGAGAATTTACACAATTTGCCCAATTTCGTGTGGCTAGTAACTGCAGAGCTGCGCTGTTAACTTGAGTCTGGGTGACTTTGGAGACAAAGCTCTTAATTAATAAGCAAATGAAAAACTCCATTTGACATTCCTTATTTTACAATAGATAATGATATCAAGGGGCTTTGGCTCATCTTACCTGGGCATATGTTGAAAAATAGAATCTGTAGCCTTATATAATCAGACAAAGTAGTGGAGGGGAAAGGTTCTACCTAAAGATTCTCATCTCATTAAAATGTTAAGCCTCTTTGAGACACTTGAGCTTTTTCTGGTGTCTCTCCTAGGTATTTGCCATGTTTTCCCATGGCTATTTTTTCTAAAGGTGGATGTAGAAAAATTTATGGTTACAAGCTTTTGGATATTTATGTGCTGCAAGTACACACTTCTGTGGCACCAACAAAAATGAATATCATCCAACAACTCATTTAGTGGAAAAGGGATGATTTCTCCCCATTATCTGTGAACTTCCCAGTAGAGATTCAGAAAAATACAAATAAGAGATGAGCTAAAGAACCTAAATATACATAAAAGAAACTCACGGAATTGGAGCATGATGTCCTCTCCCAGAGTTTAGCTCTTCAGTGTCCTTGTTTCTGTGTTTTTATGACTTCTTAGACTCAAATATCTCCAGAGAGGCAATGTTGGAGCCCCATGGAAACTTCCTGCTGCTCTTCTTGTCTTTATAGATGACCCACTACATTCACCATCACCTACAACATTCTCACAGTTCACAAGGGTTCTATTAAATTTTTAATCCACTGTCTTTTTCAATGGCAGAGAGCCCCATTTGCTGGATATCAGCCCTAGACACATGAATTATATATCTATAAATATACTCATAAAGCAAAAAAACAGGGCAGCCTTCGGGGCTAAAATAGACCTTTTATATCCCTAGTGATCTCTCTAGTTTAAAGAAAAACACAGCCCTGTCAAGAAAGGGTATATATTCCTGATTTAAAATGATAACTTTAAGGGATACAAATATTATTCCAAACTGAAGAAAAATTCTGGAGATGGAATGGGAAATTAGAGTTTTGGTGGATTATAGGTTTTGTATCACTCTGCCTGTAACCCCTCATGATTTTAGGCTTGCTGCATCTGTGAATACTTTTATAAGCATAGACATCTGGTAGATCACTGACTCCATAATCTTTGGGCAGTGAAACAAGAATATTAGCAGCTGCTCCAACATTCCTGAGTATAGTCACTTTGGATTAAGACAAACATAAAGACTTAAATAGGCTTCCAGAATCTAAGTCATTTCTATTGAGGATCTAATAATGGGAGAAATATGTCCCTCAACTTCTCATCTCAAATTGTGTGTGTCCACAGACCCCCAGGATACTATAATCATCTTAACTCTTAAAGGTGGAATTTAATATTACAATTGATTATGCACCCCAACTCATACACCTGTCCCAGGCACCTTCCATGTTTACAGTTATCTAAACTTTCCACCTATTTTCACTATAATTCCCATTTGTAATAATGACACCCCCCACACACAACCCAGCTGACTTCCTTTTGAACTAAAGACACTTTTCCAATTCTTTGAGATGCCAGGAAAGTGGGTTATGAAAGCTTCTACCATTTCACTGATTAAATACTACAGGAATTGGGGCTCACATTTCCTTGACACTGGGCATCATTTATCATTTTTCTCTGGGATTAAAAAAATGACAAAGAACACTGAAGATTAGTAATTTTGCCAGCTTCTGTTATTTAAACTCTGCAATATCATACCCATTATTTTAGTTTTGAAATAAGCTCTTATCATTTACTTAGGGGACTCACTGACTTTTTAGAAGCTCCTTATAAATTAGTGAGCTTCAGAACCCTCTTTCCATTCCATTCTGAAAAGGATGGTATTCAGTTTCTACAGTATTATTATGACTATTTTGTAATCCAAGAGAGATATTTGCATTAAGGTGTTGAATGAGCAGGGAATAGCAAAGGAGAGTGGCAGTGATTCAACTGCAGAGTGAGCAGTTGTAGATTTTGTAGATTTTTTTTTTAACAACAGAAACACTATGGAAGCTTTAGCTAAGATTGAAGTGGGGGTAAAAAAGGCAAATTTAAGACTCCAGTTGGGAGTCACAGATGGTACACTAAAATTGCAAATGAATGCCACTCTGCAATCATGAAGACAGTGATCTTAATCTCACAGGGACACTGGCATCCTCCTTAACTATTTGTCTTTATGTTAAAATTATGTGCACCAGGCCTTTGCCTCCAAACAAATCAGTTATTCCTTGTTTTTTACCCCAGTTTCCTCTGTGCTCAATACACATGAGGCAGATTTTTATCACTGCCTTAAGAAACAAATGACTCTCAGTGTTTGTGCCTGAAGAGAACACGCATGCTAATCCTTTGTTCTAGGTGAGATGCGTAAGAACTACCTTGTTCCCTGAAGGAAAGTAACATCACCCCTGAGTAACCTCTAGGGAACCTTTAAACAGAGAGCATGGGCCTCCTCTTCTCCCTCCACACTGCTCTTCTTTTATTCAAACACTGCCTTTTCCCGTGTATCACCTTAACTATAACTCTTGGGACCCCGTACTAGAAGAATAGGAGAAAAGTGAGCCCAGGATTAGTTTTATGTCTGGATTACCTTTAGGAAACATGCTCCAAATCCCATTTATAAAAACTAGCGAAAGTGTGTAAATTATGTATTAAATAAGTTGCAAGGTATATGAATTATATATGTTCACAATGTAAAAATTAGGTGTGCTGGTCCAGCAAAGCAAGTCTGAAACTTTGGTGAAACCACAAAGATCATTTTGCTCAATAGTTTCCAACTCCAAACACCAGAAGAGAAGCCTGGGTGTAGAGATCAGACCAAAATATCATTTTGAGATTCTCAGAAAGGTCCGTTTTTTATTTCCCCATACATGGTAACAGAGATGATTGCACAATGCCCTATTGTCCCTTGTCTTCCAAATGATACATGTTATTTCCATTATTGCTACCCTCCTCAACTCGATTCTTCTCTGTGCAACACAGTGCAATTGGCAAAATAGGAAGGGAGGAAAAGCTTTTGATGTAGGTGCAAGCAATTCTTCTCAGATGCTAGGAATGTATGCATTAGGTTTCTTCTCAAGAGACCCTGCACATCTGAAACCTGGACACTTTATATGCAGCAGTTTCCATGGAGGCACAAGAAATGATTAAAGACATAAGGTGTGGAAAGCAGAGCAGAGAGTTATAATTTGTGAGTCAGTCTTTATAAGAATTACCTGGGAAGACTGTCCACCTGGAATGTCCCACGTGACAGTATTGAGCCACGTGTCTGGGTTTGTCACCAATAGAGAGACCTCAGCAAAGTCATATCTGGTAACAGATATTTAAACACCAACCATTCCATCAGGGCAAAATTACTACTGAGAGCAGAACACAAAACACTGTACCTGGTTGAGAGCTTAGTGACCCAGGTCAGAAAGAGGTTCAATGATATTGTATCAGCATCTCAACGGACGGACTAACTGGGACGGGGAACATCATGCCATCCTTGCTAGAGGATTTTTAAAAGCAATAGTTGGAATAAATATTTTGCACAAAACTTAATGAACTATAACTTCTGGAGATTATTTCTCTCTTTGAAAAATAACTTGATCTTTCTCACATACATGAATAATAAGCTTGCTTCTGCAGTTAGGTTAGTAACATTCACCATGGAATATTTGTGGTACCCATGATCTGCAAGGCACTAGGATTTAGTATACTATCTTAACTTTCTTTCCTGGCCCAGTCCACATGTTTCTAAATACAGTAAGTAGGAACTCTGGGTAAACTAATAAATTTTTGCCATTCGGATTTTTCAAAACTCACTTTGCTATCTCTATGTTTCAGAATCTAAGAGTACGTTTCCAGTAATTCACAGCTGTCTAGGCTGGTTATTTTTAAAATGTAGCATCCAGTTCAGGATATTTTGCATCTAGCACAAAAGCAATACATTAACATAATTTTAGACCAAGGCAAGGTGGGTGGTCATTTAATAGTCAGAGGAATTTCTGGAAAAACATATCATTTTCATTGGCTAGATGAGCATTTTTAACCTCTTATAATGTGCCCTTATTTAGCAGATAGTAAATGAAGACTGCACTTATTGATAAATGTGAAATGAAAGGTAGTCCTTCACAATACTAAGGACAAAGTATTTTTTGGTCTTTGATCTTGGTCTCTGTGACATGGAAAATATTCTCATCCTCATGGGAGCAAATAAGTAGAAACCCCAGAAGGCGATAAAGTAATGTTAAACACAGTTCACAATTATCTACACACACACACACACACACACACACACAATAGCCAATCAGTACTGGCAACAGTGTAATTGAATGTCATCATCCCATAAGCAAATCCTGGAAACAAGCCTATTTGAGTTCTAGCTAAATAATTACTTGAGAGTATCTTTAAAATCTACACCCCTGCCCGAATCTGTAGATTTCAGGTTCTGGTGGCAAGAGGCAAATAATGGGCTGGAAATCAGCTTAGAATGGTTAGGCTACCATCAGGTGATTTTATTGTCATTTCTGAGGCATAACCTATGAACTCCATTCATTGAGAGTGACTGAACCGTATTTACTTACAAATATGCTAATTCTGTGTTTCTTTTTCTTTTCAATCCCAGGAGGTGAATTAGTTATCCCTCTTCTTGTAGAAGACCCTTTAGCTACCCTTCCTATTGCTACTCGTGCACCTTCCATTACACTCCCCCCTACCTTCCGCCCCCTCCTCACCATTATTGAGACCACCAAAGATTCCCTGTCCATGACCTCTGAGGCGGGGTTACCTTGCTTGTCGGACCAAGGCAGCGATGGTTGTGATGATGATGGCTTGGTGATATCTGGGTATGGCTCAGGGGAAACCTTTGACTCTAACCTGCCCCCTACTGATGATGAAGATTTTTACACCACCTTCTCCTTGGTAACAGATAAGAGTCTTTCCACTTCAATCTTCGAAGGTGGCTACAAAGCACATGCGCCCAAGTGGGAAGCCAAGGACTTTAAACCTAACAAAGCCTCCGAAACTAGTAGGACTACTACCACATCATTGTCCCCTGAGCTGATCCGCTTCACCGCTTCCTCCTCGTCTGGGATGGTGCCCAAATTGCCAGCTGGCAAAATGAATAACCGTGATCTCAAACCCCAGCCTGACCTAGTCTTGCTTCCGTTGCCCACTGCCTATGAGCTAGACAGCACCAAACTGAAGAGCCCACTAATTACTTCCCCCATGTTCCGTAATGTGCCCACAGCAAACCCCACGGAGCCGGGAGTCAGACGGGTTCCGGGGGCCTCAGAGGTGATCCGGGAGTCGAGCAGTACAACAGGGATGGTCGTCGGCATTGTGGCTGCTGCCGCCCTCTGCATCTTGATCCTCCTGTACGCCATGTACAAGTACAGGAACAGGGACGAGGGGTCCTACCAAGTGGACGAGACGCGGAACTACATCAGCAACTCGGCCCAGAGCAACGGTACGCTGCTCAAGGACAAGCAGCCGAGCTCCAAGAGCGGCCACAAGAAACAGAAAAACAAGGACAAGGAGTACTACGTGTAACCACACGGCCGCTCACAAGACCCGCATTTAAAGAACCCAGAAGGATTGCTTTATCAGTGCATACATCCTTGGAAAATGAGATTTTTTTTTGCAGATGTCAGAACTGCTCTACCTAGGAGATGGGGTCTATACCATGTCTATGGTGGGAAAAAAACCGTTTCTAAAAGGACACACACACCAAGATGTATCGACCTATACACAGTTCAGCCATGGCTTTGATCAGTCATCGCCCGGAGACAGAAGGTCCTTGCTGCCCTGCTGTATCATAAAGCACACACTTTGCGCTCTGCAGCCAGCAGGGGGCTCCCCTTCTCTCACCTGGACTTGGGAGCTTCCTTCTCTTGAGGACCTTGCACTCAAGGTAGAGACTCATGGCTTACTTGTTCCATAACTCCAAGTGAGTCTGTAACAATGTTTGTGAAGCTTGACTGTAATAATTTTTTTGTTGTTTAATTATGTAAAAAACAAAAACAGAAAAAAGTTAAACAAACAAACAAAAAAAAACAACCCACCCTTATCTGGTTCTGGCCAGTGTGTGTAACTTTTCTTCAAGATCTGAGGGGAAAAAATGGCTTTTGGGTTTTTGTTTATTTTTTGAGGATGACTGGACATACGTTAAGAAGAAGAAAAAAAAACACTCAGAAAACTAAAGTGGGAGAGACTATTGCCATATGAACTCAAACGCTACCATGGTGTTCACGCTACATATCAGGTTGTGGTGTTTTTAGAATCTGTTGTTTGTTTCCTATACGAACACATAGCAAAATCATGTGATGGATGATAATGTTGATTTGAAAAGCTGGTCCCTCAGGATCTAATTCCAGAATTCGCCACCCAAACCCTGAACCGACTGGGTTAGGGCTGGTTTTATCAGAGCTATTGGGTTTACTTAACAACAGTGTTCCTGTCCATTAGCCCAGCCAAATTGTGGTAAAGGAGAAAGCCCTCCAAATGAAAACAGAGCCTTTCCCAGAGAAAGGGAAGGGAGGGGGTGGCTTGGATCCATGACTGATAGAAATGCATGCAAATATAGAAGAAAAGACAATACTAAAAGGCTGTTCAATAATCAAAACAGACCATAGGGCAGTTCAACTTGTGATGGAACCCACAAAAGGTCACACAAGCCAAACATGGCATGAAGAGAGTGCAAAATGCATAGTTCTTCCCCCACCCCCAACGTGAATATGTTTTCTCATCGTGGTTTAATTTTGTAGTCTGGCACTTACGGATAACTCTATCCTTCCATTTGCTCATGTCTCCCTTCACCCATCTTTTCTAAAACTAAACGAATAAATAATAAATGAATAAAGCTGCTGTGACACACACAAAAAGGAATTTAATAGTATAATATATATATAAATAAATATATATACAGATATATTTATCATGGTATGTTTGATGGGATGACTGAGACAGGACACCTGTTAAAGTCTTGAAGTGGAATGAGAATGTTGTTTTAAAAGAAAATGACAAAACAACAAAAAAGTAAACCTTAAAATGTGAAGCAAGTGTGAGTTTTAGTTTTGTCACAGTTAACTGTGTCAAAGAGAATTAAAAAATAAAATCTTCTCAGATTTTGTTTACATATTTTACTACATTTTTGCTGGTATAATTCCTTAGCCACCTATGTACATACTGCTTTAAGAATTGTTCCTTCCTTTCTATTTGTTTATTTCAGTTGTTTGGTTTATATTCTGGTTGTCTTTCTTTCTTTTTGAAAAGAGGAAACAATGTACAGAAAAACAATAAATTGGTTGTGTGGCCATAGCTATCCAAAAAGCAAGAGACAAAGCAAGACAAATATTCACACAAAAATTAAGTGTGTCCTCTGGAGGGTCAGGTATATACAATTTCTTTTGTACAGATGAAAATCAATCAGCTGTTTAGATTTAGAAATCTACTCTTGCTGGTCTTTGTAAGTTGCATGAATATTTGATTTGAAAAAATACCTTAAAGATATGGGGCAAAAGTGCAATCTAAACAATGGTAGCCTTTACTAATGTGTATGGAAAGAAGTGTTCCTCATTATCTGATATTTCAATGTGTTAAGAGTTTTGAATTTTTTTTTGTCATTAAGAAAGACAGGATTATAAAGAGATATCAAAGCACGAATTTAGATAGCCTAAATGGCCCAACCTATATAAAGTTGATTATATCTTGATGTCTTTAAAAGATTGCTGTTCTTGGAGTCTTGAGGTCTTGTGAATTGATTTTCTGATTTCTTTCTTTACATTTTTTTAAAAATTTGAGTAAAAATACATTTGTTATATTCCTTTCAGTGTAAGTTCTATTTGGACAATTTTATGGGAACATGTGCATTCTGTATGTGAGCTTCTATCATATTCCTGTTGTTTTATGAGCAGACTTTTACGGAATTTATTTATGATGTTGTGATGTTACCGCTTTTCCTTTTTCCTTTTCTCTTTTATTTCATATTTGCATTTTTGTTCAAGGATATGCTTAGCAATAAAATGTTCTTCCCAAAATCTTGTATGATGATGCATTCTTATTTTCTCAACATTTAGTTTAAGATCTTACACTGAAGATAAACATGTCATATCTTATTGAAAGTAAGCTAAGACTACTTTCATGTGAAATAAAAGATTCTATACAGATACTTATATAAACATGTCAAAAGTGGCATATTTATGGGCTTAACAATTATTGTCTGTCAACCAAAGCATTATTTAGATTTCTTTGGTAGAGTCAACAGTAAAGAAAACACTTTTCTGAACAGGTAAGATGACAAAAGCATTCCATTCTGGAAAATATTACTGGATACTATGTTTTTGAAGTGTTTGGTAAATTTATCAACAAAATTTGCAAGGTTTTTCAGAAGCATATTCAGGTAGTGTCTTACTAGAAAGTTTTAGATGCCTTCTTTCTAAGCATCCAGCCATATTGAAAAATTTTTTAAATGACTAAATCCAAAACCAAAATTTAAGTGCTTAAATTTTAACAGCTTTTATTTTCTAGATTTTAAGATTATAAAATTTTGCAAACATTCATTGTAGATGGAACCTATCTCATATCTCAGGTATACTCCATTTGCTGGTTTCCTAAGCACATGCATATTCTCCCAATTGGATAATCCATCATGACACCTGCATTTTCACCATGGTCCAGAAATGTGGGTTAACTGAACAGTTGTATTCTATCCATACATTGGTTAACAGTTTTCAAAGAGTTAGAGTTAAAAACAAATATTATACTTCTTTTACTTTACATTTTATTAATTGAATAAAATGCTGTTGAGTATCTGGGGATGGAAAGAAAATTAGGCTGAATGATGTCAAATTATGGAAAGTTCCTTTTATGGTTTCTGTCTCAAATAATTGATGTAAAGTAAAGCAATCATTTATTAATGCCCATGTTGTGATAGGTACTGTCTTGTTTTGAATCTGTGTTTTATGTTTCACCCCTGAGTGTTAGCTAGTATTTTTTCATCTTAAAGATGAGAAAACAAAGACACAAAGAGCATAATGACAACTTGGCTAATACATTTCTAATCACGTTAGAAGTCAGGCCTTGCTGACATGGAGGTCAGTGAGATGTCATGGAGAGGGCATAAGCACTGAGGCCAGACAGAGTTGGGTTGGAACCCCATCTGGACTACTTACTATTTATAGGCAAAATTCACAATCTCTGAGATTTGGCTTCCTCACCTGAAAAATGTGACACCTCAATGACTTTGCCTTTCATTGTAGTTTGGTAGGGAAATGAAATAATATAAAGAGTTTTAATTGTGATTGAGGCAGTGTAGAGGTTCACAAAGTTAGTCACCTTCACTTTGAGTGCTATGCTATTCTCTATACAACAGATGACTTCTAGAATGAGAAATTCTACACTAAATTCTATAATAAAATGATTTATTTAATAGTTATCAAGCAAAGTTGCAAAATCATGACTAGGGTTTACTAGCTATAATGGATACAGCTAGTCTTTTTCGAGTCACATACTTTGATTGCAAGCATAATTGCAACCAATAAGTATGTGTCATTGATATTTGGTAGCATAAATCTGACTGGCAGCACATTTTAAACAAGTGGCCAGAGGTTAGGATAATAAACTTAGATAAATTTCCAGATGATTGTCAATATTGTAGTTTCATCAAGATCTAAGTAGTGTTTGCTCAGATACATTGGTGAAAGTCCATCAACAGAAATAACTTGTCATTGTCTTTCCATGAAGAAAGTGTTGAGGTATACCATTCTTTTCCAATGTGTTTAACTTTGGCCATGGGCTTTGGGTTCAGAGAAGCTTAGTTCAAACTGTGGCTCTAAATCCTGGATCTGTCCTTTACTAGCAATTAAACCTTAAGTGAAGTGTGAAGTGACCTTAGGTTTGTCCACAAAATTGGAATGATAGTGTTCTCCTCTTTGTGCTGTGCTATCATTAAATAAGCCTATGTGAATATAAGTGCCTGGATATAAGCTCAGTGGTTGGCCCATAGCCTTCAAACAATGATGGCTAAATTGTCCTTACTCATCTGTTATTATACTAGAAAAATTAATCCACAATTCGTAATAAGAGTGTATTGGAGAGCCCAAGGACAATCATTGTACTTCTATACCCTAAAATCATAATTGTTTTTATTCCTGTTCAGTTGAAATCACATTCATTATTGATTCTTTGAACTTTCCTTGAATATTCTACTAGAAATGTACATATCCCTGTAAAATCATTTACTTCAATCAACTTTTTGAGAATAGGGACCACAAGAAAGGTTCAAATGGTAAACTATTCTGTGCCTCAAAGGACAGTCTTCTATGCTTACCAAATCACAGAGTTATCATTGCCTTAGGTACCCCATCAAAATTCTGTATTTGCCTTCCCTCCATGAACATTCTAAATATCTCTATTTAAGATATAATCCAAGAACCACTCTAAGCATTCATTCATTTGATAATTCAAAGTTTACTGAACCAGATTGTGTGTGCCAGACAATCTACCATTGGCTATTGTTACTTTATTTCAATGAAGACAGAAAATGGGTATGGGGGTTTTAAGCCTTTTTCTCTCTTGTATAGATTCATAGAGGCCCAGATTCTCTGCACCCATATTCAAATTGAAGTTTGATCTTTCTCTGAAAATTCTAAACCCTATGTTATCCCAATTGAAATAAAATCTTGATGCTACTATTTGATATCAGTTTGATTATTAATGTACTTATTAGACATTATTAAATGATTACTATATCTTAGATTGAGAGCCTTAACAAGTCTATAATCTATTAAGAGTGCACAAATAATGATACTAAAATATAAATAAGATGTCAAAAAAGTACAAACTAAGTTCTTAGAAGTTCAAAAGAAATTACTTAAGGGAAAGTTTCAAAGATGAGATTTCATATTAGGTAAACCCAGCCCTCCAGCCCCCCTCTCCTCTGATACTGTCAGTCTTTTTTCTGTATATATGAGTCTGTTTCTATTTTGTTTGTTTATTTCATTCATTAGATTCCACATGTAAGTGAAATCATATGAATTTGTTTTTTATGATTTTTTTATTGTGAACATCCTATATAATAAAAGCTTAATATGCTAAGTGTCTGGTTGACTTGTTGGCCGTTCAACCACTCAAAGTGTAATAAGCTAATGATATGCTAAGGCCGTTCAACCACTCGCTATGATGTGCACTGACCGCCAGGGGGCAGATGCTCTGACTGGTAGGTTAGCTTGCTGCTGGTGTCTGGTTGATTGGGACTGAGCAAGATGGGCCAGACAAACCCTACAGCCCTACCGCGGCCCCTCCCCAGCTGACCATTCTCCCGCGTCTTTCCCCGGCCTTGATCACACATTGGTGGGGTCCCTAGGCCTGGCCTGTGCCCTCTTGCAATCGGGGACCCCTAGGGGGATGTCAGAGAGCTGGTTTCAGCCTGATTCCACAGGTCAGGCTGAGGGACCCAACTGGTGCACAAATTTGTGCACCGGGCCTCTAGTTTTCAAATATTCTCAAAAGTAAAGGGACTAGTATAACAACCCCCCATTCATCCATCATCTAGCTTCAAAAATTTGATCTTTTGATGTTCTTATCTTATCTATGTTCACCTCTCCATGAGAGATTCTCTTTTAATACCACATAATGTTAAAAGGAAAAATAGAGCATTAAGAAAAGCTATTTTGGGGTCTCTTGACTGGGGACTTGTTCAGTGTGTTTTAGAGTAACTAAGCCTAACACTCTTTCTGATGGACTTTTAATGGCATGATTCCAGTTCTTTATTCAATGACAACTTGAAAGGGGAGATTAACTGCTAAGTAGACTCTTCATCACTTAATGAGATTGCCTGAACACTAAATGGATTTTTCAGCTTGTACATATGCCATTTCAACTGTGCTCAATCATTTTTTGAAATAAAATTTTAAAAAGTCTATAGAGTATATACAGTAGCTATACCTTTTGTAAAATATGAAATCTTGGAATATAATCTATGTTCCTTTTCAAGGGTATGGGTAAGGGAAAATACTACTCATTTGCACCTGTGGAAGCTAAGAAATACTTTTCCCTCTAGAAATGTGATCACAAATTTACTAGCATAATTTCTTATGGTTATATTCAGGTATTTGCAATAGATATAACTACACTGAATTTGTATGAGACTAGTAGATGACATAGTTCATTAAGCACATTTACCAGTCATGATTTAATACTGCTCTGTTGGCAGTGGTGATTTTCTCTTCTTTGCTCTCACTCACCTGCAATTTTTGACCTATAATTTTCATCATGAAAGTATCATAAGAGAGAGTCAGAGAAAGAAAGTTACTTTTAGACTGACAGCATATTCTTCTCTATCTCAAAGTCAAACTAAGTGTTTAGAAAAAAATGAATAGAACCACAACAGACTTTTACTTCTTGGTCTTATGGACTGAAATGAAAGGCAAAATAGTATGTTTCAACAAATAAACGGTGTTCCCATTCCTCCTCTGTGCTGAGCCAGTGCCCCATTTTATGTTTTTATTTTTTGGGGGGTGAGGGGAACCTAGCAGAGCACACATAAATATTATTTTTGAAATGAAAACCAAAAATTTTCCAGGTTTGCAAGAAAGCACAGTAAGTCAGGGTTAGGAGTAGATGAGAAGGTAGGTTAAATTAAGGGTGTTATAAAAACTGAAAAGCTAAAATTTCTTTGGCATTACAGTATAGTTTTCAATGTTCATGCATCAACCAGTAAAATGTGCTCATGTGCATTCATGGGTATGTACAACCAGATCTGTTCTGATATTAAATTTGAAACATGAAAACTAGAATAGTTATAGCACATAAACTAAAACAAGCAGAGAAATGTGGGCAAGAGGAAGAGAGCAGAGCAGAAGAACTGCTCCTAAGCAACTAAGAGGTTTGTAATTGCTCAGAAGATGAGCTCAGCATTAGAGCATCTAAAATAATAATGATCTCTCTCTCTCTCTCTCTCTCTCTCTCTCTCTCTCTCTCTCTCTCTTCTACCTTGCTCCCTCCTCCCTCTCCTCTCCTTCCTCTTCCCTTTTCCTATTGTACCCCTATTCCTCCTTCTCCTCCACTTCTTCCTTCCTTCCTTCCTTCCTTCCTTCCTTCCTTCCTTCCTTCCTTCCTCCCTTTCTCCCTCCCCCTCAATTCCAGAAATAGTGTCTGATGTTAAAAAATAAACTCTGATTTCACATACACATACACCCTGTGCTTCTTTTGTAAAAAAAAAGGAGGAAAAAAAGCAGGTGCTTGTTCTTCTATAGTAATAAATTCTAAAATGCTTCAACTATTGTGCTGCTCCTTCTTTTTTCTCTCTCTTTTGAATTTAAAACTTCCATAAACATTGATATGATACACATTTTTTCCTAAAACATATTGTAAGAACATGAGTCATATATGTCTGTGTAGGTGAACAGGCCTTTCTTGACTCCCTCACTTGGCAGGTGACAAGCTGCAATGTGATAACATACACTGCTGTATATGCACTAGAGCAATAGCTGTTTTGTTTTTTGTTTTGATGAATCCTATTTTATTCCAGCTCCACTGAGATATAATTGCCATGTAACATTGTGTAAGTTTAAGGTGTACAAGGTGCTGATTTGATGCATGTGTGTAATGCAAATAAACTGATGTTACCAGAATGGTTATCAGAATGATTACACAACCAACACCCCACTTAATTACCTCAATTTTATTTTGTGGTGAGAACATTTAAGATTTACTGTGTTAGCAACTTTCAAGTATACAATACAGTATTTTTAACTATAGTCACCAGGCTGTACATTAGACCTCTAGAACATGTTCATTATACAACTATAAATTTGCACCTTTAAATCAACATCTACCCATTTCTGCCACTTACCCCACCCATGTCAAACACCAATCTACTCTCTGTTTTAATGAGTGTGGAGTTTTTAGGTTCCAACTATGAGTGATATAATAATATTTGTCTTTCTCTTTCTGATATATTTCACTTAGCATAAGACCCTCAAGTTTCATCTATGATGTCACAAATGGCAGGATTTTCTTCTTTTTTATGACTGAACTAGAGGCCCAGTGCATAAAAATTCATGCACTCGGGGGGTCCCTCAGCCCGGCCTGCACCCTCTCGCAGTCCGGAACCCCTTGGGGGATGTCCACCTGCCAGCTTAAGCCTGCTCCCCAGAGTATCGGGCCAAGGCTGGCAGTCAGACATCCCTCTGGCAGCCGGGAGTCCTCAGTCGGTCATCCTTAGCATTGCTGAGGAAGCAGGAGAGGCTCCTTCCACTGCCACTGTGCTCACAGCCGTCAGCCTGGCTTGTGGCTGAGCAGAGCTCCCCCTGTGGGAGTGCACTGACCACCAGGGGGCAGCTCCTGCATTGAGAGTCTGCCCTCTGGTTTCAGTGCGCGTCGTAGCAACTGGTCGTTCCTGGTCATTCTGCCGTTAGGGTCCATTTTTATATTACCCTTTTATTATATAGAATATTTCATTGTATGTATGTATGTACAACATTTTTGTCCATTTATCTGTCAAAGGACTTTTATATTATTTCAATGGCTTGTCTATTATTAATAATGCTGCAATTAATGTGGGGGTGCAGATATCTTTTTGAGATAGTGGTTTTATTTTCTTTGTATAAATACCTGGAAGTAAGATTGCTGTATCATATGGTTACTCTATTTTTAACTTTTTGAGGAACCACCATACTGTTTTCATTAATGGTTGTACCAATTTAAATTCCCATTTACAGTGTATAAGGGTTCCCTTTTCTCTACATCCTTGCCATTACTTGTTATCTTTTACCTTTTTGATAATAGCCATTCTAACAAGTGGGAGATGATATCAAAAGATAGGTCCAGAATTAGAGCATTAAAAATAATGAGGTCTCTCTCTCCCTCCCCTAACTCTCCCACTCCTAAGATTTATTCATGTTACTAAATAGCATCTTATATTTCATCTTGAAAAACTTTTAGCATTTCTTGTAAGTTAATTCTACTGGTGATGAACTCCCTTGGCTTTTGTTTGTCTGGAAAAGTCTTTTTCTCTCCTTTATTTCTGAAGAACAACTTTGTCAGGAAAAGTATTCTTGGTTGGCAGTTTTTCATTTCAGCATTTTGAAAATATCCCAATCCCTCCTGGCCTGCAAGGTTTCTATTGAGAAATCCACTGATAGCCTTATATACCCTTGTATATGAGGAATTATTTTTCTCTTGCTGCTTTTAAAATTCTTTCTTTGTCTTTGATTTTAGAAAGTTTTATTATAATATGTCTTGGAAAAGATCTTTTTTGAGTTGAAGCTTTATGAGGACATGTGAGCTTCATACCTGAATGCTTTAACTTGGAAAGTTCTAAGCCATTGTTTTCTTAAATAATACTTCTGTTCCTTTTTTGTTCTCTTCTCCTTCTGGGACTCCAGTAATATGCAGATTGTTTCTTCTAATAGTATCCCATAGTTCACATAGGCTATCTTCAATCTTTTATATGAATTTGTTCATTTTGCTTCTCTGGCTGAATAATTTCACATAATCTCTCTTCAAGTTCACATATTCTTTCTTCTTTTGGTCTAGTCTAGTATTAAAGCTTTTTATGTAATCTTTCAGTCATATCTTCAGTTCTAGGATTACTGATTTTTAAAGAGTTAAGCTTTTCATTTTGTTCATGCATGGTTTGCTAATTTTATTTACTTGTATATATCTGTGTTTTCTTATAGTTCACTGAATTTCTGTAAGAGGATTATTCTGAATGTTTTGTCAGACAATGCACATAGATCTCTACTTCTGTAGGATCAGCTACCTGAGCTTTATTAGTTCCTTTGTGGTGTGTCATATTTACCCAATTCTTCATGATCCTTATGTCCTTGCATTGGTATCTGCACATTTGAGGAAGCAGTCTCCTCTTCCAGCCTTTCTCAAAAGTGTGTAGGGCTGCTGACTTGTTTCCCTGCTCAGGCTCTGGCTATCATTGTGCTGCAGAGCTGCCTGGCATCTCTGGCCAGACTTCCTGATTTGGTGGGCTGGAGGCTATTTTCAGCAGTTGTATAGGGTTGCCAACTTTCTTTCCTATCTGTGCTCTGTGGCTAAGATATATTGCTGGCTGGGGACCCACACTTGGAAGAATTGAACAATATCTGACCAGGTGGGGCCACTGGTTGGACTCTGCAGATGAACAGAACCACTGGTTGGGATCTTCATTCAGGCACCACAGCCAGCAGAAATATAGTCTAAGATCCATGAGCTCACTGCTATGAACCCCACCCTCCCTTCTCTTTCTCTAGCTGATTTCCCCAGTGATCTGTGTGAGGCAGTACCTCAGTGGGCCTCTCTGAAAGTGCCCCAGCATGCTCATGAAGCTGACGATGCCTTGGGCCTTCCTTTTCCCACCGGAGAAACTGTAGACACAAAGGGACTCCTCAATGTGGTTATTCTTTGATCTGGGGGAGGGGCAATGCATTCAACATAAAATCAGTTCTCTTACCTTTGTAATGTGTTTTTTCTCAGTTTTTGTGATCCAAGGGGGTTCTTCAGCCTCATTTCCAGGTTCTGAGATCTTCACAAAGATGGTTTGTCTATGGCTAGTTGCTAGTTGCTCTTTATTGAAGAGGATTGTATTTGAGAACCACTTATTTCACCAACTTTCTGACATCTCTGTGATGGCTTTTATAAACTAGACAAGTTGATGTTATGTAGCGATAGCTGGCAAGTGTGTGGTATTAGAACACCAGGTATGGATAAGTTAATGGGGTGTGAAAAAGAAAAAACAAAAGAAAATGTTAGTAGGGCCACTCCTCAATCATAATTAACACTGAGAATAGTTTTATTTTTCAATCAAAGATTTTGCAGATCAGCTATACATTAACATGCGACTTTGATATTTCCATCACATACATCTGGTAAGATGGGACTGATGAGTTATTTAAGTCAACTTTGGTAAGCTCTGGAAAAGAGAATCCATGAAGCCATACCCTTACCAAAAAGCCCTCCACATGTACACAAACAGCTGAGCATTTCCACAGCCCAAGCCAGTCAAACAATGTTCAGATAAAAGATATATTTTAAGGGCTCCAGTTAACAAGACTTCCAGTTTCCCAGCCAGTGAGCATTCAAGTGTTGTCTTTAGCAGACAGGAGCTGGCTGACACACAGAGCCCTAAGAGGCTATTTCCCCTTACACTACCTCAAAGAAGTTAGAATTTTCAATTTATTTTTTTAAAGCAGATACACAGTAAACATCAGAATGTGAGTTTTATGCTAAATACATTTTGGTTTCAGAGCAGTTATCTCTTGCTGCCAGAATAGCCCTAAGGATTAAGATAGTTTATTGGGATCAAATGCCTAGGAGATTTATTATAGTGCAGACAGTTTACTCATTCCCATTAAAATGCCGATTATGCTTCTTTCTTTGCTTCTCTCTCTCTTCCATCTCCTTCCTCTCCTCCTCCACAACCTATATTCTATTATTTTATTTTCCTGCTTTAAGATGAATCTACTTTGATTTTTATCCTTTATCAAAATTGAGTCCTTGGAAACTCTCCAACTTTATGTGAGCCAGATAGTAGCAATGACACTCACATGTAGCTCAGTAAGTGTTGTGAATACCAAGTCCCAGAGCTACAAAAAAAAAATTTTAGGGACTGTCTCTGATGATTAGAGAGAATGGTGCACATTTGGATTAATTTGTCATGAAGGATCACAAACACTCTAACTAAAATCATCTCTAATTTAAAGCCATGTAGGAGCAAAGATAATTTGCTGCCAGTATATGTTTTACTTGCATGAAAAGAGAGATTATTTAATAGCCAAATTCTATGTAAAACATTTATCAAGGCAGATGAGTTTACCAACAGTATGTCAGTTCTCATGAAAAGAGACATAAGACATTAGAAAATATGATTACCTAAATAAGAAAGCTAAAACCCAGGAAATAATTCTAGAGGGCTTGATCACGTCTCCTAGTTTATAAGAAAAACAATCATTGAGTCCATTGGGCTGTCTAGAATGATTTTATGAAAACTCTGGCAGGCTGGGAAAATGTTTGATATACCCTGAAAATTTCACCTCAAATACTCAGTGACTATTACAGTGCCTGGCATGGAAGAGAGACCCAGTGAATTTTTGTGAGAAGAACAATTAAATACAGCTGATATGCAACTCATGGGTGTTCCAATACATTGTGGTCATTTTCCTTTTATTTTTTTCTGGTACTGTGCTTGGAAAGATCTAGTCTAGCTGTTGTCAAACTTTGGCACATACAAGAATCACTTGGAGATCTCTTTACAACACAGAGTGCTGAGCCCCACCCCTGGAGTTTCTGATTCAAGAGGTCTGTGTGAGGTCTGAGAAGTCACACCTCTAACACACAAAGATGATGCTCTGTTGCTGGAGCATGGCCCACATTTTGAGAACCATGTAGTCTATAACATGATGAAAGAGCAACTATACACTTGAGAGCAAAGAAGTGCTCATCTCCCCTAATTTTAAGAAGCTTTGATTCCCATCTATTCGACAGACTTGGAGCAGTTACTGTCTGAAGCTCAGGCTTCCACTAAAGATGCAAGAAAAAAAATGTCCTCACACTTTTTGTGCATCTGTCTGAGTGTGGCAGCCAAGATTGAATACGGAAATACAGGGGGAAACATGGTATAACAGGGAAACATATAAAGATAATTTTTGCATCTCAGAAATAACTTTGTAAGCAAGGAATGCCTGTTTTGCTCCTAAGAAGACCCTAAAATTTGAGTTTCATTGAAAAATGGTTCCCCTACATTTTCACCTTCTGGCTGATTCCACTTTTTAAAGCTAAAAGGTTAAAATTAATTAAATCAAAATCAAAATTTTTAAAAAGCATGATTTGAAGTCTAGTTATCTGATAGCTCAGGTGCCTCCTAAATTGAAAATTCTTTGAGTCTCTGTTGAATTATTTGGCTTCCTGTCGATATGATTAAGAAGGAAGATGTTTTACTATAGGCAAAGGGTAAAATATAAAATAAAAAGAGGACTACAAATTGAGCACTTACTGTTTGTCAAGCTCTCTACTAAACTCTACATATTCATTACCCCATTCACTTCTTACAACAATCCTTGGAGATCAGCACTGTGTCTCTCCCCATGTCACAGCTAACTGCCCCCCCCACTGGCCTGGTATCCTCTTACTGCCCCCCCCGCCAGCCTGGTTGCCCCTAACTGGCCCCCCTGCTGGCCTGGTCACCCCTAACTGCTCCCCCCTGCCAGCCTGATCGCCCCTCACTGCCTCTGCATGCCAGCCTTATCACTCCTAACTGCCACCCCCTGCCAGCCTGGTCACCCCTAATTGCCCCCTGCTGCTGGCCAGGTCATCCCCAACTGCCCCCTCCCTGCCGGCCTGGTCACTCCTAACTGCCCCCCTCTGGCCAACCTGGTAGCCCCTTACTGGCCCCCTGCCAGCCTGGTTGCCCCCAACTGGTCCCACTGCTGGCCTGGTCGCCCCCAACTTCCCCACCCTGCCGGCCTAGTCACCCAACACAGCCTGCTGTTCAGTCATTTGGTCATCCCTCACTAACCCCCCTGTAGGCCTGGTTGCCCCACAGTCTGCTTGTTCAGTTGTAGGCAGCCATCTTGTGAGGGTGTGAGGGTTAATTTGCATATTACCTCTTTATTATATAGTAGTTTTATTTCTATCAAAGCAATATAGACAAATAGCTTAATAAGACAAATAAGTTTTATCATGAAAACAGCCATTTCCACTCTTAGTTATTTCATCTGCTATCTATCTCCATATTTCCAAATTCATTGTGTACTTATCTTTTGATTCACTGATTTAAACATTATTCACTGACTTCCTAATGTGGAACACAGGTTTTATCCTCTCTTTTATACACCTCTTTTCTCTTCTTTACTTTTTTAATAGTTATATTATACATTTTCATAAAAATGGTGCTTTCATGATTATGATTGCATAAATATTGTTAAGTAAAGTAGTGTATTATGATTGATTTTATTTTTCTTTATAAATGTTTTGTACAATGCTTAGCTTTTTCTGGATTTTTTTTCTTTTAGCCTTTATTGTTGAAAGTATTATATGGGTCCTCACTTTTCCCCCATTAACCTCTTTCAGCCCACTCTTGTCCTCCTCCCCCCGGCCCCCAGACCCTCACCACCCTATTGTCTGTGTCCACAGGTTATGCATATAGGCATACAAGTTCCTTGGTTGATCTCTTCCCAACCACTCTCCCCTGCCTTTTCTCTGAGGTTCAACAGTCTGTTCATGCTTCTATGACGCTGGGTCTTTTTTGATCATTGGTTTATTTAGTTCATTAGATTCCACATATGAGTGAGATCCTGTGATACTTATTTTTCTCTGACTGGCTTATTTCACTCAGCATAATATGATAACCTTTATTTTTTTCCATTCACTTGGATTCATTCCAAAATATTCTAAGTTCCATTAATGGCTTTGAAAAATGATGTTCACAATAAGATTTTACATTGACAAATCTGTTGAATGATCTAGTAGTTCCCTTTTGTCAATCTTGGAGACATCACTCCAGAGTTCTCTATTTTCCAACAGGAACTACTTGCTCTCTCAGCCACCTTCAGTTATGATGTTTTGTCATTGACTGTCTATTTTTCTCTCTCTCCTGTCATGGATTTCCTGTTTTCTGGGCTCCACATGTTTTTCCTACTTTGTTCATTTATTAAGTAAAACACATTTTCTAGTAGCTTTCTGCAAAAGGACACATGGTTTGAAACTTCTGAGGTTATTGTATACCCTGACATGTCTCTATTCAAAGTATTTGATAGTTTTGTTAGAGTACAGAAATCTAGGTAGAAAATACTTTTCCATAAGAATTGTATTCCTCCAAGGCCTTCCAGCTCTAATGTTGCTGTTGAGTGGGCCAGTGCCATTCATGTTCCCAGTCCTTGTGTGTGACCTCCTTTCTCAAAATCTCCTCTTTATCCCTGGTATTTGAAATGCTATGATGGTGGTTGCTGCTGAACCAGCTACTCTACAATCTGATAATTTGATCAGAATGAAGATTGTATTCTCCACAATGTATCCAAAGAATTCCTTTCACACCATTTTTCTGAGCTACATTTCTACAAAATAAGGTTTAAATTGCTCACTATTTTGAATATCATGATGAAATCTCACCCTGTCCTGCTCTGTCCTGGTCAGATTGTGAATCATCCCTTTGTCCAGTGTATCCACACTGTACATGCTACCCTCCCATTAGTTATTTAGCAGCTTTCTTAGTTTTCAGATGGCCTGTCATTGTATGTTAGTGCTTGTGTTCCAGTCACCTTTATTTTACTTAATAACAGTCCCAAAGCACAGGAGTAGAAATGCTGGTAATTCAGATATACTAGGAGAACATGGAAAGTGTTTGTTAGGTATCATCAGAAGATCAGTAGTAGCTTAATGTTATATCCCATTAACCTCACATCGCCTCGCTAGATATTTTATCTCATATCATCACAAGAAGATTGAATTCAGTATAATGAGACATTTTGAGAGAGAGAAAGAAACCACATTGACATAAATTTTATTATAGCATATTGTTATAATTATTCTATTTCATTATTTGTTATTGTTGTTAATCTCTTACTATGCTAAATTTATAAATTCAACTTCATCATAGGTATGTATGTACAGGAAAAACACATGTATGTAAATGGGGTTTGGTACTACCTGCATTTCAGGCATCAACTGAAGGTCTTGGAACATATCCCCTGAGGATAAGGGAGGACTACTGTACATGCTTCCTCTTTGCAAGGCCCCGTGCAAAACATGGTTCCTCCTTTTAAGGTACTCAAAAATGACTATGGCAGATGTGATAAGAACTTAAATGATAACAGAAGAGAAAACTCATAATGACCTTAAAAGTGTGGCAGTTCTTCAAAGGAAGATGAGATCATTTTAGATAGGAAGATGAGAAATATGCTAAGAATGAGGGGGAATATGGTGAGTCAAGAATGTGAAGATCATGGTAAAGGTAGGGAAGGAAGTTAACATTTGATGGGACTCTGAAATCTGAGTGGTTAGTAACAGCGAAAAATGTAGAAGAGGCATTAATTTATAGGAAACAGTATGAGAAAGGCATAAAGATGGCAAAATAAATAGACCCATTTAAAATAACAGATTGCCTGGATCCTATCTGACACATCTATATATATAAAAAGTCAGCGACCACAACGACAGAACGACCAGTCGCTATGACGCCCACTGGAGCCAGCGAATCGGGCCCAAAACCCCACTTCTGATAAGCCTCTCCCATCCCAATTGGTCCCTCAGCCCCTCCCCAACCCCTCCCCCCCAGCTCTCCCCACCCCTGATCACCCCCACCCCAATAGGGGGCAGGGCCAGCTGGCCAACAATCCATGGCCTCTCCCCAGGCTGCTGGCCCCTGATTGGCCCCCCCACCCCATTTGGGGGTGGGGCTGGCTGGCCCATCACCCACAGCCCCTCCCCATGGCCAGGCCTGCCCCTGATCGGCCCCCACAACCCCAATCAGGTCGGGCCGCCAGCCCACTGCCCACAGCCCCTCCCTATGGCCGGTCCCACTCACAATAGGCCCCACCCACCCCAATTGGGGGCGGGGGCCCACTGGCCCAATCACCCACGGCTCCTCCCCCGAGCCGGCCCGGCCCTGATAGGGCCCTGATCAGGGTGGGATAGCCAGCCAACCTCCCACCATCTCCTCCTCCCAACATCCCGGCCCTGATCCACCCCAATTGGAGCCAGGGTGGCCAGACCCCACCCCGTGCATGAATTTGCACTGGGCCTCTAGTAGAGAAATAAGAGAGGAAAGGAAACCAAAGTCTGGCAAGCCCTGGATGCAAGCTCATTTGTAGCAGCTAATTTATTTCATAATTTTTTTTGTATTTGCTAATTCATATGCCCTGACCAAATGCTGTGAACCAGCCCCAGTTCTGGGTGCTGCGGGGAGACCTGGAAGAGAAATAGTTCTTGCTTTCAAGCAACCAACTATTGCATGTGAAGACATCTGTGTTGTATTTGTGTTTGTACCTAAGTTCTTCAAACAAAGTGTGAATGAGAAATATAAGAATCATTAGGAACACAGAGAAAGGAGCATCTAGATCCCCTGGGGTATCCAAAAAAGGCCAACACAGATAATGACACCAAGAAGAATCAGATGAGGTACAGAAATTTACCAGAAGTATGGGAGCATTCCAAGCAAGGAAACTAAACATTCAAACATTCAGAGGTAAGAGAGAACATGCCATATTCATTCCTTCATTCCTTCAATCATTCATTTATTCTACCCATTTTTATTGGGTGCTTACTATGTATTAGCCACCATACTAGCCATGCTAGGAGAATTACTGAACTTTCAATATAGAGTGTGGTGTTGCTTCTAGGCCATCAGCTCATGAGAGTAAGAATTATGTCTGTCTCATTCATTGTTGTACCCAAAACTTAATATTTGTTAAATAAATACATGTGGAAGCATGGTAATGTATGTCCGGAGAGTCTCCATATTCCTCTTACCCCCAAAGGACATAAAAACAAATAGTCAATTTGCTAGTGTTCAGTAGCCTGAAAGCCCCTTAACTGCCATGAGCAGGTTTTACTTCTTACTATATTTCCTGCAGTTCTTAGCTCAGAATTTAGTACATACATACTAGGACACCATGCTCAGCAAATATTTGTTGAATAATTTAATGTATAAAGAACACATAAATGAGGTGTTGGCAAATTCTGCTTATCGTAGAGTGTCACCAAGGGAGAGGAGTAAAGAAGTAACAGTAAAACATTAATGCATCTTGGAGGGGGGGGGGAAAAGATGGATATTTTGTGAAGAAACTGTTTTTACTTTGCCACATTTCATACATGACAGCCACTGTAAAGATATATAAGCCCTTGGTGATAAATGACAGAATGAGCAAGTAAATGAATGAAACATTAGGTAGAAAAGAAAATGTTCAACATATGTACAGCTTCCTGAATTACTCGGTTACTTCAATGCTCAAAGGACCTTGCCAGTTGATACTGTGCTTGTTTAGTCTTTCTGTGTTTATCAACACCATTTGCCATGCATTTGGGGGTGAATTTAGCAGAACTGACAGTAAGCCATCTTTGAAGATAAAATACATAAATGCACCCAGAAGTAGAAGAAGCAGGTCCCTTTTCCTGACTCACATTTCCTTCCCCAGAGAAAGTTGATTGCCAAAGAGTGCCACCTCTTCACTTGGGATTTTTATTACTCAGAAGAGGGTGGGGAGCATGGTGCCACCCCTTGTTACCATTCAGTCAACACACTCAATAACTAGTAATTGCTATGTGCAGGTGGGCACGGATTGCCATGATTCCTTAACTTGGGTGGAAAGCAGTGCTTGTATCATGTAATTTGCTTTGTAGGTTGCTAAAGTGATTGACACTGTGGGTTACATCATGTCATTTTACCTTTTGTGTGTGTAAGAGCACATAATTCTAGGCCTGATGTTTGCCAGCTCACAGCACATACCATTACCACTCACCTCAGGTTCTCTTTTCTAAGCTCCTCCTCTTTAAAAAAAAAAAAGTAGCAGCACCAGCAGCCACATCACCATTTTTGCTTTATTTTCTAATGGAATGCACTGAAATAAGTACCAAGAGAAGAGGATTCATCCTATTGAAAAAATAGGAAGGCCTGCCCCATGGACGGTAGTCAGTGATAGTGCTTCTACACTGTCCCTTATATTCTGTTTGTTATAGCAGCCAACACTCCATCCTTGGACCAACACAGCAACGGCTAACCCTCCTCTAAAGAATCAAAATCATTTGCAGAGTAGAGGAGCATTTTCACCCATGCAAATATCCATGTTATATTCTAAACTATCTTTAAAGTTTTAAGTAGATATGTCCACAAAGTCAGGAAATACATTCTCAATCGGAATTAACTATAATTAATTTGTAACTGGCCCAATGAAGCATGGGTCTGCAGTCACTGGTAACATATGTCACTGATAACTCTCCAACTTATGCTACCTTGGTGGGAAACGTAGACACTTAGGAATAGTTTACTTATATCTACAACGTGCCCCATTTGCAGAAGAGGCTAGATAGCTATTACCATTACCTGAAATGTTTCCTGTCTGACTGAAATATTCAGTTACGGCTACACCAATAGAGACAGAAATTCTAGAAAATAACCGTTTTCATAGCAGTGATAGTTATTCCATCAGTATCTTAACAAGGGCAGAATAAGTGATTATTAAGAGAGAGTTGACTTTCCAGAGAAATGGCCAAAGAATTCCAAGTTGGGACATTGAGTCATTGTATTTTAGAATGCTAGGAAAAAATAACAAATAGAGCAAAGATGAATAAATAACAAATAGAGCAAAGATGAATGTATGTAAGGATGCTTTTAATATTAAACATAAAAGACAAATGTTGATGTACAGAGTAGGCTCCGTTTAATGCTTGGGCATTTCCTGAGGATTTTAAAAACAAAGTCAACTTAGAGAAAATAATACATAATTTATTTTCAGTTTCTCTCTATTTATATACTAGTAAATAACGATCTATTTTATGTTTCCCTTTAATTGCTCAGAGTATAGTCATGAAAATGACATTATTTTTACCTGTTCCCATTCTTACACCTAATTTTAATTTTCTTTTAAAAGAGCAAAAGCTGGTCTTCATGCAGATTATATGGCAAAGGAGGAGGAAGTAACACAAGAGAAGTGTCAAAAGCAAACTTTGACTTTTGAGAGTGGAGAGCTTTGAGTTCTGCCTGTCTTTCAAGATGAGCATAAGATGTACCTTTGATGAGGCAGGTGCCAAGCATGGAATCATATCCATTGATCCATTATTATGGGAATACTAGAGGCCGTGTACATGAAATTCGTGCATGGGAGGCGTGGTGGGGAGGGGTCCCTCAGCCCGGCCTGCACCCTCTCCAATCCGGGACCCATTGGGGGATGTCCGACTGCCAGTTTAGGCCAGTCGGACATCCCTCTGGTAATCTGGGACTGCTGGCTCCTAACCATTTGCCTGCCTGCCTGCCTGATCACCCCTAACCACTCTACCTGTCTGCCTGATCACCCCTAACTTCCTTGCTTGCCAGCCTGATCGCCCCTAATTGCTCATGTGCTAAAACTGGTCGCCCATAACTGACACCCTG
>NW_005871082.1:2738609-2838260 GCF_000147115.1 Myotis lucifugus
CCCCCTAACTGCCCCCCTGTTGGCCTTGTAGCCCCCAACTCCTCCCCCTGCCAGCCTGGTCACCCACTAACTGGTACCCTGCCAGCCTGGTTGTCCCCTAACTGATCCCCCTGCTGGCCTGGTCACCCCCTAACAGCCGCCCTGCTGACCTGATTGCTGCCTAACTGCTTCCCCTGCCAGCCTGGTCAGCCACTAACTGCTCACTGCCGGCCTGATTGCCCCCTAACTGGTCCCCTGCCAGCCTGATTGCCCCCTAACTGGTCCCCTGCCAGCCTGGTTGTCCCCTAAGTGCCCCCCTGCCAGTTGGATGTCCCCTAACTGCTCCCCTGTTGGCCTGGTAGCCCCCTAACTGCTCCCCTGCCAGCCTGGTTGTCCTCTAACTGCTCCCCTGCCAGCCTGGTCACCCCCTAACTGCCCCCTTATCGACCTGATTGCCCCCTAACTGCCCTGCTGCCGGCCTGGCTGCCCCCTAACTGCCCCCCTGTTGTCCTGGTTGCCCCCTAACTAGCATCCTGCCAGCCTGGTTGTCCCCTAACTGCTTCCCTGTTGGCTTGGTCACCCCCTAAATGCTCCCCCTGCAAGCCTGGTCACCCCCTAACTGGTCCCCTGTCAGTTTGGTTGTCCCCTAACTGCTCTCCTACCAGCCTGGTCACCCCCTAAGTGCCCCTGCTGGCTGGCCACCCCCTAACTGACCCCTGCTGGCCTGGTCACCCCCTAACTGCTCCCCTGCCAGCCTGATCGCCCCTTAACTGCCCTGCTGCCGGCCTGGCCACCCCCTAATTGCTCCCCTTGCCAGCCTGGTCACCCCTTAACTGGTCCCCTGCCAGCCTGGCTGTACCCTAAGTGCCCCCCTGCCAGTTTTCTGTCCCCTAACTGCTCCCCTTCTGGCCTGATCACCCCCTAACTGCTCCCCTTGCTGTCCTGGTCGCCCCTTACTGGTTCCCTGCCAGCCTGGTTGCCCTCTAACTGCCCCCCTGCCAGCCTGGTAACTCCCTAACTGCCCCCCTGTAGGCCTGGTTGCCCCCTAACTGCCCTGAAGCTGACCTGGTCACCCCCAATTGTCCCCCTGTTGGCCTGGTCACCCTCTAACTGCTCCCCTCTGGCCTGATCACCCCCTAACTGCCCCTTTGTGGCCTGGTTGCTCCCTAACTGCTCCCCTGCCAGCCTGGTCACCCCCTAACTGCTTCCCTGCTATCCTGATCACCACCTAACAGCTCCCCTGCTCTCCTGATCACCCCTTAACTGCTCCCCCTGCCAGCCTTGTTGCTCCCTAACTGCTCCACTGCCAGCCTGGTTCCCCCACCAACAGTCCCCCTGCTGGCCTAGCGTCCCCTAAGTGTTCCCCTGCTGGCCTGATCGCCACTAACCTCCTCTGCCTTTCCTCCGCCACCGTGGCTTTATCTGGAAGGAAGTCAGACGTCCGGAAGGTGTCTGGTCGACCCCATCTAATTAGCATATTACCCTTTTATTAGTATAGATTGCTTGTTTTTAAGGTAGCATGTGTAGAAAGCTCCAATAGGAATTCCAGGGCTTTTTTATTATTTTAGTCCAACTTAACCCACTTTCAGGATTGAAAGTTGATGGTTCCAGACCCTTAGATGTCCCTGGGGGCTAAGGATCCATTTGGGTTTTTTCTATGCTATTGTTTCCAGCCTTCCTCATCTGAGTCCCCATGTTTTGGCTTGGTGGACTTTTCCTCTTACCTTTGATTTGCCCTCTCCAATCCAACTTCCTTAAAAAACTAAATGTTCTGCCAGAAACTAAAGATTTGCCCCACTGAGGCCTTACTGCATTCAAGAAACAATGGCTGATTTATTCTCTTGCTCCACTCAAATCCCTATTTAGGACAACTAGATCTATAATTTTATGACTCCATGATAGTGTCTCATAAATAACAATGAGAGATTAACCTATTGCTGCAGACTCCCTTACAAAGTGGGGATATGTAAATGCAAAGATAATTGCCATTTGAAGAGAAAGGCTCTCTTTAAAAAAAAATAAAACTAATCAGTTGAAAATAAAAACTAGTCAAAATATATGTATTCTTCTGTTGAAATTTTTATTTATTTATATTTTTCTTGATTTCAGAGAGAAAGGGAGAGGAAGAGAGAGAAACATCAATGATGAGAGAGGATCATTTATCAGTGCTGCCTCCTGCATGCCCCACACTGGGGATTGAGCCCACAACCTGGGTATATGTTTTGACTGGCAATTGAACCATGACCTCCACGTTCATAGGTTGACACTCAACCACTGACCCACAATGGCCAGGCATTCTTCTGCTGAAATTTGTTTAAAGTTGGCATCAGTTTGGTTACATGTGAATAGTATTTGACCCAAGCATACTATTACTTATAGAGTTCCACTGATGTAGAGAGAAAAGTAAAAGTAACAATATTCCTGCTTAAAATTATCAAAATGTGTTGGATGTAAGAAGATATCTGATACAGGGATTGGTACATATACTAGTACACTTAGAGATTCAAGGATCAATTATACTTTGAATTACTCAGCGCATCAGGAATCAGATCTCAATTATCCAAACCATGTAGGCAGGTCTTAATTCTTAAGGCAAAAATGGTCTGGGTAGTTGAAATAATTAAAAATCATGGATAATCTCCAAACCCTTATGGCAATAATTCATTAAAGTCTCCTCCCTTAGATAAATGGTTTTAGAAGAATTACAAATCATTAAAAAACTTCCTGACTTATGTCTCCTCTCCTTTTATTATCCCACTGGATATAATGTCAGGGGGAAAAAAAAATGAAAGGGACAGAAACTCATGGAAAAGCCACAGAACTCCTAACAGACTCTAGATGAAGCACAAGACTATTTGTGATGAACCCATCCTGGAGAATAATTGAAAGTAGAATTTGTATCATTCTGTTTAAAACAAGAATGAAAAGAACCAAAGGGATAAGGTCTGAGCAGAGCCAGGTGGCAATGCCCCAAATTGGAACATGAACAATTTCTAGTTTGGTAACCCAATAAAGAGACTACATATTAGATACCCTCCCCTTTATTTTCTGACCTCTTCTGTTAGTCACCATAATACCAGCATACAAGACTCTTTGTTATATGAAAGTTAAGGAAATTGCAATACACATTTACTTTACCTTTTCCTCATTATTTTTTAACTTGTATTTCTGTTGTCTTGTCAGTCTCAGGGCTGAGATAAAATTTATTGTGGACTATTTTTCTAATTTCAGATTCACTTCTAACTTCAGATTTACTGAGTTTCTTGATTAATCATTACTTTTATCTTCAAAATTTCATTATACAAAATTTAGATAAATGTCTGTCAGAACATGTCTTTGAGCTCGCTATTCTTTTTTATTATCAGTAAATTTATTGGGGAGACAATCCTATCTAATAATAGACAAACATGGTAATTAACTGTACCTCCGACACGCTTCCCATTGGCTAATCAGGGTGATATGCAAATTAACTGCCAACCAAGATGGCGGTTAACCGCCAACAAAGATGGCGGCTAATTTGCATACTACAGGCAGGGTGGGACAGTGCCATCCCACCTGCCCCGCTGCCATCCGGGCCTGCTATCTGCGACCCAGGCGGCAGGCAGCCCATATGGGACCCAACCCAGGGCTAGCCGGCGGGACCACAGCAATCCGCCACCGGACACACCCACAAACAGCTCTCCCGGGGGATCCCTGGCTGGCGGTTGCTAATGCACCGATCAGCCACTGGCCACACCCACTACTGGCCCTCCTGCAGGGATCCCGGGTTGGCGGGTGCTAATGCACCAATCAGCCACCGGCTGCGCCCACAAATGGCCTTCCCAGGGGGGTCCCGGGTTGGCGAGTGCAAATGCACAGATCTGCCAACACGCACACCCGGGCCTCCTTTGCCCTGCGCAAACTATGCAGCTGGGAGAGGGTAGTGGGGCCCCTGGGAGCAGGGTGGGAACTGCCCGGGGTTTGCATCAGGCAGCCCAGAGCAAAGTGCGAACTATCCTGACCGGTAGCTGCTTGCTCATTCACTTACTCGCTCATTCATTCACTCATTCACTCACTCATTATTCACTCACTCAGTAAACCTCTCAGGTCCCTGGCACCAGGCAAGGCACTGAAGTTGAAGCAGGATAAGACAGAGCTATGTCCTCAAGATGTTAGTAATTCAGTAGGGCGAAGCAGGCACATGAATAAAGCACTTGTGTGCACAGATGCAGTGTACTGGGTTCGGTGAGGGCTGTAACTAACGCCGACTTTGTTCTCTTAATAAAATGGGGCCTCAGGAGCCAGGCTGCCCCAAGCCTGTAGGCCTGTGCCTAGGCCAGGAGTGGCCGGGGTCCTGGAACATGACAGAGGATGCAGGTTGGGCTGAGGAGTCTGGCCCCACCCCTCACCTCACCCCTGAGTGCACAAATATTTGTGCACCGGGCTACTAGTCCTATATAATAAAAGCCTAATATGCAAATTGTCCCCTTGACCGGGAGTTCAACCAGGAGTTCAATTGGGAATTCCACTGGGAGTCTGACCAGGGGGCGGGGCCGGCTGGCCAACCGTGGGAAGGAAGGTTCTGGCCAGCAGCTGGCAGCCAGCAGCTGGCAGCCGCTAGGGACCCTACCTCTGCACTAATTTCATGCACTGGGCCTCTAGTGGTTAATAAGACCATATACGTTTCCAGTGTATGGCGGGCACCCTTGCTCTCTATATACAATCTAGAAGACTCTAAGCAGGCCTCATCATTCTCTCTTCTTTAGCAGTCTGTCAAAATTTATGGTTGTGCATGAATTTGGCAGTAATTTTCATCAGGATGTTACAAATACATTTCCCATAATGAATAAATGAGATCATGCTTAGGGTTGCCAAATGAGAGCAGTGATTCATAGGCAATTGACCCAGAAGGGGTTGCCTCTCTCAGAGGCATTCTCTCCTGCTAAACATGCAGCTTGTAAGAGAAGCAGGTGTAGAGAGCACTTATGGAATAGTGAGACAGGAAGGGTTGTAGACCCAACTACCAAGATAATCAATCTGGGCAATCAATATGTAACAAATACAGCAATCTCATTGCTGATGCATCCTGAAATCTTGCAAAAAATCTTTCCTGCCTTCCTTTTTTCTTTTTTTAAAATATATTTTTATTGATTTCAGAGAAGAAGGGAGAGGGAGAAAGAGAGAAATAGAAACATCAATGATGAGAGAGAATTATTGATTGGCTGCCTCCTGCACCCTCCCACCCCCCACCCTCACCCCCCCGCCACTGGGGATTGAGCCTGCAACCCAAGCATGTGCCCTGACCTGGAATCAAACCATGACCTCCAGGTTCATCACTTGACATTCAACCACTGAGCCATGCTGGCTGGGCTCCTTCTTTTCTTACGATTGCTGTAGTCATATTCAAAGTCATTTTGTGGTCCCATATAATATTTTTTGAGTTTTTATAATTTTGAGCCAAAATAATGCATGTGCTATACCAGCAAGCAAGATCTCAAATACTATAGAAAATAAGTTTTGCAGCTTCTTTAAAAAAAAAATCAATTAGAGATGACATTAAACATTATTGTATATTAATTTCAGGTGTACAGCATAATGGTTAGACATTTATATAATTTACAAAGTGATTACCCCTGGTAAATCTAGTACTCACTTGGCCTAGTTCTGTGAAATACACCATTGATATCCTGATAGGAAATGCATTGAATCTACAAATTGCTTTGGACATTTTAACAATGGACATTTTAACAATGTGAATTCTTCCTACTCATGAACACAGTATATGCTTCTACTTATTTGTATCTTATTCAATTTATTTTGTCAAGTCTTAGAATTTTCTGAGTACATGTTTTTACATCCTTGGTTAAATTTATTCTTAGGTATTACATTATATTTGATGCATTTGTAAGTGGGATTGTTTTAGTACTTTCTGATAGTTCATTATTGGTGTATAAAAATGCAACCGATTTCTGAATATTTTTGAATCCTGCTACTTAACTGGCATTATCAGTTCTAGTAGGTTTTTTATGGAATCCTTAAGGTTCTTTATATACAGTATCATGTCATCTACAAATAATGACAGTTTTACTTCTTCCTTTCCATTTTGAATGCCTTTTATTTCCTCTTGTCTAATTGCTATGGCTAGGACTTCAAGTACTATGTTGAAAAAGAGTGGGGAAAGAAGACATCCCTGTCTTGTTTGCAATTTTAAGGGAAATACTTACAGTTTTTGTACATTTAGTATAATGTTGGCTGTGGATTTGTTATACTAGTATATTGCCTTTATTATGTTAAGATATATTCCTTCTATTCCCACTTTGCTGAGAGTTTTTATCATAAATAGGTGCTGTATTTTATCAAATGCTTTTTCTGCATCTATTGATATGATCATGTGGTTTTATCCTTCATTTTGTTTATGTGGTGTATCACATTTATTGATTGCAGATATTGTAAGTAGATCTATTTTTAATTTTTAGATTTTTAGAGAGAGAGAGGAAGAAACAGCAATGTGAAAGCACAACATGGATTGGCTGCCTTCTGCACAACCCCCCACTGGAGATTGATCCCACAACCTGGGCATGTACCATTGACCAGGGATCAAACCAGCAACCTCCTGGACAATGCCCAACCAACTGAGCCACATGGGCCAGGGCTCCATTTATAATTTTTAAAGGAACCTCCATACTGTTTTTCATAACAGCTGTATCAACATACATTCCCATTAACAGTGTTCAAGGGTTTCAGTTTCCACATCCTCAATAATACTTATCCTCTTGTCTTTTTAATAATGACCATTCTAACAGATATGAGATGAT
The DNA here is from genome assembly GCF_000147115.1 of Myotis lucifugus. Taxonomy (NCBI): domain Eukaryota; kingdom Metazoa; phylum Chordata; class Mammalia; order Chiroptera; family Vespertilionidae; genus Myotis; species Myotis lucifugus. Next base: position 2,745,383 of record NW_005871082.1, read on the forward strand.
ATTTCACTATGGTTTTGATTTGTATTTTCCTGATGATTAGTGGTATTAAACACATTATCATAAAGCTATTGACCATTTCTATGTCTTCTTCTGTGAAATGGTCTTCCCAGGTTCTTTGACAGATGTGGCTGGCTGCAGGAGTTGAGTCCATAAGGGAGCAGTGATGCTTTTGGTCTGTGGCTGGAAGTGTGTTTAGCAATCCTAACACCAGGATGTGATTCAGTCTTCTCAAAGCAGCTCTCCTAAATCTTGGACTTTATTGGCATTTTATTCATGGATGACTTCCAGGTTGTTGTTTGTTTGGGGGGTGTAAGCGAGGGAACACTTATTTCACCATCTTTGATGACATCACCCTCCCCCAATGGCATTTTTTTTACATAAATAGCAAAACATTTCTATAATTTATATGGAAACAAACAAAAAACACAATACATAGCCAAATTAATACCGTGTCTTAGTTTCAATGATGTCAAAGGATGCCCAAAAGAAAAGTAAAAAACAACAATAAACCAGGGAAATATCATTACTATATATAACTACAAAATGTGATATAAATATTGATATAGATATACTTTTATTAATCAATAAGAAAATAATTATACCAATAGAGAAATGGAGGAAAATCTGAAACAGCCATGTACAGAGAAGAAAACACATATAGTTAATCAATGTGCTCTACCACCTTAGTGCTTTGGATAAGGAAATCAAGACTGTAATGATAAGCAAATCATGACTACACAAGAAATGACTTCATTCCACTTAATTAGTAAAAACAGAATTCAGGCAATTCCATAGCAGAGATAAACAGGATTTCTTGTACAGAGTTCATTGAACAGTAAATTGGTGCAACCATGCTTCCAACACTTCAGCATTACCTATTATGATTGTACTAGAGGCCTGATGCGTGAAATTTATGCAAGAGTAGGCCTTTGCAGCCCTGGCTTCATCTGGAAGGTCGTCTGGACGGTCATTCCGCTGTTGAGATGTTCAGTCGATTTGCATATTACCCTTTTATTATTATAGATATCTAATAAGTTGCCACATCTTAGCAATTCCCCTCCTACTTAACAAAGAACAACTCTTGCTCAAGTATTCAAAAGCCATATTTCAAGCCAGTGATAGACACAAAATTTGAGAGAGGGTTACATTTGGGGGTAAAGGCTGAAGAATGAGAGAATGAGTATATAACAGATGCAAGTTATTGGTAAAATTCCTATTCCTTGAGAGTATACTAGATTATGAGTGCTCTTTACATTATCGTGAATAAAACATAATAAATGAGGACCTTGTATGAACTAATGACAGAGTGTTTAATAACAAAGGATCATGACTCATTCAATTCTGAGCCTATAAGGTCCATAAGAAGAAAGAAAAATAATCTTTAGGCTTTTGTAAATCGAAAGGTTTGGTTTCTGAAACAGGTGAGATTTACTTTTATTGTTGTTTTAGTTATTTTCTTCTCTTAGCAGCTTTACTGCCCTGAGGCATTACATGGATTCCATGAGTAAAAGAAATCATTACTGAGAGCAGAACAAGAATTTTCCTAGTAAGAAAATATTATCTCATTATTAATACTAAGATGTTTAGATTTATACTGCCAAGGACTTTTCATTTAAGTAGAATTATAGGCTTTTCATGAACCAGCTTAAATATTAAAAAATTAACATATCCCATATTTTTCAAAATGTCTGAGATAGAAAGATCAATTTGCATGATAAGCTACTTTGTGTCATTTGTCTTCAGACAAAGCAATGATTCCCATTTATTTGTGGAAAAGTCTTTGTTCATATCATTCACCAATGCCTTACAACAAATTCCTATAAATAGATTTGTTAGATCAAAGAACATTTTCAGAACTTCTTATCCAGTACCAACTGTCACCCAGAAAATTTTGTATAAATGTATAGTCCCACCAGCAATAAGAATGCTCCCACTGCAATGTTTTAAAAGGAACAATGGTGAAACAAACTATCATTATATGAGCTCCTTTTTATCTAAATGTGGTTCTTGTATAGAGTTCAATAAATACCATCATGTTTATTACTAATACAGAAAATATGTGAAGGAATTGAGAACAAAGCCTTGAGTTATGTACTGCTGCTTCTAAGCATAGTAACCTGTACATTTGGAAATTGCCTGACATTTTCTCTGATTAGGAAGCTTTGTAGAAATCCCCAGGAAATATAAACTGCACTAGTTTATGAAGTCAAGCTAAAGAAAGTCACCACAGGTCTGAATGAGACCACTCTGCAATTACCACCCTTTGAAGACCACTGCTAGTCTCTGTGGGTTACCAAAAATAATTTCTATGTGAATTTTTCTCACTTTTAAAGTAGTTTTTATTTACATTGTTTTATTTGTCTGGTTTTCCCATGCTAATCTATACTAATAATAGCCTAGGTGGTGTCATGCCTTCACGTTGTCACAAGATGGTTGTCACAAGATGGCTGTCACAAGATGGCCATCACAAGATGGCCGTCAAAAGATGGCTGTCACAAGATGGCTGCATGCACAGTGGAGGTAGGGCCCAGTGGCTGCTCTGCATGGTGAGGCCTGGGGGTCCTTCAGCTCTGCACGGTGTGGAGGAGGACAGTCCCAGCATCTCCACCGCCTCACATGGAGGAGGTGAGTCACGGCAGGGGAGGGCAGTTGTGGGCAATCAGGACAGCAGGGGAGGGCAGTTAGGGGTGATCAGGTCAGCAGGGGAGGGCAGCTAGGGGCAATCAGGCCAGCAGGGGAGGGCAATTGGGGGCAATCAGGCCCCAGCAGGGAAGGGCAGTTGGGGCCATCAGGCCAGCAGGGGAGGGCAGTTGGGGGTGATCAGGCTGTCAGGCAGAAGCAGTAAGGGGCAATCAGGCAGGCAGGCAGGCGAGAAGTTAGAAGCTAGCAGTCCTGGATTGTGAGAGGGATGTCCAATTGCCGGTTTAGGCCCGATCCTGCAGGATGGGGCCTAAACCAGCAATTGAACATCCCCCGAGGGGTCCCAGACTGGAGAGAGTGCAGTCCAGGCTGAGGGACACCCCACCCCCCGCACAAATTTCATGCACCGGGCCTCTATTGTTTAAATAATTTAGAAATTTTTTGTCAAGTTCTTAGTTAAATCTTTTACAAAACTGTAGGGCTTGCAAAAATTAATCACAACATAATCACTTTTCATCTACTCATTCAGCAAATTCTAGGAAAATGGCTGACTATTTTCTTATTCAAAAATGAAAGATCCAGCTTTATTTTTATCTTATTTAATTTTTGTTTCATTGTAAATTGCCACACTTATCTTTGCTTGGACATCACTGGCTGAAATTCTCTGTAGTTGAAAAGCACTGGTGCAGTGCTGAGGTTAAGGAGGCATAGGAAAGTCTGGAACCAGACACCTAAATTTGATTCTCCCTCTTTAGGAAGCTGCAGTTCCTTCATCTAGTGTGAAAATAAGAATAATAAATGGGTTTTTATGAGTTTTACAAGGTACTATACCTAAAACATTTAACACATTTGTATATATCACTAAGTAGGTGCCAGGAGCTGTTCCATTTGTCATCATCATCATCATCATCACCATCATCAAACCTAATATGGAAAATCATAATGAGTCATTCTCAAACACTGGAGAGGGATTTAAAATAAGGAATCTTGGGCCCCACTCTCAAATATTCTGACTTAGTATGTGTGGGTGGGGCCCATGGGAACCTGATATAAGTGGTTCACTGACTATATCTGAGTAATTCTGAACTTCTGACTTAATTGGTGGTCAAGGTGGAGAACTTAGCACTCATATATATATTAAGTTCAATCACACAGAATGGGAATCTACCAGAAAAACTATTTCAACAAAGCAATTTGTTCCAAATCGATTATCCCTTGTTAAATATGAATACTATTTATAATCTATCAAACAGCACATGCCTTTGAGGATAGATAGCCCTCTGGCTTTCCCTCCTGATAATTTCCTCCCAGGGAATTTCATTGCACTGTGATACCACAAATGGGTGGTGGATTGTAACAGAAAGCAGAGTGGACCCAAAGCAGTGGACCCACCAGAATGTACCAGAACACTGGTCAAGACCAGAAGACTGATGTTGCATGGCCTATACAGATACTCTAGTTTAATCACTCAACTTCATTCTGGCTACTTTCTCATCTATAAAATAGGGAATTAATAGTATCAAACTTATAGAATTGTTGCAAAAAATTAAATGATGGAACTTTGAAATAGTATGATTAAAATTAAAGTGCATCTTAATTCATCATCTTTGTCCACTATCTTCCCCTGAATAGCTGGCAGCCATTGATCAAATGATGTATCATATCTCTTTTCTCCCCAAAGATGCTGCATATGATATTGAATACAAACTATAAAAGGAAATATGGAACACTGGTCAAACAAAATGTATTGCTCTTTCTGCAATTTGCCCTTCTCTACTCCAGATATTAAAAACCCATTCTCTCAGTTATTCATTGTTGGCAGAGATGATTAATTTAATCTTTATAGATAAAGTAAAATGTTTGGATGAAAGAAGCATATACTCTGCTGAGGCTAATTGTAAGGCACATTCAAGTGAATATTTCATTGTCTACAGTATAATATCATAGATGGTTAGCCAAGAACAAACATCAATTCTATAAAGAGAATTAAACTAAGACCAAGTCTATTTGGCAGCAGAAAATGAATATAGTCCTTATAGCCAATATGGATCTTGTTTTGATAAATCCTACCAGGGCCCAGGAAGATTACATTATTACCAACCAACTTATGATAACTTATCATGTGTGTGTGTTTTCTTCAGTATTAGATTTCCCATATTAAGTAAAATATTTAGAGTATCCCCTGTTGTTTAAAATGTATTAGAGTAAGGCAGGCATTGGAAAAATCCCAGTGCTACAAAGCTTGGTGGCCCTGGGCATGTGACTTACCTTCCATGAGCTTTTAGTTTCTCACCAGAAAAATTGGAAAAACTTGCCTGGCCTGTGTAGCTCAGTGACTCAGTGGTTGAGAGTTGACCCATGAACCTGTAGGTTGCAGTTCGATTCCCAGGGAGGGCACATGCCTGGGTTGTGGGCTCAATCTCCAGTAGGGGGCATGCAGGAGGTAGCCAATCTATGATTGTCTCTTATCATTAATGTTTTTATCTCTCTCTTCTGAAAGGACAAAGCGGGACTGACTATCCTCCATCTTGTAAAGCTGTGCCCCTGACCTGACCTCCCTTCCGGGAAAATCTCCCCAACCGCCACCCGAGCAGACCAATGAAGCCCCAAAGAATGCAGCTAAGGTCCAAATTAGGCTATACCATAGAATGCTCCTTGTGCGCCACCCTTGACCAATCAGGAGGTAGCGGGGCATAGCTAAGGCCCAGGAATGCGTTAACCATTTCCTGCCTTTTGTGCTGTAAGTCCCTGCTGTAAGTTCCTGCTGTAAGTCCCTGCTGTAAAACCCTGGAATAAAACCCTGACCTGAAACTGACCAGTCACTGTCACCCACGTCACCCACCTAAGCCCACCCAAATGACTAGCCCTATAAAATCTTTGTTCTCTTGGGGCTGGGGGCTCTTTGCATGCTGCCGCTGTGTCAGTAGAGCGGAGGGACCTGGCTCGAGCTTGAATAAAGGCTCTTTTGCTTTTGCATCGGACTCGGCTCTCCCTGGTGGTTCTTTGGGGATCTTGGAATCTGGGCATAACACTTCCTCTCCCTTCCTCTCTGAAATCAATAAAATTATATTTTTAAAGAAAAGGAAAATGGGGGAAAAAATCAAGTAGTGTGAGGATAAGATTTATGTAAAGTACCATTTAATCTGATGTGGGGCTTATTGTAAGTACTTGATCAGGGAGAAATACAAAGACATTCATGTGTACGTGTATATATACATTTATAAATATACACATTATAAATAACATTTCTATTCTCCTATCATTCAGCCATCTTCACTTTTCTCACCCAGCCCTGGTATTTTCCTTTCCTCTGCACATTTTATAATCGTCCTCAACAAATACCAAGAGAAAACAGATGGAAAGATTCTTTTCCTCATTAGTAGTTTAAAATGTAAATTATAGCACCCTGGAAATGAGGATTTAAAAAAAAGAAAACGTGCTGATGTGGCTAAGATACACCACTTCCTTGCTAACAATACTGTACAATCTTTTTGTAAAACAGTGTTGCAAGAGTCAGCCATAAATGTGCCCATAGCCAGCATCCCTTCTCTAAAAGTCTATCCCACAGAAACAATCTGCCAGAAGCAAAAATTTAGTAAAACAATTAATATCTTCATGGCTATAAATCTAAAATAAATAAATAAGTAAAGAACAGCCCAAATGGAAGGTTGTATAAGTTATAGCACAAATAATGAAATGTTACAGAATTATTAAAAATGGCAAGATATACAAAATATGAAAAAGTAAAAAAAAATGACAATGTAAACACAAATAATATAGTAAGTTCTATACCATGATTATGACCATTTAAACTGTGTACATATTAAAGGTAAATTAAAAAATCATGAGCTTTCAATGAGGAAGAATTATAAGCAATTTTGCAATCACAAGTTTAAAATGTATTTTAATCTTTACTTTTTCTTTATTGAAAAGTGAAAAATTAAAGTCTGATCTACTCTGAAAATTATATGCATTTTCTTTTCTTTCTAAAAATAATACAGTACCTTTTAGTTGTAGTGCTTATTCTGAACCTTACATTACATTGTTTTTATCACTTCTACTCACTTCCTGCATGTCCATCTCTTCCCAGAAATCCTCTAAATCCTTTGAGGACAAAGGTTGGGTAATTTCCATTTTAAAAATATCTAACTATACCTAGCCCAGATTAGGAATTTAATAAAGATAAGTTGAAGAGAACAGGCAATAAATGTGAATGAATCATAAAAGTATTACTCATATACAAGTTGATTTGCTCAACTTGAAAAGTGTTAACCAAACCAAGTTGTTTATTGGGCACCTTCACATGGTTTATAATATAGAGTATGGATAGGAAATGACTTTGGGGCTTGGTTCTCCTGGTTCCTTCAAGGCTCACCTTCCTCTCCTTGTTGGAATCTAGTATCACTAAATGCATAGCTGTTCTTCCTGCCCTATTCATTTCCTCAATTTCCCCAAAATATAATTTATACAAGTCATTTGCATGCATATCAGACTTACTAAGGATTTGGCAAAACAGATACACACAAAAAATGGAAACTTTTCAAATTGAGTATTAGACATTCCTTGTATCATTCAGTCTAGTCAGGAAAATAAAAGCACACAATACATTGTCATAGAGAGAAATTAATATAGGAACAGGCATTGGAGGTGAGCAACTGAATGTACAAATGAACTATGGCTTGTCCATATATTACAATAGATCTCTGACTTTCAACCTCTGTAGTAACCAGAACAGAATGGTCAGGACTTGACCAATGACTACCAGCTTCATGATAGTTTCACCACCACCCCCACCTTGAGGAGCATATCCAAAGCAATCACGTAAGACACCCTGCTTCTAGCTAGCCTTCTCCCATCTTTCCCATTCCAAAAACCTCCAATCAGAGCATACCTGAAACATTTCCCTTTTCTCACTATGATTTCCCACTCTAGGGTCTGCCTTTGATTCTCTGTCAAATGCAAGCTGTAATGGCTCACTCCCTAGCTATAACAAGCTCTGAATAAATAGCCTCTGTTTTATTATTTGTTTTTCTTCAATTTTGGTGTTTTTGTTTATTTCAACAGAGGAATTTTAAAGGGTGGGGTAGATACACTGAGGTAATAGAAAATTAATAAGTGCCAGGAGCAGCCACCACACCTAGGATTGGAGAAAAAAGTGGGGGAAGGGACAATATCAGAATCCCAAAACTCAGACCCCACATTGTTGGAAGAGACCCTGAGGAGAGAGGGACTTGCCCTTTGGCTGATGCTAGCAAATGAATCAGGATCTGGGGAAGGGTAGGGCTTAGCACTTGAGCAGAGCCTTCTGAGGGAAGGCTGTTGCCTTCTGGTGCTGGTTCACTAAAGAGGGTGCAATGAGGCTTGTTCTGGGAGTGAAACAGAGAGACTGAAGGTCTCTGTCAGGGCGCTGGTTATAGGAATAAGAAATGGGCTCCAGCCCTGCCAATGTGGCTCAGTGGTTAAGCGTCAACCTATGAACCAGGAAGTCTCAGTTGGATTCCTGGTCAGGGCACATGCCTAGCTTGTGGGCTCGATCCCCAATGGGGAGTATGCAAGAGGCAGCTGATCAATGATGCTCTCTCATCATTGATGTTTTTCTCTCTCTCTCCCTCTCCATTTCTCTCTTAAATCAATAAAAATATATGAAAGAAATGGGCTCCAGTGACAGGAATAGCAAACAAAGAAAGGAGCAAGTCCCCAGACTCATTTTGACAAAACCTAGCCAAGGCAGCTGACAAAGGAAAATGTACCTGACAACCTCCAGGCATCCACATAGCAAAGCAGAGTATGGAAGGACAACAAAAGAGAGAGAGAATCACTTAATTACTGTAATACACCTCTGTCCTTAAAAGAATTTCAGCCACCCACACTACCCAAAGTCATGCTTTTGCTTTGTCTTCCCTGTTTTCTCCTCATTCCTCCCTGCATCATCTTTATTTTCTCCAGTCTCACAAGAGGCTTGGGTACCTCTTTCTTACATTGCGTCTGTCTCAGTTGTGTTCTGGGATACTCAATGTTTGCACTCTAAATCAGCCAGCAGAGGTATTGTGCTTTACAAAAAGCCTTGGACCACAGAGGGAAATTAAGCCCTTTCCTTGGGGCACAGGAGCAGCTACTGCCTGTTGGGGTTTCTAAAAGGCTTTTTGTCCTAGTTTACCTTGTTATGCATGTTTCCATGAAGTCTGCATATGTGCTGGTGTTACAGAAGAGCAAAGAAATACCAAGCAGGCTTCCTAGAGAAAGGGAGGGACCCCGTTTATTAACACTAGTGGACTCTGGGAATAATTTCCAAATCAGAGTGAAGAAACATGCAGAGAGCCTATATATATCCCACTGGGGTCTTTGTCTTGCAGATATGCCCCCTGCCCCCTTCGTGGCCCTGCAGGAAGGACCCCAGGTGTCAGGCCACATCCTGGCACCAGCATAACAATCCCCCCCCCAGGGCAGTGCATTGTTTACAGTTTTTATGGCCTGACACGCCTTGCAAGACCAGTTTCCTCCTCACTGGCAGATGCTAGGGTGGCTGCAAAGGTGAGGCTTCTGAAGAAGGTGGGTGTTTTGCAGTGTCTCTCGGTGGGAAAGTACATGCTTAACAAATGTAAGGGCATGAAGATCCAGTGGCTAGGGAGGGGAGATGTATGTAGATACAGGGAATGGAGTCAAGTGAGAAACTTTCAGAGATCCCATCCCCGCAGAAGAATGTTTTCTTCTGTTCACTCTATAAAGTAGTGTTTTACATACTCATTGTAAAACAACAAGAAGACAAAAGAGCATGTTAGAATGTAAGGAAGCAGAAAGCCTCCTTCCTCCTCCATCATTTCTATAGCCCAGTGTATCCATCCTTTGTTGCTTAGTATGTATTTTCTTAAGCTTTTTCTATAGCTGACTCTGGGATTGGCCACATGAAATGCTTCAGTCAATTTAATGATAGCAAGTCTGACACACCTAGGAGTTGTGCATTGGGATTTGTCCTCTTTGCTGCTGGTTCACTTTCACCATCATGTGAACAAGCTGAGGTTGCCTTCCTGGAGGACAAGCTACAATGTGGAAAGAGGCCTCAGCCACCATAGTAATCCATGTCATTCCAGCAGAGGCCTGGACAGGTAGGTGAGTGCAGTGGTTCTAGACCACCTGTCCTCAGCTGAGTCAAAAACAGCCACTGAATCAAGAGAGTTAATATATGTTGTTTTAAATCACTTGTTTTTGGAGTGGTTTGTTATACAATAAAATTAGCTCATAGAGATAGGTAGATTGAGGTGGAAAGGTAGATTTGTCCTTACATACATAGATAATATAGATTTTAAAAACATTTTTATTTATAATCACCTAAATAATATGAGTCTACATTCTTTAAAAATTCTAAGACTACTCTTAAGGTGAAGGAGTCCTTTCATCAGTAGCCACCATCCCATCCCATTGGCACTGTCTGTCATCAGTGGGTTTGCATTCTTCTGGATCTATTTCTGTGTTGTGAATTAGAAAATAGAAAGTCGACTTTCTTCACTTTTACTTTCTCCACTCAACTGTATATCTTGGAAATATCCACATGCCAGTGAGCATAACTCTATTTCTACACATGCACACCATACTTACTTAACCTCCTAAATTTTAATGATTTAAAATCTGTTAAATCAAGTTACTCAATTTATTCTTTTACAAAACTGACTTTACCATTTTCACATATTTTTTTTTACTTGAATTTTGAACTCAGAGGTCGAAATAGATGTAAAATATTGTGGGGCATTTGAGGAGATTGTAATCAGATAAATGCATAGATCACCTTTCTCCATTGCTAGTGAGAGTGGAGTTCTTGGGGCACCATTAGAATGAGCATTTCCGGAAGACCCCATGGGAGAATGAGATGTGGTAGAAAACTTTATTTGCATGGAATTACATCCTTGGGTTCCCAAAGTCCCACTTCCCTTAATCTAGTCCTGGAAGAGGTGCAGCTGGGGATTCAGTAGAGCTAGAAGCAGGCCAGTATCTAGAGTTTCCAATCCATGGTGGAGCTGGGTCTGGTAGAACATTAGGCTAGTTACAGTCCGCCAGTCCATTGTGTGAGATCCACATGGCTGTGAGCCATGTGGGTGAATATAGGGGAGTAAGGTGAACATGGTCCCTGTAACAAGAGTCCCAAGAGCCAAGCCAGAAAGAGAGTAAACTCCTTTGTTAGGAGTTTAAGTCTTCCCAGTGGCCAATAACCTGCTCCCAGGTGTGACTGACAACTAAATACCTTCCATATTTCATCCAGACTTTATTGGGCATGCATGTAAACTGCAGCTTCCTAGAAAAGTTACACAAATAACATACCTATTTGGTCTTCACTTTGCTCCTTTCCAGTTATTTAATAACCAGGTTAAATTATAGGATGACATTGAATTTATTAAGTTTGAAAAAATTAACTTCATTGTATTTCATCTTTTCATTCATGAATATGCAATATTTCTTTTACTTAGACTCTTAAATCACCTTCAGAAATCTTTTATAGTTTTCTACACAATATTGTACATTTGTTTCTAGATTTCTTCCACGTTGCTTTATATTTATTGTTTTTCCATCAGAAAATAAAATCTTTAAATATATTAGGTTTCACAGGTATATAAGAAAGCTTAGATTTTTATCACTTATCTTTTATCAGGTCACAGTACTCAAATCTCTTATTCATTCCAATAGGAAAACTAAGACAATCAACTGACAAACTGTATAGAAATAATAACAATTTTGCTTCTTTCTTTCAATATGTATACTTTATTTTTCCTATTAATTTGGAACTTCAAAGCAATATTGAGTATTTAAAACATTAGTGGGCATCTTGATATAGTTCCTGACTTGATGGAAATATTTTTAGTGAGTCAGCATTGACTATGATGTTTGCTATAGGTTACTGGTACAAATCTCATATTAAGTTGAGCTGTTTCTTTTTTTTTTTTTAATAAAGAATGGATATTGGATACTATCAAATTTTTTTCATTAACTATTGAGATCAACATATAGTTTTCTTTCTCATTTACATATTAATTCTTAAGTTATAATATTAAACTACTCTTAAGTTTTAATATTAAACTACTTTTGCATTCCTGAGATAAACCATAATTATGTTGTATTATTTTCTAATACATTGCTATGCTCTATTCATAGTATTTTATTTTAGATATTGCACCTCTGTTCACAAATAAAATCATTCAATAGTTTTATATTCTTATTTTCCTCTTATCTAGATTTGATAAGAGATTAATACTGAGTCCTTATCTTTGATGGTTAAGTCTGAATATATTTCTAGATATAAGTAATTGTGTTTTGTGTATGTCTGTTTACATGTGTTTTGTTCTGCCAATGACATATCTATATTAAATTCAGGCAAATTTGTCTCTTCTGTTCCATCTGTCTACCTAATCAACCTACCATCTATCACATATCATGTATTTACCCCATATAAATATATAATACATATCATTTTTCAATTATTTATCTACCTATCATCTATCTGTTATTATTGCTTCCTCAGTAAAATCTCTTCTCATCTGCTAAAACAGCTACTGAAATTTCTAGTTCTATGTTCACTCATTTTTCTTACATTTTCTCAGCTTTTGGAGGTAACATTTGATAAAGATAGTCAATGCTTATATAGCTCTTTATATACAGGCTCTATTCTCCGTGCTCTATCTGTATCTTCATAATCACCCACTTCTGGCTGAATATGATGAACTACGTCAGTCAGGACTAATTTAGAAAAACAAAAGCACCCTAGACATTTCAACAGAGAGAACTTACATAGAGAATTGGTTAAGCAGGTATTGTGTCACTGATAAAGCAAAATGAGAACACTGAGTTAACCTAGATGCACAAGGAAATAATAAAGGCAGAAATGGCTACTCACCTATGTCTGGGGGGACTTATCAAAGACTAGAGGACCAATGAACAAAATTTGTGCAAGGGGCTTGGCCCTCGCAGCCCTGGCTGCCTTGTGGCCCCGCAGCCCTACCTTCTGCCCACTGGTCATTCCAGAAGGTCTTTCTGGAAGGTCATTCCGGAAGGTTGTTCCATCGGCTAGTCTAATTAGCATATTAGCTCTTTATTATATAGGATTATCAGAACCTAGAAACTCTGTAGATTTGGAGTACAGAACTATGAGGAAGGGATGCCACTCTAGGTCAGGTAGGGTTACGAAGAGTCTCTGGGAGTGCCCACCCCACTGATACTGGCAGAGGAAGGTCAAGACTGTTCTGGGATGCCAAGTGAAGACAGAGACTAGAACCACTAACTCCCGTTGCCAGGATTATCTCCTGATGTTAGAATATGTTGGCAGGAACTGCAAGCAAACCAGAAGTTCCTACCCTGCCTCCTGCCTCTTTGTTGTGATTTTGTGCCCTCTATTGGCATAACTTTATAGGAAACAAATTAACAAAAGAAGTCAAGTTTTCAAAGTGCTAGCCTCAGCTTCACAAACTGTAGGATACATTTGGAATTTAGAAGGGAAAAAAGTCTAATAAGATATACAGAAATGTTAATGATTTTCCCAATGTCACACAGCTAGGTAAGTACAGACCTAGTATTCAAACCTAAGCAGTTTGTTTCCAGAGTCTTTGCTTTTTTTCCCCCCTTATTATTATTATTTTTTTATTGTCTAAAGTTTTACATATGTCTCCCTTTTCCCCAATTGACATCCCCCCCCCCGAATCTTTGCTCTTAACTACAATATGTTGCCTCTCCAACTATTTGAATTCTAGAAAATTCCTTGGTTCTATAGCCTAGTGCCCTAGTTTCTCTTGAACTATGGTCTTTCTTCTGTTTAGCCCAACTACTGAGTTTTATTTCAATTGTGATAATTTTTTTTATTGTGGTAAGAACACTTAAAATGAGACATCTCTTAAATTTTTAAGTGTACAATAGAATATAGTCATGTGCCATATAAGGGTATTATGGTTAATGGTAGACCACATACATGATGGTGATACCTCATATAGGCTAGGTGTGTAGTAGGCTATACCGTCTAGGTTTGTGTAAGAACACTACACTCTATGATGTTCACACAATGACAAAATCATCTAATGACACATTCCTCAGATTGTATCCATGTTGTTAAATGATGCATGACTGCATCATGGTCTATAGGCACAGTGCTGTACATCAGATCACTAGAACTTATTCATCTTGCATAAATGAAACTTTATACAATTAAATAGCAACTTCCCATTTTCTCCTCCACCCACCCCACCCCAGTCCCTGGTAACCATCATACTATACTCTGCTCCTCTGAGTTTGACTATTTTGAATACCTCATATAAGTGGAACCATGAAATAGTTGTCCTTCTGTGACTAGTTTATTTCACTTAGCATAATATCTTCAAGGTTCATCCATGTTGTGGCATATGACAAGATTTCCTTCTTTTTTAAGGCTGAATTAAAATTCAATTTTATGTATATAACACTTTACTCAATCATCCATCAATTGACATTTGGGTTATTTCCACCTCTTGGCTATTTGTGAATACAGCTACAGTGAACATAGGAGAGCTAATATCTCTTTGATATCCTGATTTCAACTCTTGGATAAGTACCCAGAAGTGGGATTGCACATGGTAGTTATAGTTTTAACTTTTTGAGGACTCTCCATACTGTTTTTCCATTGTGGCTGCACCATTTTACATTCCCATCAACAGTGTGCAAGGGTTCCAGGTTTCCCACAATAGTGACAGCTTTAATTCTCATTATATAGTAGCTTCATTTTATTATGGGTCAGATATCGCCTTACATTTCTAAGGATATAAATCATACTTATTCTAAACTTTCCTGTTATGTTTATTCTTCTATGCTTCTGTCCTCAAGATTAAGTTAATCTTATATCAAAGGACAACAAAACATTGGCTTTTCTGAAATGATTGGTGATTTGATGTGCTCTCCCCTTTGTACTGAGATACCCTGCTGGGTTGACTGATGTCCATTTTTGAGAGGTGAGATGAGCTGCTATGGATTGTGCACTGAGAAGATTTCTTTCAGAGTAGGAAGGCTTAGAATATGTGACTAGCGCAATAATATAGCCATAACATCACCTTTCTTTGACCCCCAGTTCTCAGAGCATAACTCCTCCCATATCACCTGAAGCCTGACACCCAATTAGCTGTTCTCTGCCCTAAGAAAGTGGGATATTCAGAGCCTGATGTGCTTGCTTCACCCTTCTGGTTACTCAGTTTGTTACTCCTAGGATCTCTTGACCCCAGTATCCACTACTCTTGGTTATAAAGCTCCCTTGGTTATAAAGCTCTCAACTTTTGTAGCAGAAAAAAATATGTTCTATAGTTTGGAAACTTATTTTTCTAATATCATTTCAATTCTTTCAAATCTTTCAAGAAATTTTTATAGGTCTGATCCATCTGGGTTATCCTTGATTTACATACTAGATGTGAATTTAGGAAAAAAACATTATCATATCTAGACATTTTGTATGGAATGGGGAAGCTATGACTGCAAAGTCTGCTATCTATAATAAAAATGTTGTATCTTTTTAGAAACAAATATAATTTTGCTACTCATAATGTTTTTCAAATTGCTTTTTTACTGTATCAATAGAACAGGCATATTTACATGAAAGTAGATAATGTTATTTTAAGGCTACAATAGTATTCTAGATATAAATATACCTCATAGACATCTTCCTGTTGATGGCCATTTTAATTTGGTTTCAGTTTTTACTATTACAAATAATACCAATGAGCATCTGTCTACACTTTCAAAATTATTTCTAAAGAATAGGTTTTTTTCCAATGGAAATTTGTATTGTCAAAGGGAATGTTTATAGGATGTAGTTTTCAAAAAAACAGGTAATTCTTTCTTCTCCAGGTTTTTGTTAGCACCCAAATGCATTAGCTCAAGTTTTCATAGTTCTAATTATTTCATTCCAGGTTCATAATTCATAACTTAGAGTCAGGAAATAGCACTAGGGCGGAGAATGGTGTTCAAAGAATGGAGACACATAAGGCAAAAAAAAAGCATCACTTAGGTATTTCCTTAATATTAAAAATAAAGCTGCAATGTCTGTTGATGAATAATTATTTTCATAAAAAGATTTACTTGGAAATATGTAGAAAATAAATATAATGTCCTGAACTCAAGTAATTTCTAAATTCCTCAGAAGCTTTACATACACCAAGAAACGTAATTATTTTCAGCAGAGATCTTTCCTTCATATCCTAATCCTTTTTCTCAATAGACTCAAGTCCCCAACATCTGTCTTCATTCTAAACACTTTTCTACCTCTGTTTTGGACTTCTGTCCAACAATTAACACTTCCAAATTCTGTTCCCATATTTCATCCTCAAGTATAAACTCCAAAATGCCTGTGTTAGAACAAACATCTGGTAGACCTACCAGAATAGCCCTCGGGACAAAAGTTATTAATCAGCAATGAGCTGATTCAGAGCAGATGACCAAATTATCATTAGAATTTACTACAAATGTGCTCTCCATGTGTGACTTGCTATTTTCCTTAGAAACTATACAGGTTGCAGAGGCCTAGAGTGGGGAGTGAGGGCAGGCTATAAGAGGTCAATGGAGAAAAAAGAGGATATTTGTAATACTTTCAGCAATAAGTATTTTAAAAAAGAAACTATAAAGAAGCAAAGGCAAGACAAAAAGGAAAAAAGAGAAAAAATAACAAATGAAACAATTACTGTAGAAGACTCTGTTTTCCAAAAATGTTCACAGCTGCGTTCCCAGTCCCATAATCTCAGAACCTTTACATTTCTTCTATGAAAAGGTGAAGTTTAATTTCCACCCTGAGACTGTAAGTCAGTCTTTGTAACTGCCCAATAAATAAAATGCAAAGGAAGAGACACTGTGTGGCTTCTGAGACTGGGACACAAAAGGTGATACAGCTTCCTTCTGGCTCTTTCCCTCTAGGGATGCTCACTTTTATATCCCAGCCACCTTATTTTGAAGAATCCCAGGCCACAAAGAGAGGCCACTCATAGGTGATCTGGCTGACAATCCTAGCTAAGTCTCAGCTGATAACTATTATCAAACACCAGGCATGCAAGTGAACAGCCTTCAGGTGATTCCAGACCCCAGCCTTCCATAGTATCTTCCAGATGAGGCTTCTGACATATGGGTCAGAGACAGACCATTTCTCCTGCTTTTTATTCAAATTCCTGACACAGAGAAGCTGCAAGAAATGGCTTATTTATACCACTAAATTGGGGGGAAGTCTTTTAGGCAGTAATAGTAGAAAAAACAACCATATCCTTAGACAAATGGAAAAATTGCTGTGTTCTATTGAAATCAATATTGGAAGACATATGTTTAAAACATTAGGTCTTAGCAGAACTGGATGCATGCATACCCTTCCACTACTGATGCTAGTTCTAGTGTAGAATTAATTCTCTTACTAGAAATGAGAATCAATATCAATGGATCTTAAAAGTTTGGGGTGGGCACTTTTTCCCATCTTGGAACATTTTCTCCAGTCTGTAGTTGGAAATGTTTAAAATTGCAATAGATTCTCCTAATGTTTATTTAAACATTGTCCTTCCTATTCCTATCTAATGACTTGTCAGCTTTGGCACTCCCATTGCATATTATATACTCTTTGCTAAGATTAATTTATCTTCATTGGCACCTGCATTTTCTCACTGTTAGGTTTGGTAGAGTTGGATGAGAATTAATAATTTATTCATTTGGAAGAAATTGATAAGTTTATTATTTAGTAAGTATATTTCAGAATGCCTTAGGATCATCTATAAACGATTCATTCTCCTTTAGCTTGTTAAAAAATTAAACAAACAAAGAAACAGTAAGGGCTTTAACCAAGCCAGTTATTAGGTCAACACTGCAAAGAAAAATGAAATTGGTTAAGACCTGTCTTTGTTTTTAGTTTTACTAAGCAAGGCTTTTTTTTTTTCTGGAACTAAAAGCTTGATGTAACAGCTAATGATAAATTCTATCTCTTTATGATAATGTGCAAAATAGTCACATAGTTGAGTGTGAGGTTTATAGTCAATCACAGATTAAAGCCCACATTCATTTATAGTGATAATGAAATTTAGTACTTTAAGAAAACTTACACTGTAGCTAGTTCTAATACAATTACTCTCTGACTACGTTTATAACCCCACCATAGTTTTTATAGATAAAATAATGAAATTTCACAGAATATTAATTTAATGTTCTCAGAGGAATTTTCTAAATCTGTTTTTCCTTTAATTACCCAATATGGCTGTGTGAAGGAGGCAGAGAAAGACTTGGGAAACTAAATTATATTCTACTGCTGGGGTTGGATCTAAAGCAGCTAAGAGATCGTCCTTTTCCAGGTTCATCAAATGGAAAACTTTCTATTGATATTGGTTCTTTTTTCCCCTAGAAGAGACATAGGTAATGAATGCTGCTGCTCATTTTGAAAATGGATATGTTAGAGAGGTGTAGGGATCAAATAACAATTTGAAGTTTGTTGGGTGAAATAGTCCAGTATTACTTTTAAGTCACTGCCACACAAATAAAAATTGCCCAAAGTGATTACACATGGGAAATAAGTACCAATGATAATTTACTCATTAGTGCCTTGAAAGCCAGACATGCTTACTACTACCAACTACTTTGTTTATAGTTTGGGTGTGAATGTATGTATATATATGCATGTTTTTAAAATATAACAAAGACTAGAGAATTCTGTTGTCTGAGAGAAGTTCTATAAACATAGAAAGAGCTTTTACCCTTTTGGAGTCATTTATAACCTGTTGGAAGAAGTCCTCAAAAGGATGTGACCACTGGTTGACCTGAGAACTGTACCCAGGCAATCAGAGGCTCCTTACCCTCTCTCCTGCTCTTGAAATGTACACTCTGCCCACCATTCCCACAGTGGGAGCCTTCTCAAGGACACATCCATAAGAGATCAATGTGTTGTTGAGACCATCTGGACTGAATATGTCACTGAATCCAGATAAGACCTCTATATAATCTTTTAAGATTTTGGGGGCAGGTATGAAAATTTACTGGTCTTGAGGCCACCCAAGAGAAGCTTCACGTGTAAGTTCCCTTCTTTATTACACCGGCCACCTTCCAACCTATAATGGTCTGCCTCTTTCTACATTCTCTCCTTGGCCTCTGTGTATCAGGCCAGTTTCAGATTTTCCTCGGAAGCCCCTGAGGTTTTGAACTAACATAACCTTCCCTCTAGTCCACTTCAGGATGATTCCTTCAGATAGCTGAGATGGTGGGCCCTGTAGAGTTGAGAGGGTGGGCCCATCCATAACAGGATATTAAACCTGCTTCTTCTGTCCCTTCAGAAGTAGACCATTATAAGCTTCTGTTGGGGAGAAAGAATTTTCCCCTACCCTCAAAGGTTCTTTCAGCTAGTCTAATAATCAAGTAGACATGAGACAGATTAACAGAAGAAAAATAAATTTAATTTTGTAGATACAAGAATCCCACATACATGAGAGGTTCAAAAACAGAAAGGTAACGTTAGGTATATAGGCCATCTTGTGCCAAGGAATGGGATAGGGGCCTGGAACCTCAGGAGGTAAAAGGGTAATTTACAGAATAAGAAGAGCAGATGTTTAGTAATTAGATGTTTGCCTTGACATACAGATAGGTCATGAAAATTTATTTTTGTTGATGACTCTTATTACGGCAAGGCTACAAATTTAAATTATTTAAGGGAGAGGTAAAAGTTTATCTTGAGCCTGCAGGGTCTCAATTCCCTGTAGCTCCAAATCATGTTTATGCCAAAGAGGCACATCTTGGGGATGCTTGTACTGAACCCCTTCTCTTCTCAACTCAACCAGTCTTTTTCTTTGGCAGTTACCAACCTTTCTCCCAGAGTTCATACACAGTCATGTAGATAAGAGACATAGTGGACATTAATAGGACATCTTCATTCACTATATGTTAAAATATAAATGGCTTGAAGCACATACATGTACTCATGAAATGTGTTTTTGTATTTGTTTCTTGGTTTGAACTAGGTTTTCTGATTCTGGTTGAGCTTTATATTCTAGCCTCTGAAAGGAATTTTCAAGGTGTATTTATTAGGCGAATAATCCAGTGCCTTCTAGTCATTGTGATAGAATTTTTGAAGTGGCTATACTTTTTTTCTTCCTCTTTACGCACCACTACAAAATATCCTCCACCCAATCAATATTTAGCTGTGATCTATGATGTGTGACTGAATCCATTGGTGAAGCTATCTGTTCTTTCAATAAGTAAATGAGTGCAGGTTTTGGAGATAATTAGTTTGTACTCCATAGTCACAGGTTGGGTTTTGTTTGTTTGTTTGTTTGGGTTGTGGGGGGGAGACTCAGAGTCTTATTCTCAGACCATTGAGGTGGCAAGTCTTTCTGGCACTTTTTCCTTTAACAGCAATAAGCACCATTAGTACTAGTACCATCATCTTTTTTGTGGATACCTACCAGATGTCAAACATTGCTCTAGATGATAAGCATATGTTCATTTCTTAATCTTTGTGAAGTAGATATGAGCCCCGCTTTACAAATGAGGAAATCATAGTCACATGCATAGTGAAGATAACAAAATTATTGGTGTCAGTTACATTTGGACTCACTCTCTGCTACTTTTGACCTATTTTATGATTTTTAAGCCATTAGATTTCTTGTAATATCAATGTAATAAAAGATAAACAAATTAGCTTTGAGGCAACCACATAGCAAAAAGAAAATGAAAACAGAAACAAAAATTAAAACATGAGCATAAAAAGCAGGTAACCTAACTTTAAAGACTTTTTTACCTTCCAGGTGCCTAAACTATTTAAAAAATGAACAAAAATTATGTAGACCAGTGAAATTTAACTTCCAAAATTTTTTAATTTTAATATATTGGTCATTCTCACTGATATGCTAAGGCTTTCAATGAATCAAGGGAAGAATTTTATGTCTGTGTTTTTGTGTATTTAAATTCTAAACTGCCTCAAGTATGATTTGTGTTCACATTTTAAGCTTTCTAGAAATGATGACAGAGTACCTAATCAACAGTTTTACTTCTTTCACTTTAAATCATTCTTTTATTGAAAAAACCCTAAATATTAATGGAATTGAGGTTGATTTTAAGTCATTGAGTCTCTTGGCACCCTTCCTTTTCAAGTGATATTCTGTTAGCTTTTCACTGACATTAATCCAAAAATTAAAAGGTACTGTGGAAGTATGCAAGGTAATTTTTAAATATTTGCTATGAAAAAACAATATATGTATCTGGCCTTCCAGGATTAACATATGCTCTGGAAGACATCAGTCCAGATTTTCAACAATCCTTGGTAAGATTTAAAGTCTTCATGTTTCCCAGGGTGTGAGGAATCATTGAAGCTTTCTCTAGGCAGAAGTACATACAATAAAAATATCACCTCTGTTTGCCCACAAGAACTTCCTAACCTTCTCATTTGGTCAGATCTCTGTAATAGCCTGTTTCCATAAAGAATGAGCTGTGGAAAGGAGAGACCAAGATGGCGGCATAGGTAAACACCGGAGATTGCTGCCGCAAACAACCACTTCAAAAATACAACTAAAAGACGGAACGGACATCACCCAGAACCACAGGAAGGCTGGCTGAGGAGAGACTCTTCAACTAGAAGGAAAGAAAACAGCATACCAAGGCTCAGGCTCAGAGGAGGAGCAGTGTGGAAAATACAAAGGTGCGGAGGTGCGCGCGCAAAGCGGGCTGGTGGCTGAGGGCGCGGTTGTCATTTTCAATCAGGAGGGAGTCTCAGACTCTGAGCTCCAGATCCAGGCGAGTCTCTAGGGACTCAGACTCAAACGGGAGAGGCGGGATTGTCTGGCATCAGTCGGAACGTGAGGGCAGCTTTCTCTCCGAGGTTTGCAGCGGTTGCTGGGGTTCTGAGAAGCAGAGCCTCTGGGAACGGGACTGAGAGCAGCCATAACTGCTCCCTCCGCCCGCCCTGTTGATCCCATGCGACCCGCCCCGCCCAAGCCCTGCGCAGAGCCATTTGCCGGATAGCCTCAGGCAAAGGCTAGATTAGCAACTCTCCAGAGGACAGAAGTTTTCCCACTGCAGATACAGGTGATTCTCACAGCCAGTCGGCCTGGTGGTCAAATCCCTCTAGTATTAACTACAACAATCAAGGCTTAACTAGAACAAGACTGCGCACAAAGACCACAAGGGGGTGCACCAAGAAAGCAATAAAAAATGCGGAGACAAAAAAACATGACAGAAATGGAGGATATAGAGCTAAAAAACGCAATTTTGAGGGCTTGCAATAATGTGCTAGAAGCTGCCAATAAACTTGATGAGAGCCTCACGAAATCTAATGAGACCCTTGACGCTATGATAAAGAACCAACTAGAAATTAAGCATACACTGACTGAAATAAATAATATTATACAGACACCCAAAAGCAGACCAGAGGAGCGCAAGAAACAAGTCAAAGATTTGAAATGCGAAGAAACAAAAAACACCCAACCGGAAAAGCAAAATGAAAAAAGAATCCGAAAATACGAAGATAGTGTAAGGAGCCTCTGGGACAGCTTCAAGCGTACAAACATCAGAATTATAGGGGTGCCAGAAGATGAGAGACAGCAAGATACTGAAAACCTATTTGAAGAAATAATGACAGAAAACTTCCCCCATCTGGTGAAAGAAATGGACTTACAGGTCCAAGAAGCGCAGAGAA
The DNA here is from genome assembly GCF_000147115.1 of Myotis lucifugus. NCBI lineage: Eukaryota > Metazoa > Chordata > Mammalia > Chiroptera > Vespertilionidae > Myotis > Myotis lucifugus. The sequence goes on from NW_005871082.1 coordinate 2,767,650, forward strand.
CCCCAAACAAAAGGAATCCAAAGAGGACCACACCAAGACACATCATAATTAAAATGCCAAGAGCAAAATACAAAGAGAGAATCTTAAAAGCAGCAAGAGAAAGAGACTCAATTACTTACAAGGGAATACCCATACGACTGTCAGCTGATTTCTCAACAGAAACTTTGCAGGCCAGAAGGGAGTGGCAAGAAATATTCAAAGTGATGAATACCAAGAACCAACAACCAAGATTACTTTATCCAGCAAAGCTATCATTCAGAATTGAAGGTCAGATAAAGAGCTTCACAGATAAGGAAAAGCTAAAGGAGTTCATCACCACTAAACCAGTATTATACGAAATGCTGAAAGGTATCCTTTAAGACAAGGAAGAAGAAAAAGGTAAAGATACAAATTATGAACAACAAACATGCATCTATCAACAAGTGAATCTAAGAATCAAGTGAATAAATAATCTGATGTACAGAATGAACTGGTGATTATAATGAATCAGGGACATAGAAAGGGAATGGACAGACTATTCTTGGGGGGGAAAGGGGAATGGGAGATGCGGGAAGAGACTGGACAAAAATCGTGCACCTATGGATGAGGACAGTGGGTGGGGAGTGAGGGTGGAGGGTGGGGCGGGAACTGGGAGGAGGGGATTTATGGGGGGGGGAAGAGGAACAAATGTAATCTGAACAATAAAGATTTAATTTAAAAAAAAAGAATGAGCTGTGTATTGGTATGTAATAAACAGTTTACTTTAACATAGGGTCTTCTTTTTCATCTTCTTTTCTCAAATGGTCATAGTAATCCAGGGAGAACATTATGTTCAGGGTATCTTTATCTTCTGAACATTTCAAAGAGAAACTGTCATTAAACTGGAGTGGCAATCATTATTTGCCTCCAAAACCCAAGTGAGCAGAAGAGTGGTGACTGTCTAAACGGCAAAGGGCTTGACTATTGATAGAATCTACACTTGGATTCTGAATGTATCCCTTGTCATGAGGACAATAACATAGGGATATATTTCATATTAGGGAGATTCAGTAAGAGAGAGATCTTCTCTAACTGGGGTCAGGGTCTGTTCATTCAAAAACACTCAACACATATGTTGATTGACTACCTTGTGAAATGTTGTCCTTGAGCCAAGTCACTCTCTGGGAACTGTTTCTTCAGAGGAGACAATAAGACCACATCCATGATAAAGTTCTTAACAGCTATGACTTTAAAAGATAGAAGTGTTGTTTTATACTAAAGTTTTTCAGTTGGAATTAAATGCTGGAAAAGGAATGGGAATCGAGGAAACAGCTAATTTTATACTCTATAGACAGATATAAGACTTAATTATAAAAGACTTTACTAAAAACATGGTTCACCCTCATTTGAAGTGTCTCAAAGGGAATTGTTTACAATTTCCCATGGAGGCCCAAATCATAGTCCCTTAGAAGTTGCTATCCTCTTGTTTCCTTGAATTTAAAAGACAATACTTTTCTTTCCCTTTTCAAAGAACTTTTTAACTCCTGTCATTTCCTTCTGAGGTAAAGCTTATTCTATTGTATTGTGATTTTCATGTAACTGTGGTTTAGAAGTTGATACCTGGGCACTTTCTGAAGAGTTGGCCAAGTACCTTCCTTCCCTTGGAAGGTACCTTGACAATTATCTCAGACCTACTAAAATGTCTGTGGTTTATCACATACATATTAAGGGTAAGCACATTTTTGAGATAAAATATAAGGCTGAGAAAGCTGTATTTAAATAACCCTGGGTTGGTTTCTTTCTTTTGTAATCAATTTTCTAAATTATGTCCTTATTAAAATTTGAGGTAAATGAATGCATCAAGGTTTTATGCCATTTTGGATCATTAATTATCTACTATCCTCTGCTATAAAATAAAAGGAAGGCTTTTGCCTTGGTTCTCTTTCATTTATCTATTGAAAGTATATTTTGCCTGCATACCTTTGACACATTGCATTTCATATATTGCTTAGCCTTTCCTGTTCAAGAGAGCTTGAGTATTTTTCCCTTAAAACATACATTTGTTTACTGAGAGACAAGTTATATTAAATAATCAACAAATGTGGCCTTGGGTGATTAACCTGTGTCTGTGCTATTCAGGTGCATGTCCTTTAACCCAGTAAAATTAATTTTTAATCTGTTAATAAATTATTAACCTTTTAAGGGCAGAGAGCATCTCTTTTTCTCTCTGTGTATCTTTCTCTTTCTCTCTTTCTTAGTGCCAAGTAGAATACTATATACCTTGTGATTACACAGAGGATAGGGTGCTGGCTTACTTTGAAGACATATTAATACAATAATAATAAAATCTTCCATTCTCTTTTCTAGTTTCCTAATATAAACTCTGTATTTTTCTATCAATCACACTTATGGCTCCCTTCAGCTCCCCTCATTTCAATTGCATTCTTTCTGTAAGAAAATGAACAAACCAATGTCAATTTTCAGGTGGCAATCTCATGCATTTCCATGGCTTTATTTACCATGTATGCAGGTGACAGCCAACTCATTCCATCAATCACAGAGGCAAATTCCCATGAGTCCCTGAGATGACTCCATTTATTATCCCTGGACTATTCCCTTTGAGAAATTTATCAAAGAAAGGGTGTTTCCGAGAACCCTAAACAATCCTTGCATTGAGGTGTATTCAATCATTTAGACAGTCTAAGGAATCATTTTTGTGAAGACTTTTGATGCATAAAATAATTTAAAAAGAGTAACAAAGCTCCCTTTGAACTTGCACTAGTGGGAAGGCCAGGACTTGTAGTGATTAAAGACATAGACTTTGAGTTCAGCGAGTTAGGGCTCAAAATACAGCCCACCAATGACTGGCTGCATGGTAAGGACCAGTTCCTGAATCTCAGTTTCCTTCCTCATATGAATGTCTATCTCAAAAGACTGCAGAGAAAGTCAAATGAGGTAATGGTTGTAAAATATGAGGTGTCCAGAATATGTTGCACTCTCCTAAGACTATAATTATAGTGACCTTGAAAGGCCACAAAAATGGTCAATCTCACTATGAGAAGGTTTGTCATTTCAGTTCCAAAGATTCTTGTAGTTAAATCACGTCTTCCAAAGTATCTATATTGTACATGGTGGGGTAACACATATTATCAGAGATCAGCAGTCCTATCTTGCCAACTCATCATAGTATTAATTTGGCAGAGGGATTTAAAAAATGTACAGCTTGAATCATGAGCAATGTGTTAATTAGTATAAAAGCCAAAGGAGTACTTGGTTTTAAGTTCAATTTGAAATTTTCAATTTATTTCTTAGTTCAGCAGAACAGTAATATTAATAGCTAATATTAATGGAGTGATTACTCTGTGCCAGGCTCTAGATTTCCTAGCACAAATATTTCTCAATTTAGGGGAATGTTCTGTAGAGTCCCTGGGACAATAATTCTTGGCTAAGCATTAATTATCATGCTTTATCCTCAAATGAATCAAAATTCAAATCAAGTTCTTTGACTTTGGATATGCCAACATCTGGCAGCTACTTTGACATCTATGTCTCACCAGGCCATTTATAACTTTCTGATTTTCTCTTTGCTCTGAAGGCTGCTTTTCTCACAAATTTCCCTCCGAGGTATCAAAGCTTTAAAGTTCAGTGGATTTTCATGGTCAGATGCAGATTTACAGGGATCAGCTGGGCTTTCATGATGAGTAATCAAATAGAAATTTCATTTCTTTAATATGACCTTTTCTCCTTTATTTCCTTTTGATTCAAACTAGAATCACCCAGCACCCTGACTCATCTGCCTCCTTCTCCTTTACATGACCCTTCCCTTCGTTAAACACACAGGACAGTGAGGCCATGATCATCAACAATCTTAGGAACAAAGTCTAGGGTCTATTGTCTAGAGACAGAGTTTCAATCAAACTAGAGATAACATTGAGGCCTCAGTTGTATTGCAGCTCTAGGCTCAGAAAGACTAAGAAATCAGATGAAACAATACCATGGCTGATATCAAGACCAGATGCCTTGTTCAATGACCCTAGCACTGACCAGTCAGTAGAAACCATGACCCTAGCCACAACCCTGGATCCCTTCATCCCTATAACTCATCCCCTCTGGAGCCATTGAAGACAGGAGCTCACCTATGACTCTATGAGTGGTGCCATTTCCTCAAAACCGTTACTTTCTTGGCTGCAAACTCCTGTTGGTGTTTGATTGGGCTTTGATACATGCAGGCAAATAGACCTCTTTAGTTCAGTAACAGTGGTCATTTGCAACATCACTAGGACATTCCTTGTTGTCTAGCTTTTACTTTTGTAATAAGAAAGGAGAGGAAATACTGGACTGTTAAAACTGTTAACACTGAATGACAAATCTGAACAGCTTATAAACAGGGTACCAAAGGGGCTACACAAGACTGGAAGCAGTAATTTCATTGTAAGGGGAATACCTAAGGTCTTATTTCAAATTCTGATGATGCAGCAGATCTAGACACCAGCATTTGATAGTAATGCCTGAACTGCCAAACAGTAACCAGAAATCATTGCCCATGACACAGGTGGCAATCTATCACAGTAAATGTCACTACAGGGAAGACCTTAAAAGCCAAAAAACAAAAAAAGATCAGACACACAGCTCATCCAATTGGACTTTTCACTCCAGAGGAATTATAAATTCAGATTATAATGGGATGGTTTCAGCTCTTTACAAGTTCTCAAATGTCCTCTAGCTCTGGGTGGTATTGTTTATGGCCTGCATGATTGCATATCATATCCCCTTGCACAGAAGCAATCTTTGCATGACAAAAAGATTTCCAGTTTCGAATGATGGCCCTTGTATTTCAAGCTACATTCAAGTCTATAAATTTTCAAAGTAGCACCACTGATGGAGTTAGATCCATCCTTGAAATCAGTATTAACAAAATTTAATTCTCATTTACTTTTTGCAAATAATAATAATCTTTCAAATCCGAAAAGTAATCAAAAGATGTCAAGCTGAATATATCATTTTACGATTTTAGATAAAATATCCTTATTTCTATCAATGATGTGATAGCAATCTCCTACTAATATGTTTTAAAACATAAAATTTTAAATACAGCACTCAATTGATTAAAAATATTCTAGGATCTTGTTCCAGAAATAAAGCCTAAATCATTGCCAGAATATGAAAATTTTCTCAAAGACCCCAACTTAACTTTCCAGTCTTTTCTTCCACCATTTTCACATATCTCCAAAATTTATAGCTAAATCATAGCTATGTGAACCTCTTGCAATTTCTTCACTGGGTCCCTGACTTGAACCTCCCTGTTTCTTTTGTTTAAAATGACTCACTTCCCTTCTCTGTGTGAACAATTGCAAATTAGCCTTCAAACACTCCTCAACTATACCTCAGAGTTGATTGCCTCTTCCTCTACCTGTGCACAGTGGCTCTACCAGAGCATCTGACCTCTGACCACATCATAGAAAGTGATCAACTCTAGTTCGCTTTTGTATTTCCAACACTCAGAATATCATTTGGGAGTCAGTGGACAATAAATAATCATGTTTGCTCTCATGAATTATTCCCAGGGTTGTTAGGTACATCTGTGCAGGTTATACACAGCACAGATCTGAGGGCCACAATTCAGATAGATGGTGATGCAAATGGGACCCCTGCAGTTGTGATGTGCATACCATCAACAACCGTATGTGGCAGCCTATGCTAAAATTTTCAGTCACTCCAGCTAAAATTTTTATACTCCCTCATGCTAAATTATATGTTCTGATACTCATACTCTCCACCATCAGTCACCAATTTCTGATAAATCTGAACAAGCTAAGTTTTGCTGATACAACAAACAATTTCATCATCTCATTAATTTGACACAACAAAAATGAACTTCTCACATTACATGTTGAATACAGATTGGGAGGGAAACTCTACCCAACACTGTCTTTCAGAGAACCAGACTGACAGAGGTTCCATCTTGACCCATGGATACAAGACCAGTGAGGCATTAAAATCAGAATGTGGGTAGATCACATATTGGCTCTTTGAGCTTCTGTTCATATGTGGCACATATCACTTCCAATCACATCTCAGTGGCCAAAGAAAATCATGTGGCTGTATCTAATTTGAAAGGGGTCATAGGAAATGCAATTCTACCATGTACTCTAAAGAAGGGGAATATATTTATAAATGGGAGAATCTTCTATTTCTATTCCATAAAACTAGATCAACTACTTTCTACCTCATCCTTGGACTATTAACATAGTCTACTTAGCTTCCCTGCCTTCTTTATCTTTCCTCCAGGGGTCCTCAGCTCTTTCCCCTATCACTGAAAGGTGAATCTCTCTAAAGTACAACTTGTTCTTTCTTCTTGCAAGAGGAGATTTTTAATTAAAAACCTTTAGTGATTCCCCCATTGACTACCAAACTAGACCCCAATTTATTAATCTAATATCTCTTATTTATTTTACAAACAATTTTTGAGTACTTAATGGGGTCAGACATCACAGGAGAAAATGAGGGAACAATGAAAAACAGTTCCAGGACTTAATAGTTCAGTAAGTGAGTCAGACACCGAGTGATGAGCGTGATGCTATAGTGACATAGTTCAGTGTTAATATTAAGGCAGAAATAACTTTGATAAGAGAAAAATTAGGGCATCACTGTGGAGGAGGAGATTTTTTAGGTGATTCTGGGATTTTGAATTCATGTTTTCCAAGCAAATATAGTTTGGATAAAGATGGAAGCATGAGTATTTGGTGTGATGTAAGAAATGTAATTGGTCCTGTAGGCTGGAATAGAAGGTGCTCACAGTGGTGGAACGGGAGTAATTCTGAGGGGTAGCAGGTGCACCCGAAGGAGAGGTTGATTTCAGGTAAGAAACAGAGGTTGATAGTAAGGAGTTTGGCCTTTCATCTTTTGGAAAATGTGGAAAAAGTGAATGGTTTTCAAGCAGGTAGTGATGTGATCCACTTTGCACTTAAGAAGCTTCACCCCAGTGGATGCTGAATTGGAAGAGCAGAGAAATCTATTTTGGGGAAACTCTTACTGTTTGTGATGGTTAATCTTGTGCATCAATTTGCTTGGGCTATGGTGTGATATGATAGATATTTGATCAAACAGTATTCTAGGTGCTTTATGAGAGCATTTTGGATGAGATTAACATTGAAATGGATAGTTAAGTGAAGCAGATTGCCCTCCCCAGTGGGTAAGTCTCATCTATTCAGTTGAGGGCCTGAATAGAACAAAAAGACTAGCCTCCCTGAGCAAGAGAGAATTCTCCAGCACTATGCCTTTAGACTTCATCTGCAACATTAGCTCCTCCTGATTCTAAAGCAGACTGTCTTTGGACTCAACTGGAATTTGGCACTCCTGAGTTTCCAGCCTGCCAGCTCACCCTGAAGATTTTGGACTATCTAGCTCATAATAGTGTGATCTAATTCTTTATAATAAATTAATTTCTTTCTAGATATATAGATGTAGATAGATTATAGAATATTAAATAGGGATATAGAGACAGAGATAGATATGTCTATACACAAACACACATTAACATATACATCCTATTGGTTCTGTTTCTCTGGAAAATCCTGACTAATACAGATTTTGATACTTAGAGTGATTCTAGAGGAACAGAAATTAAGGATGAATTTTCTGAACTGGTTCTGGAGTTTTGGGAATTGACTATATAATCTGATTAAGTTTAAGAAAATTGATGACTCTGTTTTGAGTAGTACAGAGAGCACTGACAGTCCAGGGTGCTAATCTGGCAATAGAGATATGCAAAATTTACAAATGGGACATTTTTGTCAAAGTAATAATTTTAAATGTTTAGCATTTGAAAAGTCTGGAAATAATCTAAGAAATGTTAATTGATTTGCCCAAGGCAACAAAACACGAAGTGAACCTGGCATGTCTCAAACTCACATTTGCTAGTGCTGTATCCTGTTGGATATTTTCACCCATTATTCCCAAAGCTGAAAGAATTCTTGATTTCAGTCCACAAAATTTACATTTGAATTACAACTTGCTCTTCTCTGGAAATAGATTGCACTTTTCAGGATAACCATGCTGACTAATGGTTTGCTAAAGGTGGAGGTGGACTTAATCAGATGGGATTAATCAGGTGTGGGTCATGTTGCCCTGCAAGTAATTTTGATAGACTACACAGAGAACCTAATTATGTAAATCACTCCAGAGATCCCCAACTGACCTTCTTGACAAGAACTAACCAGCAACAATGAGTGAATCATTTCCTCAGACAAATCCAGAGTTGACTAAAATGTTACTTGAATTTGAGTGCTGTAACTGTTGACTGGCGGCTATACCATATTGATTCAAACTTCTTGAATGGGCTGATGCAAAGGTTCACTAGGAAGTCAACTAAAAAGAGAGCTGTTTCTGTATGACCTGGCTTTATATTTATTAAAACTTGAAATGTATCTCAGTGTTGGTAAACAAACTTCCTCAACTGGCAAGAAAACCTAAGTGCCTCTGTATTTCCTAATCAAGGAGGATTAAAAGGCTGTGAAACTATATCTAATGCACAAATGCTGTAATTTCAATAAATATTTGTCCTTTCTGTTTTCACTGCAAACTCAAAAATCTTGGATTCTGTGTTTGGCACATTCAGGAAATTACAGCCATCTGCTGGGAGGCAAAGCTGTCAATTATAAAACAATCTGGCTTTCCATTTCGTTCAATTTCCAGGTTAAACATGGCTCAATTAAGATAGGGTCATTTTATTATTATTCTTAAAATCAAAAAGCTTTTCATGCCCTCTGAACTGTGACCCAATTCTTAGGGTCCTAAGAGATTTGAAAATCTTTGAAGTTAGAGTTTCAAACTCAAGGCCATCATGTCCTGTACAGGCCGTTTAATAAGGGGAACCACCCTAAGGTAAGGCTCTGAAATCTTTCTCCAACTTGAACAGAAAATGATACTTTCATTTAATTAAAATGCACTTTAGGCTAAGGACAGAAATTATGGCAAGCAGAAATGACTAAAGGAAGATAGGGGTGCCTGCTGTCAGCTGGAGTAATGAACATTAAAAGGGAGGCTTTGAGGTTACAAAGAAATAGCCTGATGAAGCATGGAAAGCAAAATGGCCAATTTAAGACTTAGAATTCAGCAACATTGAGGAGAGATGGTTCAATTCTATAGTAGAGACATTTTAATGGAAGAAGCAGTGGCCCTAAAATTGTGGCCATTAAAGACCTAATAGAAGTGAGTTAACCTTTGTTTTGGCCAGGTTCCATTTTAGAAAATTCGCCCTGCTTTCTTGGATTCTCCCTGCCGTTTTACTGGAAACTGTTATCCTGTGTTTTGTCTTAAGACACTTAAATTGCCTCTTAATAGACTGTTCAGAAGTTCTTTTATTTCTCAGTAGCAGTGGAGGAAGAATTGGCTTTTAAATAGACACCTTATAGTAGAGAATAAAGTTTTTCCCACCTAGATCTGTGTATGGTCAGAGGAATCATTGAGAGCCTAGATTAAGGCTTTGTTTACATAATGCTAATCATAGTATTTTCTGGAAGAGTTCTTCCTCAAGGCTATTAGTGACAGGAGGGAAGTGAAAATGAGTTTGCATTTTCCCCAAAACATCTGATTCCTCACCTCAATTCAACAACCATAGTTTGCATTTCATAGAGGTGATTCCATCTTGGTCAAGAATTGCACCTACTAACTCTTGAAATCAAGGCAAAAAGAAAAGAAAAAGACTATGTTTATAAATGAAGAGGCCACTGAAACCTAATTCATAAATTCGTGAAAGCCTCTCAGTTAAATATAAAAATGCTTACCTAAAAGGCTTCAGTTTAAAGCAAACTGGGTAATAAGTATGGGCATCTGACTGTAGCCCACAGAAGCAAATTTGGCCTCTTGGTTCAGGGAAAAGGTTAAGTTGGAGTTCAAAGTTGCCTTCGACTCTCCAGCTGGCTATGTCTCCCCTAGGATGACCACTTACCATAGCTCCCCTTGCATTTTTCTCTTCTTGCTTCTTCTCTTATCCAACCATCAGTGTTTACTAGTATGTGTCCCAGGTTTCATCCTCTCAATTGGATTATTGTAAACTCCATGGTAAAGAACAGCTGACCAATCTCACTGCCTAGTACAACAGTTCTCAGCAGCAGCAGCATAGTACATTGCTGGGCCATAGTCAATGGTGAGATTTATTATAATTAATTTAACACCTGTATAGAGAGACTCCCTATTTAGGGACTTGAAACTTCAGAATTTTAATAGACACAAAATTTCACTATAATAGCTTTTCTGTGTTCAACAAATGGTCATATATAGAGGATCCTGCAGATAGGTGTTAACAGAGATCAAATATGCCACCCATCTGGCCAGCATGGCTCAGTGGTTGAGTGTCAACCTATGAACCAAGTCAGGGTTTGATTCCCGGTTAGGGCACATGCCAGGGTTGCAAGCTCAATCCCCAGTGTGGTATGGGCAGGAGGCAGCCAATCAATGATTCTCTTTCATCATTGATGTTTCTATCTCTCTCTCCCTCTCCCTTCCTCTCTGAAATCAACATATATGGAGATGTGCAATCCTAAAATATGCCATTTTGACATAACAATTATTTTGAGCTGATAGCAATTGAGAATCAACAGATGTAGGAGGCACTCTCTGCACTCCCCTTATCTGCCTAAAAGCAGAGCCTCTTTCCCTTTGTGAAGGTGACTCTAATGTACCAGAAAGAGAACAGTGACTATCACGTGAGAGAGAAGAGTCAACACCAACATGAGTTTGTATAAACAAAGCCTTATCTCCCATTAGTTCCCCCATATATTTTTGAGTCACTTTGCCATGATTTATCATATTTTGAAGCCCAAACCCCATTTCCTTTGTTAAAATTCTGTTTAAGCCCCTGTATCCAACCACTTCTTTGAGTGTCAGTCACTTCTTTTCTACGAAGTCCCGTGCACATAACTATTAATAAAAATTCTGTACTTTTTCTCTTCCTAATCTATCTTCAATTAGTTTAATTCACAGATTTTCCCTCCCACAAGACTAAATATCAGAGGGTAGAGGAAGAATTATTCTCCCCAATAGTGTCCAGAAGTTGTTTCAATCAACTGTATATCTAAAGTTGATACAGGAGACCTGTCAAAATGGCTATCATCAACAAATCAACAAATGACAAGTGCTGGCAAAGATGCGGAGGAAAAGGAACCCTCAAGCACTGCTGATGGGAATGCAGACTGGTGCAGCCACTCTGGAGAACAGTATGGAGTTTCCTCAAAAGACAAAAATGGAACTCCCATTTGACCCAGTGATCCCACTTCTAGGAATATATCCCCCCAAAATAGAAACACCAATCAGAAAGGATATATGCACCCCTATGTTCATAGCAGCACAATTTACCATAGTTAAGATTTGGAAACAGCCTAAGTGCCCATCAGCAGATGAGTGGATTAAAAAACTGTGGTACATCTACACAATAGAATACTATGCTTCTGTAAAAAAGAAGGAACTCCTACCATTTATAATAGCATGGATGGACCTGGAGAGAATTATGCTAAGGGAAATAAGTCAGTCAGAGAAATATCACATGATCTCACTCATTTGTGGACTATAATGAACAACATAAACTGATGAACAAAAACAGATCCAGAGAGAGAGAAGCATTCATCAGATGCTCAAACCTTAGAGGGAAGGTAGGGGAGGGTAGGGGGTAAGGGGGAGAGATCAACCAAAGAACTTGTAGGCATGCATATAAGCCTAACCAATGGACACAGACACCAGGGGGGTGAGAGCATGAATGGGAGTGGGATGGGGGGGCAATGAGGAGATAAGAACACATATATAATACCGTAATCAATAAAGAAAAATAATAAAGTTGATACAGGGGGAGGACAGGAGAATGTTTAAGACTAAATCCTACATGTGGCAGTATTACTTCTGATGAAAATTTTCCTGGGGACAATGAAGTTGGTTCCTATTCAAAGTAATTTGCATCTTGGCATCATCAAGGTCAATGGTAAGAAGGAAAATGAAGATACCTAATAGAGTTTGTGGAGTTCATTAATCATGTATGTGGCATCCATCTGCTGCTTGCTAACCTACAATATCTACTTTCTCCTCCTTCTTTATTTATAAGTTGAATTTCTTATTTATAACTCTTAATTTCTTATTAGTTCTGATTTCATTCAGGGCAGCAGTGGTTAACTGTTTAGGCCAATTAAAAAAACTTATTACAGCCCTCAATTGGTTAGAACATTGTCCCCCTATGCCAAGGTTGCAGGTTTGATCCTAGGTCAGGGCACATACAAAAAGCAACTAATAAATGCACAAACAAGTGAACAACAAATCTGTTTCTCTCTCTCTCTCCCCTTCCTATCTCTATAAAATAAAAAAATAAATAAATAAAATAAAATAAAATAATTCCCCTTGTAACGAGGAGATTATGTATCCCAGTTGTGGATAATGAGGGGAGTTTTCCAAGTGGAGATTTTGAGAATATTATCTTTTTCCTGTCAAAAAGTGTTAAAAGCCTGTATTAACCTATTGCTATTTATTTTTATCTTTTCTTCTTGCTGGAATAAAGATGCAGCATCTTGAGTATAGCAACAATCTCATAAGCATGACATAAAAAGACACGAGCTAAGAATGGTAGACCAGGAGGTAGAAGTGAAGCATTGTAATTCCTCCTTTGGAAAATTGCTGTTTGAAACTGCTGTTTGAACTACTCTGTTATTCTTAGACAGTCTCTTATTCTGTAGATCAACTCTGTTGTTTTTAGATAGTCCCTTATTCTGTAAAATAACTGTTTTAGTTTGAATAATAGAAAAAGATAAAAACTGACCTTGCAAGCTAGCCGTCTAACATAATAAGCAAATACTGACAATAATTCCCATATTCTCATGCCAAGTGTTTGTTCATTATGTATCCAAGGTCACAAACTATCTGCAAAAAATAACTTACATAGAGCTCTTTGTAAAATCTGAAAAGGGCTCAAAAAGGTATAACTAGAGAGAACTTCCTGTATGTGTTGGTTCAGAATTTGACATAGATATCCTGCTCTAAACCGCGTGCAATAAACCACTCCTAATTAATTGGCTTGTTAAGGCATCTTGTCTAGCTCGCTGATTTACAATATAACAGAAGAAGCCTAGCTCTTCGATGACTTCTTAGAGCAATAGCACCCATTATCGACTGCCCACCTCTGGAGTTCTGGTTATGTGAGAAAAAAAGATCTACTTGATTGAGCCATAGTCAAGATATCTGTTGCATGATGCCATCACAATTCTAAGTGACAAATGGCTTCAGCAGATTTTAATATTGTTTGAAAAAATACTTGGAAAGTTTATTATCAAACTTTGAAGAACTAGCTTACACTTCTCTAACAAAAAGTGTACTGGATGAGCAAGTTAAATTTCTCTCTGTAACTGTAGATTAACAAAAATAGAAGAACAAAAAAAAGGGGACTTATAAACAGACTTTTTGGATGTTCACTTTCTTTAATTGTCAAGAAGCTGGCATTAGTAAATTATTTCTCTTTATATAAATAAAAATGCATTGAATAATATGCCTACAATAATTCTCCCCCCCCCTCACTTGTACATTGAAGCTCTATAGCTGTAATAGAAGAATGGAAGTCTAAATATCACTTCTGGAACTAGACACAGCCCTAGACACACCCTAGAGTCTGTCCTCTAGGAGAATTTCCTTTGGCATATTTGTCACAGGGAACTATTTAAAAACTGCTGGAATAGAAAAAAACAACAACAAAAACATAGCCATGTTTCCTTTTCTAAATTAACACACTCTTTTTTGTTTTTGTTTTATTTTTTAAATATTTTTTATTGATTTCAGAGAGGAAGGGAAAGGGACAGAAAGATAGAAACATCAATGATGACAGAATCATTGGTCAACTGCCTCATGCACACCTCTTACTGGAAATCAAGCCCACAACCCAGGCATGTGCCCTGACCGGGAATTGAACCGGTGACCTCTTGGTTCCTGGGTCACCACTCAACTGCTGAGCCACACCCAGCTAGGCAACACACTCCTTTTTGAAAATGCAAAGTTTAAACCTAACCAAGTGCTGTAAGAAAAAGAGAAGGCTGGTATTCTGGTAACTGGGGGCTTTCAGCATTCTTAAAAACTGGTTCTACCTCCATGGAAAAGCCTCTTCTAGAGCATGGTTGCTAGATGAAGGATAAGTTGATGGAAGAACTAAAGAAAAAGAGGAAAAATGTGGCCGCTTTCTAGTACTTTGAATATGGCTCCTTGAGCTTTTTTCAGCAGGTCTGTGTGCATAGTAATCATCCCTTAGAGTTCCTGCCACCAGGCAGAGATTCCATCATCAGGTTTGTGACTTGCAAAGCTCCCTTGCTGCCTCACTCTCATTGAAAGGGACCAGATGCATCCATCACCATCACTTTCCCCAGGCTCTGTTTGCAATCAGAGGCCAAAGGTTTCCTTGTTTGTAATTATTCCAGAGAAACATCCTGCTAGAAGGAGATCCACCTGGAGGCTTGCCAACATCCCATCCTCACCCCAACATCCAACTCATAAAAGATACATACTCTTTTATGTAGTGTAGAGTGGGGCTCAGCAGCTGTTTAATAGCTGCACAGCAGCCCTACGCAGGACTGAAGAGCAAAGGTAAATACCAGATCTGACTGAACTCACAGGGGAAATTTCAGGTGGCAGAAGGTAATTACCTGAGCTAGGATACTGAGGTTAAATAACTCCTATGCTCTCCTATCTAAAAGGTATCCAGGATCTTTACCAGCCGTAAATGACTTGGATCTTAGGATCTTAGCTTTATAACCCATTCGTGGGAAGGGAGGCAATTCTCCAGCAGCACAGCAGTCTCTTGTTTGGAAACCCTGTTTCTCATCCGGCACCACCTGCGCAGCCCCTTGGCTGCCCCGCAGTGAAGCCCTGATGCAGCCAAATGCAGCGAGCCCGTGAGATTGGCCAGAAACCCAGCAGAAGGCATTGGCTTCCTGTCTCCTCATCCAGGCCATCTGGACTCTCTAACACACCTGTTTGGGAGGATTTCCATGGCTTGATTTACAAATATAAGTGCAGCTTGAAACATTCCGGCCTGGTGCTGATCATTCCCCTTTCTTTTTTGGGGAGTTAATTATGCAATAAGATCATTTCTGTTCCCATTTTTCTCCTCCGTTATAAACTTTAGATGGCAAAAAAAAAGTGTGCTTCTCAGTATTTTTTAGTGCAATGAACAGATGTAAAAGTGCTTTCAATTCCTTAATAAAGGTGACATTCGGCCAGATTTGATATTACGCGAAGTCTCACATAACATTTAAAAATTAGTTTTTTCAACCATAAAATTACTAATTGATCTGTCTTGTAAAAAGATAAAGGAAATGAATGCCTATTTGAGTTTCATTTCTGTCAGGCTCCCGATTCCTTGTTTTATGTAGCGCAGAATGAATTTTAATGAAGCAGCCTCCTAATTTCAAAACATGCCATCACCCTTCGGAAGTAATTGGCATATTTGACTGCCTTTTTCTTCCTGCCTTAGAGTCTGTCTGACTTTCTGATGTTGAAGGCAGTGTTCCATTTCACATGCTCTTCTGCACACCATCTGAAAGGAGTACATTAAAACAAGGGGAGGGTCTGCATCACAAAGGGATCATTCACTTCACCATTCAACAAATCTGTATAGAATTTCTGATGTATGTCAGGCACTGTTCCAGGTACTGCAAAGAGACTAGAGCACAAAGTAGTCAAAAATTCCTCTATGACAGAACTTCCATTTTAGTGGAGTGAGACCATGTAATAAATACACAATATATAGTATTCAGGTTATGATCAATGCTAGGAAGAACAATAATAGGTATTAATGGGGAGGGAAGGACAAGATGGAGAACATACAGATGCTGCTATCTTAGATGGAAGAGCCCAGTGAGCCTTTTTAGGAAAATGGCATTTGAGGAGAGATCTGAATGAAGTGAGTGTAAGCTATTTGGGGGAATGAGAATCAACATATAGAATAGCCATTCTTCTTCCTCCCTTTGCTTGTCTACATTCATACACAGAGGGAGGAAATTATTTCCTTAAAAAGCACTCCTATTTGCTTTGTCAAATCTGGGAGGCTACAGAAGGGATGGGGGGGGGGGAGCCCATTTTGATTGAGTATTAATTGTGCCAGAATATTTATATTTCCACATTTTTCATGAATCTGTATGACAACCCTCTGGACCAATGTGATCATTTTATAGCTGGGGGGGGGGGCGGGGGGAGCAAAGGCTCAGACACATCAGGTAGCTTAGTGGTCAAATGTTCAGTTACTTATTGGTGCATTACAAACTCCTAAATGTTGTGGCTTAAAATAGTAACAATCATTTATTTTGCTCATGAATATGCAATTTGGACAACACAAAATTGTGGCATCAGTTGGGAAGCACAAGTTAGGGCTGGGAGATTCATATCCAAGATGACTCATTATGGCTGTCAAGTTGCTGCTATTTACCTAATGATAGATCAGCTAAGTCTGAGAGCCTGGGGGCCTCCAGTTCTCTCCATGCAGACTGGGCTTCCTCACACTGTGGTACCTGATTTCTAGGACAAGTGTTTTGAGATAGAACACAAGACAGAAAAGGATGACATTATGATGATACAGTTTTGGGAAGCTCACAAACCCAGGTCTTCATCTTAGTAGTGTTGGGTCTTCAGGAAACTGACATCACCATGACCCCCAGCAAGGACATTTTCCCAAATAAGAGATTTCTCTACATCCATCTAGTTAGTCAACAAGCATTTTGAGTGCCTCTAGCACAATAGTTAGAACTCCCTGCTCTTGAGTCCAATTGCTTGAATTTGCATCTTAGCTCTCCCACTTACTTCCTGAAAAAATTTAGAAGATATACTCAATCTCCCTATGCCTCAGTTTAATTAAATGCAAAACATCAGGATTTAAGGAAGATCCAGAGAACTTCTCACACACCTAATGAAACCATTAACCCCTACCCCTATAATATTACCACCTCAGTCCCATTGCCTTAAAATATCAATCCCAAGAAGGAAGGTAAAATTAGAATTAATGTCCCACCTTCTCCACAAAGATTGTAGTTTCTTATATCTTGACAAGAGGTCCAAGACCCATATGATATTCTTCTTTGCAAGAATTCCTATTTTCCTATGGTTCTATATACTGTAACCTGAATCTAACTCAAGCTCTCATTCTTCCCCAAGCACCTAACTCTTCCCCTTTTCTCTTTTTGGAATTCATGGTCTACCATCAGAAAACAAACAAAACAAAACAAAACAAAAAAATACTTTCTAAGTGGTCCCTCCACCTTTTTGCTCTATAAGAAAATGAATGATTTCTTAATGCTTTCTTCTGTGATAGCTGTTTCTTTCCACCACCACTCCACATAACATAGGGCTTTGTGGTGGGATAATTGTCCTTCTTTTGTTATTATGTCTAAATTAGCAGCCCGGTGCATGAAATTCTTGCATGGGGGGTGTCCCTCAGTCCGGCCTGCACCCTCTCCAATCTTGAACCCTTTGGGGGATGTCCAACTGCCAGTTTAGGCCCGAACCCTGTGGGATCAGGCCTAAACCATCAGTCAGACATCCCTCTCACAATCCGGGACTGCTGTCTCCTAACCGCTCACCTGCCTGCCTGCCTGCCTGATCGCCCCTAACTGCTTCTGCCTGCCAGCCTGATCACCCGCTAAACCAGTGATGGCGAACCTATGACACGCGTGTCAGAGGTGACATGCGAACTCATTTTTTTGGTTGATTTTTCTTTGTTAAATTGCATTTAAATATATAAAATAAATATAAAAAATATAAGACTTTGTTTTACTATGGTTGCAAATATCAAAAAATTTCTATATGTGACATGGCACCAGAGTTAAGTTAGGGTTTTTCAAAATGCTGACATGCCAAGCTCAAAAGGTTTGCTATCACTGTCCTAACCTCTCCTCTGCCAGCCTGATCGCCCCCAACTGCCCTCTCCTGCAGGCCTGGTCGCCCCCAACTGCCCTCCCCTGCTGGCCATCTTGTGGTGACCATCTTGTGGCAGCCATCTTGTGATAACATGAGGGTGGCCATCTTTGGCAGCCATCTTGTGACGATGTCACAAAGGCCATCTTTTGATGATGTTGCACAATGCCACCTAGGCTTTTATTATATAGGATCATTTCTTCCCTCAATATCCCCAAATGCAATGCCCTTAGAAGCAAACGGCATAGGACTGTACTTCCTGTTATCCGTTCTAAAGGATGATTTAAAGTAATAAAAAAAAACTAAAATATTTTCTCATGATCACATTTAGTCATCTGTCTGCATTTGTGTGCATATTTCAGCCTCCTATTTAACTCTCCCTGCTCTAATTTAATATCAACTTTCATGATTGCACTCAATCCCATTCTCTCTTGCCTGTTCCATGACCCTCCTATTGCAATGATACTTTCTCCCCTGCATCCTTTTTCTCTCCCTACTCCATTGCTAACATCACCACATGAAAATGTAGAAATATCTCCTATGTTAAAAAAAATAAAGTCCTCCTTAGACTTTTCTGTGGTGCAGTGTAATGTGTCACAGCCTTCTTACCCTGCACTCTGCTAGAACTTGCTTGGTAATGCATAAAAACCTAAGGAAGTATTCATGCATTCAATGTTCAGTTCAATAATTTGAAAATATTAACAGTGACAAGCTGAAATTAAAGTTTTCTAAGTGACTTCTTTTGGGTTTCCACATCAACTAGTAATTAATACAGAAGCCTTCTTCTGTGGGAATGCAGACTGGTGCAGCCACTGTCGAGAACAGTATGGAGTTTCCTCAAAAAACTGAAAATGAAACTCCCTTTTGACCCAGTGATCCCACTTCTAGGAATATATCTCAAGAAACTAGAAACACCAATCAGAAAGGATATATGCACCCCTATGTTCATAGCAGCACAATGTACCATAGCTAAGATTTGGAAACAGCTTAAGTGCCTATCAGCAGATGAGTGGATTAAAAAACTGTGGTACATCTACACAACTGAATACTATGCTTCTGTAAAAAAGAAGGAATTATTACCATTTGCAAAAGCATGGATGGAACTGGAGATCATTATGCTAAGTGAAATAAGCCAGTCCAAGAAATATGACATGATCTTACTCATTTGTGGAATATAATGAACAACATAAACTGATGAACAAAAACAGATCCAGAGACAGAGAAGCATCGATCAGACTGTCAAACCTCAAAGGGAAGGTAGGGGAGGGTGGGGGAAAGGGAGAGAGATCAATCAAAGGACTTGTATGCATGCATATAAGCATAACCAATGGACACAGACACCAGGGGGGTGAGGGCATGAGTGGGGGAGGGGCAATGAGGCGAGGGGGGGAAGAGTTGATGTCACAGTTGGAGGCACAATTCCATATTCCTTGGGGGACCTTAATCTTTTCTTGTAATGCCTTCAACTGATTGGATGAGGCTCATCTATCCTACAAAGAGTAATCTACTTTATTCAATGTCTACTTATTTAAATTTTAACCACATTGTCTAAAGGTCTTTGTGCAACATCTAGCCAAGCTGACATAAAATTAACCATCATGGTCCACCCCTTGTCAACCCATACTCATCTCCTTAAACTATATTCAATCTCCAAATAAATACCATAATGTCATACTTATGGGTTTTTGACTCTGCTTTCATGATCTATGCTTGACTTTTGTTCCTTTGACCTAGAACTCTCTGCTTATACAGATAAAGTAAGAATTTAATATACTTGACATCTATTTTACTCCTAGAAATACCATGGGTCTCCTGCAAGTCATAATATTCTGATTGTTGCCCACATTATCTTTGGTGATTAGATGACTCCCTGGGATCTAATTACTTTCATTGCATTTAATTTTTCAATTTATTGACAGCAATTCCACTATAATTTCTGACTTACAAAGAATAGTGATCACAGAGCTCTTTAAGAATGTTGAAGCTCTCTGGGTTGAGGCTCAATCCCAAGCAAGAGGAAGCCAATAAATGTTTCTCTCTTTCCCCCTCTCCCTTTCTCTCTCTAACATCAATAAAAACATATATTTTTTAAATAAGGTTGTTGGAGCTCCCCTCACAAATTTATTTCTCATGGTCATGATTAAAGGTATGTTCTCAGAACCCTCCTAGAGTGGGTAAGCAGATCTTAAGTGATAAATCCACTCTAACATTCCAATCTCCCTAAGCTTTGGAATCTCCTCCTCTATGGCCTATCAAGGAAGTTCTGGCATTTACTGTAGGCCACCTGCTTGTTCATGTTTCAGCCAGCCAACCAAACTATTAGAATTTTGTTAACCCCCTAAGTTGCAACATTAAATTCAGATTTCGGTTTAGTGTGCCCATATCAATGATTTCTGACTGATTTAAGGTTCTTCCACCACTATGCCACACCTTTAATATTTACTCCCACACATTTATGTGTGGGTTTGTGTCTATATGACTTAGAAAAATCATGTGGAGTGTCATGAATCACACTTTGTACCTCACCTTTAGGGGCCTATGGGAACTTGAGTCTAGTGATAGGTCTGGAGGCAAAGAGGAGTGGTGAGGGTGGGCCCTGAGGAGAGTCAGCAGTGTCTTGCAAGGCAACTACCTCAGAGGAGGTCATTACAATTTCCTTGGGCAAAGCAGGGTTTACCCCTGAGACAGGGATGGAGCAGCTGCTTCTACTGACAAAAGAGACTCATCAGAATTTAGGGTTCAATATCCCCAGCTTCACCAGGATCTTCCCATATGTCCCCATTCCAATTTTCATGATACCATTCTTTCCCAATCAATGCCCTCACTTTAACAGCAGACACCCTGTGAGAATGGAAATTTAATTTGCATTGTAATTCAATCACTTGCAGGATGAATTCTGGGTTTGGTTTTCGCAATCTCAGCTCTTTGGCTAAAGGTTATAAGAGCTTTTTTTCAGGACAGATACAGCAACTTTTAGTCATTTATGCAGCACATAAGCTGGGAGTTTGAATCCCTGAGCTCACTCTTCTTTATTCCCACTTTGAAGCAAATCTCAAATTCATTATTTTGACAAAAACTCTCTAAGACATCAAATACAAGGTTACTCAGAAACTTGCCTCTTATAAGTATTGATTATGAGAATCCAATGGTGATATTTTGCAAAGTACTATTGCCAATCACACCATGGACTGGTCATACTACTTTACTAGTAGAAATAGTCTATTAGTGCCTTTAATTTAATCCAATTAGAAAACTAATTCCAACTGGGTCCTATAACAGCCAAGTTATCACATAAAATTAACCATCATAAAAATCTACAAGTCATCCTTAATGTCTTTTATTCTCATCACTCATTTGATCCATCAACTCCTCTTTTAAAATATATTCTGCCTCTGATCACTTATTATCACATTCATCATTATCACCTTCCTAGTCAAAGCTTCCATCATCTCTCACCTAAGTTCTCTAAATAGTCCCTATTTACTTTCTTTGCTTCCACTCTGCCTCCTATCTCACTGGCCATCTGCCATCTGAGTTGATTTGTGCAGTCACCAAAATAATTTATGCAGGACCTAAATCTAATCACTTCACTCACCAGCTCAAAGTGGCACCCATCAATCTCAAAATGAAATCTAAACTTTCTATCATTGTCTACAATTTATGTAGTCGGGCTCTGCCTCTGTCTTTCTCTGATTTTATTTCCACATTTACCAGCATTTTATTAACTCCCTAATGTTCTACTGAAGGTGTTTTTGTTCCTTTCCCTAAAACCTTCTCTCCCAGATGCTCCTATAGCTCCATCTAGATCATTGCTCAGAAGTTACCTCCTCAAAGTCCTTTCAGGATCACCCTTAAATTAACTTCATTATATACTATTTTCTTACCCTGATTAACTTTTCTTCATAAACGTTATCACTGTCTAGCATCACATTATATGTGCATTTGTTTAATGTCTGTTGTCCCAATTAGGATAAAACCTCCAAGAGAACAGGGGTTTGCATGCCTTCTTTCCTGCCAATCCCAAGGTGCTACATCTAATACACAGTAATGCACAATTGTATTTGTCAAATGAATAAGATGATAATAGAACCATAGAGTTAGAACTCATAAAGTTGTTGAGAGGCTTAAATTTGATAATGCACATATGCCAAATACTGCTATTTCCTAATGTCAATTCCTCCTTCCTTACTTCCTAATAAAATCCTCAATTTTTACTTGAGCACATGACTGCCTAGAATAAAAACTCCATTTCCCACCATGCCTTTTAGTTAAAACTGATCATGTGACTAGTTCCAGCCAGTAGGGCATAAGCAAAAGGGTCAGATGCAACTTCTGAGAAGAGATTTTAAAAGAAATGTGTGGTAGAGAGAAGTTTGCCCCCTTCTGGTTCCCTGATGGCTGGAATTTGGACATGATGGCTGGACCTTCACATGATGGCTGGACCTTCATAAGTTCCAGTCTCCATCTAGAACAGTGGTTCTCAACCTGTGGGTCCCGACCCTTTTGGGGGTCGAATGACCCATTCACAGGGGTTGCCTAAGACCATCGGAAAACAAATACATAATTACATATTGTTTTTGTGATTAATCACTATGCTTTAATTATGTTCAATTTGTAACAATGAAATTGGGGGTCACCACAACATGAGGAACTGTATTAAAGGGTCGCGGCATTAGGAAGGTTGAGAACCACTGATTTAGAAGCATAAGATGGCCTAAAGGGTAGAAATTAACCCTGTAGGATCACAGCCTGGGTAAAAACAGCCTAGGTTATTGCTACCACAGAGTGACATATCATACCCAGACCTATTACCTCTGAATTTCTTCAATCAGAGGGAAAAAGTAAACTTATGTGATTTTAAATTCACCATGATTTGGAGGTTTCTGTTCCTTGCACCCATACCTATTACTAACAATTTTAACATATAAATTGATCAAGATAAAACTTTGGACCATTGTAAGTAAATATTATCTTTTAATTTATGTTATTGTCATTGCTTTCACTTTTTTCCTATTTCTGTGTCTTCTTGTTGAATTGTTGTTATTATATACTATGTGCTATATAAGTGCTAGGATAATGGCAAAAATAAGATAGAGCTTTGATTTAAAGAGTGGTGTGGTTTTGGAAGAGTACATATAAAATTACAATACAATGGAAAATGTCCTTTATTTTGTTTTAATAAAAATATGCTATGGAAACACCTAGGAAGGAAGGACAGCACATGTCTTCCAGGAGAGTAGAGGCAGATTCATTGCAGAAGACATAAATCTGGAACCAATACTTTAATATGTATAGCAAACCTCCAGGATTTAGGGTTGAGGAGGGCAGCAGGAAAAGCAAGAGGAATGACTACATATAGGCTTCCCTGTTAGGTCAGCAGAAATTATTTGGATATTACACACACACACACACACACACACACACACACACACACACACACACTCACACACACACATACACACACACAAAAAACAAAGGCTTTATTGCCCCTAAGAAAGCCAAGACTTTTTCCTCACCCAATACTTCAATGTAAACATAAGGTCACTACATTTAAAAAGTCATTAGCACCAAAAACAGTTTGATTAAAAGATAAGTTGATATTTTAGAAAGCAAAAAGGTGATTTCTAGATGGGATATACATATAATCAACATAATCAAAAAATGCATAATAACATATCTTGGGTGTGGGTTTTTTGGTGGGATACCAGTGGGAAGAGGGAGAAAGGAAAGAGTATAGAAACACATACAATTAGAAAGGTCTTCTGAAGGAAAGCTAGCCAGTTAGGTAGTTAAGGCAAAAAATTTTAAAGTAGTTTCTAAAAATGAAACTATAAGTAGTCTCTATTCTGTTTCTGATATTGACAGGCAATAAGGAGCTTAGGGTGGTATTCACCTGGCTTTAATTTTCAGAGCAATGTTTATGTATGTATTTCAGAATTTTTACCCTATAGCTACTGTGTGTTTTTTTGTAATGCAAGTGAAAGGGCAAGGGAAGAAGCACTAAGATAGCAAGATAAGGATGGACAGTTTGGGATTTCTTCCTTAAGAAATTTCTACGGCTTTGACTTTAGAGCTTTTGCTGATTTCTAATTTAGACCCAAGGACACTTGATTTTGTTCATTTAACCTCTGGGAACTAAACTGACCTTCACATTGGTCGTGAACTTTTCCTTTACCTCTAACACTAAATTTAGCATCTACTCACAGCTTCTCTAATACTTACTCTTGATTTTCTATCTTGAGACCTTCTAACATTAGCAATGATTTTAAATGTAATTTCTAGCATATCTTAAAGCCAAGTGCATTTCTATACAAATAGAACTCTTAAAATATAATGGAAATATATTGGAAATTATTATTTGACTTATAAAAATCTGATTTACAGATTTTAAATTTCAAAAATAACTATATTTTAAAATAAATAAATAAATAAACAAAACAAAAATACCTCACAGAGGTAGGGATTGGTTTCTGGGATTGAAGAGGAAAGGGAAAATAATATATGTTTAATATTAATCCTATATAAGAAAAGCTCAGCGACCAAAACACTGGAATGACCAGAGACCAGAATGACCACTGTTCCTTGCCCCAGCTGGCCCTGCCCCCCAGCAGGGTCCCCCACCCCAATCTGGGGCACCCATCAGGGCAGGCCAGTCAGCCCCCACCCATGCACCCATGCACCAGGTCTCTATCCTATATAATAAAAGGGTAATATGCAAATTGACCCTAATGGCAGAACAACCAGAACAACTGCTCGACCAGTCACTATGAGGCGCACTGACCACCTCTTGGTCCCTTTCCCAAGCCAGCAGGCTCCGATTGCCTGATGGTGAATAGGAAATCAGGGGTGAGTGGCAGGGGATACAGATGGCACCAGGCTAAGGCCCCTGCCTTTACAGTCGACCCACACACAGGGGGCAACCCATAACAGGGACGGGGCCAGCAAGCGGGCAGGAACAACTGACCTCTCAGTCCCTCACTCTGGCCATCAGGCTCCGATCACCCAATGGCAAATGGGGAATGGGGGATGGGTGGCGGCGGGGGAAAGGTCTGGCTGCTGGCAGCCGGGGAAGATGGCCCTGGTCACAGGCCAGGCCTAGGGACCATACCCTGCACATGATTTTGTGCACCAGGCCTCTAGACTATTATAATGTATCCATCACCAGCTTCTGATTGCCACATTCTAAAGCAGCCACTCTTCTCACTGCCCAAATAATTCAAACCTTTCTTTGAAAAAATACGCAATAGTTAGTAATCTCATGCATTCTAAAGCATCTCATTTTATGCCCCCCAATTGCATGATTTAGTTTGAATGACAAATGTGGCTATGAAATGGAGTGTTTCCGGCATTCACAGATCAAATGCGACTGGGGAGGAATAATTCAGATGCATCGTGATGTTTTAGATTCCCATGCACTAATATTTGCTTCACACCATATGTCACAGTAACACAAGAATGTGATGAAGTAGAACAGCCCAGTGGTTTTCTCTTCCAACATCTGGTCTTCTGAGGAAGTCTAGCACTTCAGAGATTCGTGTTTAAATCCCCTGATGGGTGGGATGATCAAATGCCTTGGAGAGAGAAAGAAAGGGAGTTTTGCAAAGTCTTTTGAACAAATTGGTTTCACTGAATACTGTGATTATCTCAATGAAATTAAACAGACAAACCTAGTAGTCCACTGGACCCTCCCTTAAAAGCTACATACAACGTCCACTCTCAGAGCACTAAAGAGAACCAGATGACAGCCTTTTAAATGGTGGCCATCCATCAAGCCTTCTGACTCTCCATTCTGTTCAAGGAAGCTAGTCCTGGAGAGACCATAGCTACCTAAGGAGCAATGGCAACATCATCTCCCCAAAGCTGGTTTGGTCAGTTTCCAAAGAAAAAGACCAAGACCACATCAGCTGATTGATGGGATTTACAACACATGTTTGTCTTGTTAATTTTTTAAAAAAATAAATGGGAAAACATGCTTTTATATTTCCTACTTCCCTGCAGAAATAAATTAGCTATATTCATTCTTCATTTCTTCACAAGCTCCATGTTCTTTAAGTCAGTGTAATATGGCTACCAACCCCCCATCTCACAGACACTACCCACTGAGTTCCCAAATGGCCAATTTATAATCTAAACATCATACACCCCTTTCTACCTTTATTTTGCTTCACCACAGCATTTAACATAGTTGGATGCTCTTTTCTTCTTAGAACACTCTTCATTTATTGCATTAAATGTTACATTTC
Organism: Myotis lucifugus; assembly: GCF_000147115.1. NCBI lineage: Eukaryota > Metazoa > Chordata > Mammalia > Chiroptera > Vespertilionidae > Myotis > Myotis lucifugus. The sequence continues at coordinate 2,793,773 of NW_005871082.1, forward strand.
TCTGCTTTTCTAATCACTCTTTCCAAATCTTTTTCTGTTATTTCTTTACTTTTTATAGACTATCAAAATGTTTTTCTTTATTGATTAAGGTATTACATATGTGTTCTTATCCCCCCATCCCCCCACACACACCGCCCACTTATGCCCTAAACCCCCTGGTGTCTGTGTCCATTGGTTATGCTAATATGCATGCATACAAGTCCTTTGGTTGATCTCTCTCCCTTACCCCCACCCTCCCCTACCTTCCCTCTGAGGTTTGATGGTTTGATCGATGCTTCTCTATCTCTGGATCTGTTTTTGTTCATCAGTTTATGTTGTTCATTATATTCCACAAATGAGTGAGATCATGTGATATTTATCTTTCTCTGATTGGCTTATTTTGCTTAGCATAATTCTCCCTAGTTCCATCCATGCTGTTGCAAATTGTAATTTTTTCTTTTTTATAGCAGCGTAGTATTCCATTATGTAGATGTACCACTGTCTTTTAATCCACTCATCTGCTGATGGGCACTTAGGCTGTTTCCAAATTTTAGCTATGGTAAATTGTGCTGCTATGAACATAAGGGTGCATATATCCTTTCTGATTTGTGTTTCTAGTTTCTTGGGATATATTCCTAGAATTGGGATCATTGGGTCAAATGGGAGTTCCATTTTTAGTTTTTTGAGGAAACTCCAAACTGTTCTCTACAGTGGCTGCACCAGTCTGCATTTTCACCAGCAGTGCACAAGGGTTCCTTTTTCTCTGCATCCTCGCCAGCACTTGTCATTTGTTGATTTGTTGATGACAGCCATTCTGACAGGTGTGAGATGGTACCTAATTGTCATTTTGATTTGCATTTCTCAGATGATTAGTGACATTGAGCATGTTTTTATATGTCTCTTGGCCTTCCTTATGTCCTCTTTCTAAAAGTATCTATTTAGGTACATTGCCCTTTTTTGATTGGATTGTTTATCTTCCTTTTGTTAAGTTGTATGAGTTCCCTGTAAATGTTGGAGATGTGGCAAGATACAAAATCAATGCCAAGAAATCTATGGCATTTTTATTATACACCAGTAGTGAACTTACAGAAAGAGAGATAAAAAACAATCCCACTTACCATCACACCAAAAAAAAATACCTAGGAATAAACTTAACTAAGGAGGTAAAAGACCTGTACTTGGAAAACTACAAGACATTGAAAAAAGAGATAGAGGAAGACGTAAACAGATGGAAGAACATAACGTACTCATGGATTGATAGAATCAACATCATTAAAATGTCCATACTACCCAAAGCAATCTATAGATTCAATGCACTCCCCATTAAAATACCAGCATATTTCACAGATCTAGAAGGAATTCTCCAAAAATTCATCTGGAATAAAAAAAGACCCCAAATAGCTTCAGCAAACCTGAAAAAGAAGAACACAGCAGAAGGGATCTCAATACCAGATATCAAGCTGTATTACAAAACCACTGTTCTCAAAACTGCCTGGTATTAGCACAAGATCAGACATATAGACCAATGGAACAGAATAGAGAACCCAGAAATTGATCCAAACCACTATTCTCAATTGATATTTGACAAAGGAGGCAAGAACATACAATGGAGTTAAGACAGTCTGTCCAATAAATGGTGTTGGGAAAATTGGACAGATACATGCAAAAAAATGAAACTAGACCTCCAGCTTACACCATACACAAAAATAAACTCAAAATGAATAAAGGACTTTAAATGTAAGATGGGAAACCATAAAAATATTAGAGGAATCCATAGGCAGCAAAATATCAGACATTTGTCATAGCAATATCAATATCTTCACTAATACAGCTCCTAGGGCAATGGAAACTAAAGAGAAAATAAACAAATGGGACTACATCAAAATAAAAAGCTTCTGTACAGCAAAAGAAACCATCAACAAAAGAACAAGAAAGCCCACTGCATGGGAGAACATATTTGCCAATGTTCTCACCAATAAGGGTTTAATCTAGACCCTCAAAATTTGATGCTTGGCAAAACTTTGATACTTGGCCAAGAAGGTATCCTAATTTTCTGGCAGTGACTCAAACATACACAAATATTATTTCACAAATATTTTTGAATGATTAAATTCCTATAATTACTGTGAAGTAAAATTACATATTGGACAGGTACTTTAGAGATATTTTATGGAGCTTCTTTATTAAATAAAATAATGAAGAATATCTCAATAAAACCTAATCCTAAGTTGAAAAATCAAACGATGATATTTTAATCAAGCACTATCACAGTCGATGTTAACTAATCAAGTGGGGAAATAGAGTAAAATTTCCATCAGAAAAATAAAATACTGAGGATCATTACTCAGATAGAATAAAAAATTATTTTTAAAATACTGTATCAGCTTTACTACCTTATTCCATTAATGAGCCCTTCAAGCTTCACATATCTAAATAACAGAGAGTCCTTATTGTCTCAACAAGGACTTGAGCACTGGATGTAGAAGAGTTTGAGTGGTTTTGTTGTTGTTTTTGCTTATATCAGAGGCGCCAGACAAGGGAGGTTGTTTAGTTGCTACTTTTTTAGTTTATCTCTTCATAAGCTAAACCACAGAGTTTCAGCTCCACCAATTGGGTGAAGTTGAGAAACCCTGTTAAAATTTCATGAACGCAAATCAAATTTATTGGTTTGTTCAGCTTTCCTTAGTGCTCCTAAGGCTGAGGTGGTTCAGCTGAAGTATGGCATGTAGATTTCTTAATGAACAGTGAATTCTGTAAGCTTGTGTGTACTCTAAAAAGCATATCTCTTCACCCAATTGCACATGTTAAATTTAGCTAATATCTTGAAAACCAGAACCTTCTTGCCATTTGGGGCATTGCAGTTTGGCATTTCATGAATGAATTAGTCCTCTTTAAATAAAATAAAGATCGGTCATGGTGATAAAATGGTTAATATAATTTGCATTAACTTATATTCTGAATGGTCATATCTAGAAAAATCAGAGCCTAATGCAACACATTGTAGTGACTTTGTGCTTGATGACATGAATGATCTGGTCCAATCTTGATTCTGGAGGTGTAAAGTCACATACATGACATTGGCATGTTTTTTATAAAATGTCAACCAACATGCTGTTTTTTTTATTGATTTCAGAGAGGAAGGGAGAGGAAAAGAGAGATAGAAACATCAATGATGAGAGAGAATCATTGATCGGCTGCCTCCTGCATGCCCCACACTGGGGACCGAGCCTGCAACCTGGACATGTGCCCTTGACCAGAATCGAACCAAGGACCCTTCAGTTAGCAGGCTGACATTCTATCCACTGAACCAAACCAGCTAGGGCCAACATGTTGTTTTCAGGGAATGGAGAGTACTTGAATTCAGCCACTTTTAATAAGATTTCTTTCTTATCAACTGCTATTTTCCACATCCAAGTCTTTAAGTGCATGAGATAGTTATTGTGGCATTCTAAGATAACTCTATGACTATAGTAAAGTCCTCAGCAAAGGAAGCTAAATGACCAAAACCTTGCACTTTTTTAAAATAGAGTGGACAATTCTCAAGACAGGAAGTTCTCAGACACTGCCATAAAATAGTATCATCTCTTCTGAACTGGAATTCTTTTTCCTACTATGTTATTGTAATTATCATTCCTTGAGCACTCCAGGCCCTTGCTCTGTGACTTACAATGCCTTTCTACAATAACATGTGGCTCTTACCCCCAACTGTGCCATGCATATGGCCCCTCTTACTGTACAACCTTCCTCTAGCCATGCAGATTATACTCTTAGCTTGAGCCATTCGGACTCCTGTACCATATCATGTCAGTAGCCCTGTTGTCACATTTTTTTCATAGTTCAAGAAATGGGAGATCACATAAGAATGAAAGAAGTAAAGTTTGCCTTGGTTATTAGTCCAGGGCTCTCTTTTCTACACCCATGGTTCCTTAGAATCCTGGTTTATAAACTCTTGGAGATCTCATGATGGTTGCTCCTGTGGACTTCTGTCTAAGTCAGACCTTCATATTTTGCAGAAGTTTATAAATGTTATAGAATACTTTCTCCATCATCAAAATATTTTATAATTCTCTTCCTGTTTTGGTCTCCTATTACCATAGCAATTAGAGGACTAATCAGTACCACTGCTATCTGGAACACAGATTTAGAGATAATTGTCCTGGAAAATCTCTTGCAGTTCAAGTTTTGTTTGAACCAGTAGAAATTTGTTTTTTTGTTACTTGTAAATATATTATTTCTAGCAAGTCATTAATTGAGTCTTTCATCTCACAGAACCTATTTTAAGATGTTAAAAGGCAGGAAAAGGAGACAAAGACAAGGGATAAGGGTAGAAAAGGAATTTGACTGACTAATCTAGAATTTCTAGTGTCTCTGAAACACCAAAGTTATGTCATGGTAAATACTCTCAGCTCCTGGTGTTTTCAGGTAGCTTGTCCAGGTATCCATGAACTAACCATCAAATTATTGCATCTAATTAGTATGAAATAAAATTATTATTTTTAAAGATTCCTAAATCTTCTTAATTCTGAACATTTGGAGCTTTTAAAATACATGCAAAGAAAAAGTTGTTCTTGCCCTAGTTGGTTTTGCTCAGTGGATAGAGCATCGGCCTGCAGACTGAAGGGTCCCGTGTTCAATTCTGGTTAAGGGCACATGCCTGGGTTGTGGGCTCAATCCTCAGTGGGGGGCATGCAAGAAGCAGCCAATCAATGATTCTTTCTCATCATTGATGTTTCTATCTCTCTCTCCCTCTCCCTTCCTCTCTGAAATCAATAAAAATGTATTTTAGGAAAAGTTGGTCTTGAGTTTTGACTTGAACTAAGAGAAAAGAGACTGACAGTGACCTAATTTATTAACAAAAAGATTTGAGTACTAATGAAAGAAAGTGGAGGTATAAGGATGTTTGTTATATTTTTAAAGGAAATACTTTATCTTATTAATCTTTCTAAGAAAAATATAATCAATTATCTTTTAAAGAAAGCAAAATTATTAATAACCATGACATTTTGAAGAATTTGAAAGAGAAGAAAGCATTTTTCTAGTGGAGTGAGTTCTTCAAAATGCAAGTAAACTCGATCTAGCAAAAGCATTGTGAACTCAGGCCTTCTATAAATTCATAAACATAATTTAATATTTACCTTTTAAAGAAATATTGAAGGTCAGGATGACAAAATACACTGTAACTATAGGTACCGTAACTACCTTTTGGGAAGAAAATCATACCTTTCCATGTTTGCTGTTTCTTTAGATTGACATTGGAACATAATAGTACACAAATCAATAATATGCTATATACATAAGCCTCGACCTTAAAAGTCTGCTCATGGTTTGGCCAGTCAATATTTGTCTTTATTTTCAAAAGAAAAAATAAAACACAAGCAAATTTCTCTCTTCAGTGTTGACTTCCAAGATAATGTCTGTATGGAGCCTTCAGGGAAACTTGGGAATTGGAACTCTTTTTCAATTAGCAAAGGAAAATCAAAGAGAATTTCCAGTAGTGACTCAATTAATGCAAGTACAGCAGGGAGTACATCCTAATAGTTGGAGTAAGAAATAGAGAGAGGATGCCTAAAATACACTTCCAATTCCAAAGCTTGAAAACCGAGTGGCCTAAGGCAATTCCACTTGGCTACCTGTCCTTTAGGTTTCATCATAGTAAAAGCAAACAAGTGAAATTCAATTTAGTTCCAACATATAGCACATGTTTGGAATACTTACATACTCTACTAACGTGTTCATGGAGCAGATCAAAGAAAGGGCCTGGAGACTGACAAAAATACTAATTGTCAGTTACATCCCACATCAAGTTTGTACTCCTCAGGTCTCCTTGATGCCAAGAATATTTTCACACTTGTCTTCATTTTCAGATATTTCTACTTTGTTGGATGGGGAGATATTTATCAGTGTAGCTGAGACAGCTTTGATGGTATCAATTTCAGTTTCCAATCTCTCTTGAGAGGCACTCACTTCTTATAGGTTCACCTAGACTGGTTCCCAGCAAGTCTCTTGAGTACCTATCCTCAGGTCATATGCATGCATTTTAGCTACTAGCTAAGATTCCACTAAGTTAATAGTTTGTTAAGATGGTTTTAAGAAAAATGTTCCTGAATCGCTAGGCTCCAGATAACATCTAAAAAATGATCATTTGTGAATATTGAAGGGTAATGTTGCTGTTTCTAGAGCAACCCTCCTCAGGCCAATGTTGTCTCTGACAAAGCACAGGGTGAAGTTCTCATCTCAGAGGAAAGACACAATACCCCCAGCAGCTCTATCCCAGTGGCAATATGGCCACAGAACTCCAGGGTAGACACAGCTCTTTGGAACCATGGATTTTTCTTGCTTTCTCTTGATTGATGAAATAATACCTATCTTTTCTTTTTTTTCAATAAAAATACAGATTAAATTTCATCATGCACAACAGGTGCTTTGAAAATAAAATCTTGTTCTAAAAAAACTGTACTGAGTAATAGCATTATTCTATGTTTATAGCTATGTAGAAAGAGCCTTGCTGCTTTTCTGTTTTAGATAGACTCTTTCTGCATATTCTTTTCACTATTTGAAATGCCTTTCTCATTTTCCACTTGGATAAAGCTCAATCCTGAAGGAGGAAAGCCTTCCTTGAGAACCTAGCCATCTCCCAGGTAGGTTGAGTGCCCACCCATGAGTACCTAGGCCCTCCTGGGACTCATTTCTTAGCACTACTTCTAATGTAATGTTCAATTCTTCCTCTTAGCTACTAGACTGTGACCTCCCTGAAGTAGAGGACAGATGGCATCACCTTGGTATCTGCAGGGTCTTTATGCCCAATGGCTAGCATGGAGGTATACCAAAATAAGTATTTTTGCTGAATTAATGTACCTAGTGCTGTCCAATCCAGCAATAAATACTCTCAATAACTAATATAATTTAGATTTGCATATCCCATGTGATTACTTTAGCACTTTAGCGCGCGCACACACACACACACACATAGGTAGTGGGTTATCTTTAAATGCTTACTTTTTCTAGGTTGACTTCTGAGTCAAATGTGCTTTCTGGAGCCATTTTTGTTCATATTGGTCTTTTTTATTAGACCACAGGCTCTTTGAAAAAAAGAGACTGTGCCCCCCTTCCTGTGACTGGCACAACAATAAATACTGTTTTAATAAATAAGCAATTAAATATGAAAAAATGACTGATGATGCCCATGGCTAAGCAGAGGGCATGGCTATTGTGGATTGACTCAATATCTATGCAGTTAATCAATAGAGGTGATAACCAGAGTTAGGAAGAAGAGAGCAAGATTGGATCTGGGATAAGAAGAGTTTAGGAAACTAACAATAAATCCCTTCCACAGACTAAGTAACACTCAGGATAAATGAAACTATCCTATAAAACGATGTTGCCATAGAAATGGGGCATGTGATTCTATACTATAAAAGGGTTAAAACTTTGTTTACTAAGAGATGTTTTATTCAGCTAAGCATTAAAAAACATAATTTTGAGCTATCTCAATGCAAGCAATGGCAGAGAGTCAGTCTAAAGGACAAATCTGCAATAGACAGTTTCCCAAGTTAAAAAAATATGTTGCTTCTTCTGGACTGGAGCAGCTCAGTTGGTTGAGCATTGTCCTATGCACCAAAGGATTGCTGGTTTGATTCTAGATCAGGGCACATACCTGTGTTGCAGGTTTGGTCCCTGGTTGGGGCGCATATGGAGGGCAACTGATCAATGTTTCTATTTTTTTCTCCCTTCTTCTCTTTAAGCATGTCCTTGGGGGAGGCTTAAAAAGGGGGGGGGAGATGTTGCTTCGGCACAGGGCATAAGGGAAGACATGGGGACATGATCAGTTCTATTCATGGACACCTACCTGAGAATTATAGAAAAGTGAGGCTGGAATACTCCTTTTCTACCAAACAGGTGTATTCATTTCCAAGTATCTTGGCTTCTTTTTCAATCCTGGTTCATTGCCTTTCAGAATAGAGAATGATTTCAGGGACCCAAAGCACCCACCCCAGATGCTTTGACAATCCTGGCATGCCTCTCCATTTCATCAAAAGACCAGACATCAGAGCATTTGTGTCACACCAACTAGAGACCAGCCCCTTTATTCCAATGCTTCTGTGTTCTTAGGATACACACATTTTTATACACAAACACTTGGAAACCATGTAAGGGAATACCAGCCAAGGTACCACATAATGCTGCCAGCCACGATTACCAACAGAGCCCTACTAACACCAGTACATGTTTTGTCGAGAAAAATTAAAAAGCTACTCAGCTGTGAAAGCCATTTCCCACTCGATTGTTGCCAGCCCCAAATTGAAGTTATGTATACCCAAGTTAGTAGTAACACACACACACACATACACCTTTCAGTTAAAGCTCCAGAACCATTGATTTAGCATTGAGTAATAGCAAATAACTAGAAAAGTTTTTCTTTCTTCTTCTTCCAGTTGGCAGACAGGTATATCAAAGTGACTAAGTCTGCAATTAGCTCCATCAGAGAATGTAGATAAAAGAGCGAAAGACAGAAAGATTTTTTTGTGTCTAAGTCAACAGAGCATCCCCAGGGAAATCAGCAAAGGTGGAAAACATTTTTCAGAGTTACTGCAATATACTATCTTTCATCAAAGGTGCTTATGGTGATATTAATGTACTAATGGTATGTGAAGTTCAGGGAGCAGATTTAACCCCTGTGGGTCCTTGTCTCACGAAGTTTAAAAAATAAATTCGTGGGCTAAAAGATTTTAAAATCAAAATGTGGAAGTTTACTACAAGTACATATAAACTCTCCATGAGGAGGTGTCCTCAAAGGGGACTCCCTGGGATAGGATCCCCAAATGGGAAAAGCCTGCTCTCTCTCTCTCTCTGAAATGGGGAAAAAAATCTAAAGTACTAAATCTCCTGAGTCCTTTTGTCTCCAAGTTTATAAAGGCTGCAGCTCTTTGTCTGTACATGACCCTTTCTAATTAGACCCTTCCTTAATTTATGACTCCTGTTTGTTCCTAATTGGTTATTCTTTTGCAGAGTATCAGTTTCAATGGTCAAAGCCCATGAGGTACCCCCTTTTTCCCCTCCCCTTTTTCTTGCAACATTCCTCTATCCTCCGTAAATGTATGCCTTCCTTCCTGTAACATTTCTCTATCCTCTGTAAAAGATATACATTCTGGTGTCTTGGAGCTATCTCCTTCCCATCACATATGCATTCCTCTCCCATAGACCCCCCTTTTCCCTAAAACAGCCTGTCCTGTCTCTAAAATTCCTTTCACTAATAACATGTCCACTCAAAACTTTGGAATGGGGATTGTAAAGTAAATAATTAGAGCAGGTTTGTAGAAGATGACAAAACATCTATTATCTAGACCATGCCAACCAAATCAATCACTCATGCATAGGACCCTTGTATCACCATATTTTTTTCTCTACAAACTGTATGACCAGAGAGGAGTCAGATCAAGCCTATGTTCAGGCATCACTTCTGCTCTCTAAAATTTGAGGGACACTGTAAAGCCTATGGTGGTGCTGGTGAGGGATGGGGGGAATTCAAAGTCATAAAATGGCAAAAAAAGGAGCCTGAAAATCGAGGAGGAGCTATATAGTGGGAATCACTCATGACATTTCTTATCAATGGGATTTTAGCAATGATGAAGATCAATGAACTAGCAAGTGGTATATGTCATTATTCCTAATGAAGAAATTAACTAATATGACTCATTATTAATAGGTATTAATAAGAAAACTGCTAGACTTCAGGAAGTCAAAATTATTTGTCAGTCTTTCTTCTGCTTAAGAATCGTCTCTAAATTGACGATTTCCTTGTGTGTCCCTCAATTTTCATCTCAATATTTTCATATGGGTATTTTCTGTTGTGATATTTTCTAAGCTCTGTGATGGATTCCGGAGATAGTTGATAGAATAGTCCTCCTCTTCATGAGTTCCTCTTGACCATTTTGAATATCTCTGCCACATTACACATACCTCACATACCTTCCATACTCTCCAGGACCCTTCACTCTATAACATTGCACTCTTGTTATAAGCTCCCACTGGATGCTTGCTCCTGACCTGGCCTCACTTGGGGATGGGACCCTCATCTAAGAAGAAGGTTGTAAAAGTTTCCTGATTGAGAAAAGAGATGAGCTTTGGTGTTATAGTGTCTTTCTTATTTCCTTGACTGTGGCCATTACAACCAATTTTAATTGTTTTATATTTTTGCAACATTCTGTCCTTGTAACCCCTTGCTATTTGGGTTGCCAAGTGACACTTCTAACTATTCAGAGCATAGATTCTTGTAACAGACAGCCTTGATTAAATTTAGCTCTAATCATAAATAGCTTTGTGACCTTGGGTAAATTATTTAATCTCTCTCTGCCTCAGTTCCCCCACCTGTAAAATGCAGTTACTACACTATTTTTATTTCATTGGGTTTAGTATGAGAATTAAACTTCCTGGGTTTCCCAAAAGCCCCACATTTGTTTTGTCCTGGGCCCAAATGCTTACCACATTACATGCCGATCCCCTAATGATATTTGAACTTACATTTAAGCATTTTCAGAGTCTTCATTCCCTACCATAAGAAACAAGTGTGGTGTCATAGAAGACATTAAGATTAAACAGATAACCAATAGAAATGGTTCTTGATATTAGAAAGTCTTCTTTCCAGGTTTATTATGAGAGATTTGGAACTGAAACCACCAGATAAATCTTTACTGTCTTTTCTGTGTCCAGCAAGGGAGGCAGCAAAAATGCAGAGCTGGCCCTGGTGAACTTGTAATTCCATGTTTCCAGTGAAGTGTGATAATGCATGCTTTTTTAAGGACCATAAAGACTAAATGTTTCAAAACAAATTTTATATTAGACTCTATGAATAATGTGAGTTCAAGGTGAGGATAACCATGATGAGCTACATTGGCCAGCAAGTCTCATGGCCTTGCCCAAGTTCAACAAGACAAAGCACCCCATCAGAACACGTATGGGTTGGTCAAGGACAGCATAAATAGGCATGATCTAAATAAATAAACTTTTGCTCTTTGAAAAATTATATCATGCCTACAAGTTCTAAATTGAAATGTGAAGAACTAAAATACACACACACACACACACACACACACACACACACACACACACTTCAGTTCTTGCTGACATTTCTATTAGAAATGCCCCAAATTAAAATGTTTTACTTAGTAGCTGGAGACAGGTCTATCTTCAGGAATATCATAAATTAGAAGTTTGGGTTTTCTTACAGACTCATTCACAATTTGATGCTGCCTGCTATATGTCTCCAAGTGTTTCAGCTTTCAGAGATTTCCTACCCATTAGAAGTCTAGCATGGGCTCTTTCTCTCCTTTAATGTTTCTTGTTTTTTAAAAATTTTTGCAAGCTAAAAAGATTTCACTTCAAACACCTGCAAATATTTTTGTAAGTCATCAATAAAACCATTCAATAATTTAGTATCTAATTGAATTGATCTTGATAGCCTCCCACTGAACGAATACTTTCCTCTCCAAGCTCCTTCTTGTCCCCTGGTCCATTGCCCATTCCACACTCTGCCATAGGTTGTTATTAATCAATGATTTTTTGTAGAGATCTGTCAGTTGATGTTTGAGTCATGTGCTCACATATTTAATAGGAATAGATATTATTTTGAAATTATTTTGTAAGATTGAAGAAAGGAGAAACATGGAAAGCCTTTTACCACTAGATTAGAAGAGACCAATGAGGGTATGGACCACGTAGACTGTAGATTTGTGAATGCACATTAGAAATTATTTTGCAAAACAAGGAAGCCAAATATACTTTGCTAAATTACTTGTTACTGTCTTTCCTCCCTCTTTCCACTTTCTCTTCCTTTCTTTTTTTTCAGACTGAAACTCTCTAAGCCTGGAACTGTCATTGGAATAGACGTTCATTATTTATTTTGGTGATTTATAAGAGTGCCTAATCTTTGTGGCAACTACTCACTGAATCATACAATTAAATGTAAATAGTGTAAGTTAGTCACAATGGGTAGCATTACATTAACTTCTCCTGCCACCACTGAACATAAATTGATCTGGCAAACTACAGGAAATAAAGAAAAATACCAACCAGCCAAAAGTGAAACCAAATAAATGTGCTTTGCATTGAGACCCAGTACAGACAGGTTTTCACAGGAATTACAAAGATAAAACATTTTTTGTTTTGTTAAAAGGGCCTTAACCCCTTTCAAGGAGCTATGGCCATTTAATACCCAAGTAGAACTCAAATAAGATAAATATTGGTATGTCTGTCAGAAACTTAAGGAATTGTAACAATCACATATTTACACCATATAGGAGAGAGGAGAAGTATCTAATTTATTGTATGCATCTAAGGCAAACTTTCCAAAAAAGTATATGGAGTTTTTGCCTTCCCAGTCACCTGAAAGAATTATAAGATTTGTTCTCTGATGTAAACAACTGAAAAATTAAGCAAAATAGATGAAACAACTATTTTCAGACATTGAACAACAGGCAGCACAGGAGTGTAGTTTCTGAGAGAAGAAAAATAAATCAGGTTTTCTGTTTAGAATTCGGATCCAGATTTTGACACAGAGAGATAGAGTTTATACAGAGCATATTTTTTTAATGCACAGAAGAGACAGAGATCAGAGTTCAGGGAGGCTGTACAGATAGAATTATGGACAGTGTTCCAGAGAGAAGGGAACTACATAGAGGCAAAGCTTGAGACATCTGCATAGGGTACCTTTGATTCTGCTATTAAATACCAAGCTACACATCACTAAATGGAAATTCATAAAGCCAGATGAAGAATTCTCAGGGAGCTATAATTAGAGCAACTCCCAGAGCTCAAACAAGGCTGAGGGATATTTGAATTTCAATCAGCAGAGTGGGGGGCAAGGGGCACTCAGTAATCAGGTAAAAATAGCCCTATAGTAAAGACCACAATAAGATATTAATAACAAAGTTTAATAAATGATGGAGCTAATCTGCAAGTAACTTTGGGGCCTGCCAAATTTTAATCAACACTGCAGGAACTCAAAGAAATCAGACCTTAAATAACAAAATTTATAGTGGCTAACAGTCAAACCAAAATTCACTAGGCATAATAAATGGAAAAAAAATGTGACCAAGGACCAGGCAAAAAATTAGTCAGTAGAAATAGACAAAATATGGTGGAAATAATAAAATTATCAGAGGTTTTAAAACTGCTAGTATGAATATGCTCACTTCAAGAGTTAAACAAAGACTTATAAAGAGAATCTGAAGGAAAAATAAAGATGTCATCAGGTTCCAAGTAGAAATTATAAAGAACAAAAATATAATATCTAAAGAGAAAAATTTTGTGAATAGTGTTGACAGCAGATTAGAGTCTGGCAGAAATAAGATCAGTGAACTTAAAGACATTGCAATTGAAACAATCCAAACTGAAACACAGAGAAAAAGACTAAATAAATATAACCTCAGTGACTAATGAGACAATATCAAGTGGTCTAGCATATGTCTATACAGAGTCCCAGAAGGAAAGGGAAAGTGTGTGGGGGTGTGAAGAAATAATGCCTCCCAATTTTCAAAATTTGATAAAAACTCTTAATCTATGGATTCAAAGAGCTCAATGAACCCTAAACAGGACACACACACACACACACACACACACACACACACAGACATATACAACTTAGATCAAAGCACATCATAAATAAACTCCTGAAAACAACATTTAAATCTGACAGAGGAAAAAAGACATGGCACAGAGGAATGAAGAAAAAAATTACTACAAACATGTCTAAAGAAATGAGATAGGCCAAAGGAAAATGAAAAACCATTTTATAGCTGATAGATTTTTAAAAATACTATCAAATTAGCATTCTAAATCCATCAAAAATATCTTTCAACATGAAGGCATAATAAAGACATATTCAGACAAACAAAAACTGCAAATTTCTTGCCAGCAGCCCTGAATGTTAAGAAATGATAAGGGAGCTTTTCAGGCTGAAAGAAAATGATTCCATGTGGGAATTTGGATCTAAAAATCTATATATATAAAAGCCTACTCGACTGGAATGACTGGAACAACCAGTCGCTATGATGCGCACTGACCACCAGGGGGCAGGCGATCAATGCAGGAGCTTCCCCCTGGTGGTCAGTGCACTCCCACAGCCAACCTCCCCTGGCTGGCCAGTCTCCCGCAGTCTCTCCCCCCACCCCCCACCCCCCACCCCCGCTGCTGGCAGGCCCTGATTGCCTGATTGAGACTGGCCCCCAGGCTGGGACATGGAACTGGGGTGGGTAGTGGCAGGAGGCCCTCCACAGTCAGGGTTCTCTGACCTCATTTCTTGCTTCTCAACCACTCTCACTAGGAATTTGCAATGATGGAAACTATAGGGGAAAAAAAAAAAGGTCAGCATGTTGAAAGGATTTGGGGCAGCCATAAAAAACGGCTCACTACTGTATAGAACCTGTAACAGAGATTGATTCATTCTAGAATCACTTTGTTAGCTGGGGCATATGACCACCCAAAATATGAACTATATTCCTCAGCTTTCCTTGAAACCAGATATGACCGAGTAACTAATTTTTGTCCAATTAGATATAAATAGAAGTGTCACTTTCAGCTTCTGGAAATTTTCTTAAAAGATGGAGTTGAGAACTTTTAAGATTTTTCTCCATCCTGCTGCTAAATTGTGGACATCATGGTGCTTAAGTCGTTTTGGATGATAGGATGGAAGCTACATATTGAAGATGGTAGAACAATAAAATATAAGGAGGCTGTATCTCTTACTAATCATGGAATTACTACTATATGAGTTCTGAAATGTTTATCTCCAGAATCATTTATGTCTGAGAGCAATCAATTTGAAGCCACTCTTACCCGAACATCTTTTATCACTTGCAACTAAAACTAGTCTTCCCTAACACCATGCCTGCATTGGGGGGTATTCATATGGGAATAAGACTGATTTCAGTTGAAGTTTAAGGCTGGTTTTCTATGTCTGAACCAACACAACTCACACATGAAGAGAAAATCACCACTTTCAGAAATAAAAAGATTTGAGTTCACTTTCAGTTTTTTATTGGCTTTCCATTTAATGTAGTTGAACCTGCCTTTCTATGACTTTTGGACAATGGAATCACTTCTCTAATACCCATTTCAAGTGAAAAGGCACTGAAATGTGACATGCAATTTCAGAGAAAAAGAGAGAAAGAAAGAGATATATTTTCTTCTATGAAAGTATAACAAGGTGCTAATTCCAAGCACTGTCCCTACCCATTTTTTCCTGTCCCCAGATTCCTTCACCCACTGTATTTCCACAGTTCCTACACAGGGATGATGAGTGGAAAATATTGAGGCATTTTAACTGATCTCATGTTGGCAATATTTCCAAGATTATCTCATCAGGTGTATGTAGCTTCTTCCTGGCTTTAAGGCAGCTGTAGCTGGGTTCCTTCATGTTTGTGGCATGTATTCATGGACCTATAATATGTAACACACTCAAGGTCCAAGATGTTTTCAACTAAATTAGATCTAGTAGAGAATGAATCTTCTTGGGTGCAGAAACCTGTAAACTGTCTACCCTACTCATGCCCGGCAAACAGTGGGGAGAGGATAATCATAATAGATATTCCCACTTAAAAAAGGAAAACAGGTAGCACTTAGCAGTCACTGTTTATAGAAATTCTGATACCCAGCCAGGCACAAGTTCCTAATTTCCCTGCTCCTGCATCAGGAAATGGACATTGATTGGTACCCAATTCTGCTCCCTTGGAAGGTTTTTTTCTGGGTTTAGAGCTCAATCTTCTGAACTCCAGATTCTTCCTACTAAATCACCTTTTCTTTTCCATAAGGAATAATCTACGTTTGTAGTTGGCCTTGACCAGAGACCATATTATACAGGGGTGGGAAAAGGGTTTATAGTTGTTTGCATGGAAAAAGATATGCAGGTTATGATGATTACAGTAGCTTTATTAACTCAAAAGAAGGTCACAATGCCACTGTAAACCTACTTTTGCCAACCCCTGTACTAGCAGCACCCTGGGTTTGATCTTTTCCAAGTATCATTTCTTACTTTGCCAACTTTTTTGCCTTGTGGAGAGGTTTGAAATGAGAAACAGTTTTATTGTTCAACCTTGAAACTTTAATGTAAATTTTTTCTCTAAATTCTGCTTGAAATCCATATTGTTTCTCTGGGTATTCTTTCTCTCTCATCAACCCATTATCAGCATTTAAAGCCAATTTACACTTTCAGCATCCTGCCTGGAATTGCTTTAGCCAAGTCCACAAGTTCATTATTTGTATCTTCTGTTATCCATGCTATAGTAGGTGACAGTGTTGTCAAATCTTCTATCACTATAGGACGCTGTTCCCCTTTTCGTCAGCCTCTAATATGAATCTCCTCATTGGCTTTTCAGCCTCTACCACATCTCCTTACTCTTCATTCCTCTACTCACAGTCAAATCTCAAAGCCAATGCCATGTATTTTAGGTTTATATTATGGCTGTAATTAATATAACCCCCTCTACGCTGCTCTAAAACTTAATTGCTTAAAGCAATAAAAATTTTTGTGGGTCAAGATTCTGTCAATTGGCTACATGGTTCTTTTCCTATGGTGTTAGTTGGAATGCCAGGATAAACGGGACTCCAGAAGGGCATCACTCACATGGCTGGCAGCTGCTACTGGCAGCTGGGAGATAGCTCATCTCATGGTTTCAGCTGGAGGTCTTAACCTGGGCCCTTCCACATATCTGTTTAGGATTCCTAACATGTTTTATCACATTTGATTTATCTCTTGCTTTAGCATGGTGAGGTAGATATGATCCATCCTCATTCATTTATTTATTTAGCAAACAGCAACAACCAGTAGCAGCTGTGTTCCAGGAACTATGGTTGATTTATGAGAATAATAAGTCAAATAAGACATAATTCTTGACCTAACAGAGTTTATATCTAGTGGAGACATTAATCAGTGATTATAATGGAAATCATACATGAGGAAACTGAAGTTCAAAAAGGTGAAATATATTGCTGTTCATCTAACGGCTGACTCAAGATATGAGCCTGGATCTGCCTGATTTCAAATTATGTTTTACTTGTAACACAACTATTTTCCAATTTATCCAGGCCAATGGTAATAAAAAATTTGGTAATGGAAGCTGGAAGTAAAAGAAGGGTCAAATGCAAAAATGTTGCTCAGGTAGAACACACAGAAATTGATGACTGTTTAGCTGAGGTTGATAATGCCAACAGAAGAATCAAAGGGGACTCCTTTGAGACTGAATTTGGGAAGTCAGAAGGAAGGACTGGTGGTAATAAAACAGTTCCATTTATTCTATCCATGTTTCATTTGAGGGACTATCTAAACATACAGATTTACCCAGCAAGCAGGATAAATACAGAAAACTTTTACTTATTTATTTAAATGTTTTTGAGCATCTGTTATGTGTCTGGTACTGGCTAGTGAATAAGAAACCATATCTCTAATTTCTATGATCAGAGACAAACTACAGGAAAATTATTACACTTTGATGTGATAAGAGCCACGATAAAAGTAAATACACTGGGTACAAGAGAAAAAAAGAAAGTCAAGATGACACTACAGGGATTTCCTGTATATGGGTGGCCATTACACCAGAGTATGGATACAAGTGCTAAGGGAAAGAAAGGGGGAAAGATGGCCAAGGACACTCATGCGGATTCAAAGAAATTAGTAAGAGGAAAATCTAAGAAGTAGAAAGAGAACTAGCCACAGAGGTCAAGGAAAGAGAACATTTCTAAAAAGGCACTCCAGTTGTGGAATAGTCAGAGACAGCCCATTGGAATATGATGTGGTCGGGCGCTTTAATGTGTGATTGATGTAGGGCAGTCAAAGAGGATGAAGACCAAGAAGAGATTGTTTTATTGGGCTTGAATAAAGTTTATTCTTTCTGTTTATATGGAAATCAGATAAACTATGATAATTCAATCTTTCAAAGACATTAAAATGACTTCCAGACAAACAAGTATATTGGTTATATAGCTCTATCATAATGACTCATATCTCAGGAAGGAATAAATGAACTATAAGCTGAATGAGAAAGAAACACTTAGCTAAGATAATTAAGTTAGCGAGGCTTAATTGAGGGTTCAGAAGCTCCAACTTTTGAGATGAAATGATAGAGGATAAGCTTATCTTCAATTATGGGAGGATAAATTTTGGTTAAAAACTAAAGAGGTCACTCTGGCTGCTGTAGTTCAGTTGTTGGAGCTTCATCCCATACACCAAAAGGTTGAGGGTTCAATCACCAGTCAAGGTGCATAGAGGAGGCAACCAATTGATGTGTTTTTTTTTCCCACATTGATATTGATCTCTCAATCTCTCTCTCTCTCCCTTCATTTCTCTCTAAAAATCAATAAAAACATATCCTCATGTGAAGATTAGGAAAAAAAACTAGCTAGATGTTTCAAAATTACAGGACAACCATTCATTTTTAAACTTTCTGTTCTCTATAAGAACCTTTTAACCAAATCATAGAAGCATTTTAGCAGGATGCAAATACTGAGAATAAAATAATAGTTGCCAAATATCTCCACAATCTAAATTGAGTTTGACATAATTTGCATCTGTGTTTAAAGTAAAATTGGTTCATAACAACAACAACAAAAACCTACACTAATAAAAGACAAAGATGCTAATTGACCGTACCTTCGCTACACCCACCAGCCAATCAGAGCGACGATATGCAAATTAACCCAACCAAGATGGCGGTTAATTTGCATATACTGGCTGGGAGCGAAGCAAGCCGTGCAGTGGAGGTGGGAGGAAAGCAAGCTGGGCGGCGGAGGCTGGAGCGAAGCCCGCCTCAGCGGGTTTCACTCCTTTCTCTGCTTTGCTCCAGCTGCAGGAAGCCCTATTCTTGCAGGAATCTTCCTGCAACAGGCTTTTAGTAAATAAATAAAATGAGAAGCTAAGCCATACATGCAAGACTTGCAAAAGAAACATTCTGGAAAGTTGCTTTGAAAATCCTTAGCATAGTAACAGCCTCAAAGATATTAGACGGTTGGAAAGGCCAACAAAGAGGACCATTTTCAGAGAGGATTTCTTTGGAGAGTTTTTGGAATGCTCTAAAATTTGCCATCACTTCTGACTCAAACACACACACCTCACCACCAAGTAAGTGAAGCTGAAGCAAACTTCTCAGAGCATTTAATCTTCCTCCCTAGAAGTCTTTGAAATACATAGACTGATACCATATCCATTTCAAGAAATGCCCAAATGTGGGAAATGATGAAGTCTGCCTTGGTAAATAGCAGCATTCAACCCCATGATCCCCATAGATTAATTGCAGAGCTCCAACTGGGATCCAGCATGGAACCCAAAAGGGCTGCTTGATGGGATTATGGGATTCCAACAGAATAGACCACTGGATGTCCATGATCTCAGGAGGAATTATAAGCAGACACCTAGAAAATAAGCATTGCCTTAATCCCAGAAATATAACTGGAGATTCTCAGTGAGGAAATCATTGAGAAACACAGAAAGGCTCTCCAAGAGATGAATTAGCTTTGCCAGCTCACAAAGTGAGATCATGACCACATGACAGTACTAGCCATGTTAAACATTTCTTGCCCTTAATCTGTCTTCTTCCTCTCACTCTTCCCCTGCCCCTCCCTCCCACACTGCTCCCAAATTGAACTAGTCAGAGGCAACTTATTGTAGTAGGGTGGAATAGGAACTTTAACCTCAAACGAACCTTGGAATCTTGATTATGATCATGGACTGAACATTTTAATTCTGAAATGAGATTGTTATTGCATTTAGAAGTAGGAGATAATTTTTTTTTATTAGTAGTAAAGAACCATGAGAATTTCCCCTAGGTTTTATTGAAGGCCTGAGTGAGAAAATTGTCTACACAGATGTCTTAAAAGGGTAGTATTTTGTGTGTTTTTTTCCACTTTCTTCTCACACTCTAAGGAGTCTCACTTGTTTGTTGTAATGTTTATACTTAGATGGTATAGTTTTTAATACTGTATGTGTTCTGTATGATTAAAGTGCCACTTATAAAGTAAGACCTTCTAGATTCAAATGCCAGCTCCATCATCCACATATTGTGTGAATTTGGGTAAGTGACCTAGCCATTGTAAGCTTCCTCTCCTAAAAAGAGAGGATAATAATTGTATCTATATCATAGGGTTGATGTGAGGGCTAAATAAAATTATGTAGTTAATTTCTTAGTACTGTGCCTCCCATAATTAATACTCTATAGTAGTAGCTATTATTATTATTTTTTTTTTACCAACAGTCGTAGTTAACCTCTTTGTCTTTGTCCCCAAGGGCTTATTTGTTGACATTTATCTCTACCAACTATTACTAATTTCCTTACTTTCCAATAAATTCATCGTTTAGATATAAATGTCTAGCTCCCTCTGAAGTAAAAGTGTGCATTAATTCCAAGCCCTCAGAAACACTTTAGGATGGGGAATGGAAAGTACTACATCCAATTGAAAACTGCAGGCAGAAGTTGAGGAAGCAGAACGTGATTACTTTGTCTGGCATCTCCCCAGTTCCCCTGCAGAGTGCACATTGCATTCTGATATTTTAAAATACTTCAACTTATTTTTTTTAAGGATGGGTATCAGATTTCTTCATTATGGGTAGGAAGGGAAAAGATCAACATAATTTAGGCTGAACATTCTTGAAAATTAAAAGTCACTCATCTTAAGGAGTTTTAGGTAATCACTGTTAGATGTTTATTCTTTCCTCCAAAATTTTAAGAGAAAATTGCTCATTAAAACTAAGATGCAATAATAGCCAGGAATACTTACCCAAATTGAAGAAGAAGAAGAAGAAGAAGAAGAAGAAGAAGAAGAAGAAGAAGAAGAAGAAGAAGAAGAAGAAGGAGAAGGAGAAGGAGAAGGAGAAGGAGAAGGAGAAGGAGAAGGAGAAGGAGAAGGAGAAGGAGAAGGAGAAGGAGAAGGAGAAGGAGAAGGAGAAGGAGAAGGAAGGAGAAGGAGAAGGAGATGGAGAAGGAGAAGGAGAAGGAGAAGGAGAAGGAGAAGGAGAAGGAGAAGGAGAAGAAGGGAGAAAGGAGAAAGGAGAAGGAGAAGGAGAAGGAGAAGGAGAAGGAGAAGGAGAAGGAGAAGGAGAAGGAGAAGGAGAAGGAGAAGGAGGAGAAAGAGAAGGAGAAGGAGAAGGAGAGGAGAAGGAGAAGGAGGAGGAGAAGAAGGAGAAGAAGATTTGCACAGAGGGAATAAATAGTGCCCATATCAAGTAGCTATTGTTTCTATCTAGTTATATCTGGGCATCATTGTGCTACAGAATAATATTATTAATAAATAAAATAGTCTAGTAGTCAATGAATAAATCAAAAACATGCTAAAGTAAGGAGAATTGATAGTGTTAGAGGCTATAATTTTAAATAGGGTATTTGAATTAGAGATTGACCATTTTTTTATTGGCCTAGTATTTTATTTCATTGCAGCTTAGAGCAAAACCTACTTTCTCAGTCTTGGGCTTTGTAGACGATCTGTTCCATCCAGGTCTCAGTATCTGATCCAGACCCATCAATTCTTCACAGGGTGGTATGTTAGTATCCTTGGGCTGCTGTAAGAAATAACAGCAAACTGGGTAGCTTAAAGCAATATAAATGTAATCTGTCATAGATCTGGAGGCTAGAGTCAAAAATCAAAGACCTGAGAGTGGGTTCCTTCTGGAGGTTCTGAGAGAGAAACTGCTCTGTGCCTCCAGCTTCTGGTGGCTGTTGGCACTCCCTGGCATCCCTTGACTTGTGGAGATTTCACACAAATCTCTGCCTCTATCTTCACATCATATTTTTCCCTGGGTTTCTATGTATGTCTTCTCCTTTTATTAGAAGGTACTTGTCATTGGATTTAGGGTCCATTCAGATAATCCTTGATGATCCCATTTAGAGAGCCTTAACTAAATAACATCTACAATGACCCTTTTTCCAAATAAGGTCACATCCACAGATCCCAGGTGTACAGATTTCAGGTGTACATTTCTTTTGGGGGGTCCACTATTTAACCCAGCAGGTGGGTTTTCAGTTATGTGATAGCTCCCTGCCTGCAGTAATAAATACTGGTAGGCAGTAGCTGTTACCAATTTGATGACAAACTTTGGACTTCAAGATTAGGTCCCTCAATTGTAAAAAAAAAAAAAAAGGTTTAATTCAACACTAATCTGTGACTCAACTCATACACTGTTGCTAGTCCAAAAACTGTTACTTCTCTGTGAAGAGATAACAGAAATTGACATAAGCCTTTAGAAATGTCTATAGACATTTGACTGTCTGTTGAAGCTAATAATTAAAAATGGGGCTTATGTTTTGTGTTTCTTCATTAACATTTCTTTTCATTTTATTTTTAATTAAATTTATTGGGGTAACATTGGTTAATACAATTATGTAGGTTTCAAGTGTACAATTCTATGATACATCATCTACACAATGCATTGTGTGACCACCAAAGTCAACTCTTCTTTCATCATCATATATTATCCCTTTTACCCTTTACTACCCTCTTATCCCCCTCCCCTCTGGTAACCACCATGCTGTTGTCTGTATCTATGAGTTTTTGTTTGTTTTTCTTGTTTGTTCATTTCTTATCCCAGTAAGTCATTGTTTCTCTATTTAAAAATGTATTGGTTGGTGATGAATTAAATAAATCAGTAAACCTGATCTATCACCATGGATTGTTTGAGAAGCACTGGTATAAACTATTGTCAGTAACAAAATTGTGAAAAGATATTATTGTTTTCTAAATGTTTGTCCACAGGACTGGAAACTTTCAGTGCCAAATGGTAGGGATATGTATCACAGAATACGTGCCTTGTATCACAGATAACAATTTCCAAGTGCTCCCTAAGTTACTTCAGCTTCCAGCTTTAATTTTGTCACTGTTATGGTACCCACATATCCCATGCCGGTGCAATGAAACCCCCAAATACCTATAGGTCGGGAGAGTTGAGTCAAGTTCTGGCTCACATGTTGCCAAATCATGTCTGTAGACAGTTTACTTTGCTTCTCTAGTTAAGTTCTCTCACCTATAAAATGTATTTCTTTTGCTTTGACATTCTATTCAGCAACACTACCACCACCACCAAAAATAAAGTTTAAGACAAAACAGGGACTTTCTCAAATAGGGATTAGTTGGGGCAGTGGACATTTTTTCCCCACAAAATTTTTCATAAATAAAGCAACCTTGACAAAGTTCATGATAAAATAGGAAGTGTTTCAAGTTCTAAAAATGTTTCTTAAATCTCAATAAATTCAAACCCTATCAAGATTGTAAACATTACCATCAATCCAGAGACAAACTAGTCCTGACTTTTCTACTCTCGGTTAGATATTCCTGTTCTAGAACTTACACACATTAATCAGGGGTCCTCAAACTTTTTAAACAGGGGGCCAGTTCACTGTCCCTCAGACCGTTGGAGGGCCGGACTATAGTTTAAAAAAAAAAACTATGAACAAATTCCTATGCACACTGCACATATCTTATTTTGAAGTAAAAAAACAAAACGGGAACAAATACAATATTTGTATTTGCATGTGGCCCATGGGCCGTAGTTTGAGGACCCCTGCATTAAGTGATATGAGATGTTATTTCCATGGAAGGCTTTTTTTACTCAACATGATGGTTTTGAGATTCATCTATGTTGCTGCATGTATTAATATCCATTTTTCAGAGTAGTATTCCATTTTATGACTATGTATGAGTATGCCACAATTTTTTAAATTGATTTTTCTATTGATGGACTCCTCAACTCTTTTCAGTTTTGGGCTACTATGAATAAAATTTCTCTGAACATTTATATACAAATCTTTTTGCAAACGTGTTCTTCTTTCTCTTGATTAATTTGTGCTGCTATGTTAATGTCTATCTCTTTGGAGTTGATTTTTGTGTATGGTACAAAAGTAAGAATAAAAGATTCATTCTTTCCATAAGGGTATCTAATTTTTCAGCACTTATTTGAAAAGATTATCCCTCTCTTTCCTCCATTGAATTATCTTGTTACTTTGTTGAAATTTAATGGACTACATATGTGTTTTTCTTTCTGGCCTTTCTATTCTGTTTCATTGATTTATAGGACTTTTCTTACACCAATACCCCATTGTGTTTATTACTATAGCTTGGTTGTAAGTCCTAATGTTTTATTTTTCTGTTTCACAATAACTTTTTTACTCTTCCAAATCCTCTACCTTTTTGTATAAATTTTAGAATTAGAGTCTAATTTCGGGAGCCGGGGGGAGAAAGCTTCCTGGGATTCTGATTGGAATTGCATTCCATCTATAGGCATGTTTGAGAAAAAACATCTTTCTAATGTTGAGTTTCCATTCTGTAATTAAGATCATCCAGTGATTTTAAAATTTCTACTATTGTGGCCCTAACTGGTTTGGCTCAGTGGATAGAGCGTCAGCCTGCGGACTCAGGGGTCCCAGGTTCGATCCCAGTCAAGGGCATGTACCTTGGTTGCGGGCACATCCCCAGTAGGGAGTGTGCAGGAGGCAGCTGATCGATGTTTCTCTCTCTTCGATGTTTCTGGCTCTCTATCCCTCTCCCTTCCTCTCTATAAAAAATCAATAAAATATATTAAAAAAATTTTTTCTACTATTGTATTTTTCAACTCTAAAGTTTCCATTTGTTTTTTTCTTGAATTTCTATTTTCATTTCTCTTTTCATTCACTATAAGCATATTTCCCTTTACTTTATTGAATATAGCTTGAGAAGTGCTTAAAATACTTATTGGTTACTTCCAATATCGGAGTCAATCATCTTGGGATCAGTCTCCATTCACATTTTCTGGCACCTTCATATGTCAAGTAGTTTTGGACTGTATCCCACACATTATGCAAATTGTGCTGTAGAGGCTCTGGATTTTATGTTCCCCTAAAATGAGTTGATAGTTTTGCTTGTTGTGTTTTTATAGGCAATAAACTTTCCTAGATTTTACCTGCAAAGATTATCCTATGGATGCTAATTCAAATTTCAGTTCCACTCTTTTTATTCTTATTTGAATTTATTGGAGTCGGCAACATACATACACTACTCATGTGCCAGTCAGATCTTTGGGCAAAGTTTATGCACAGAAAATGCAGCCCTGCCTCTCTGTCTCTCTTCTTTCTGGGATTGCCCCCCAATCCCAACATCACCACATAGTTAGCTTTTCAGAGGTTGAAATTCCCCAACTCTGTTCTCTGGTCTTTAGGCTGTTCAACTTTTACCTGTACTGCCTGGCTCTGTCTGCCACCTGCCTTAAGCTAAAAGTTGATTTAAAAAAAAAAGGGAAAAAGAAGGATGAAAAGAAGGAGGAGGAGGAGGAGGAGGAGGAGGAGGAGGAGGAGGAGGAGGAGGAGGAGGAGGAGGAGGAGGAGAGATCTGAAATGTATCCAGTTCCTTTTGCTTCTCCCAAGTGTCCTATCTCCTCCAGGACCTGTCTCTATTATTCCCCTGTGCTTTCAGCTACTTGGTTGTATGCTGTCCAGAGTTTGTAGAGATCTGTGCGGGGGACACTTTAGATAGGAGCTTACTTGGCCTTATTAGAAGCAGAGAAAAACAGAGTATTTAAAGGATTATTGTAATTGGAGCTTATTGATAAAAGAGGGCAGCATTTCTCTTAAAGAAAGAATTCTTGGGGAACACTTTAATGGTCCTTTTGCTTATGCAAATGTTACTCCCAGGGCGAGAAGGGATAAATATTAGAACAAATGGAGACAAAAAATTGTTATGCATAATAAAATAACAGGAATATAATTCCCTGGGAGTGACTCTAAAATAAGAAAAGGATAGGAATGAAGGGTAGCAGTAGAGGACCAGAGCTTGGCTGGAGGCAGGGTACTAAGCTATGAAACAATTAAGAAAATAAAGGAAGTTCCAATGCAGAAGAAATTTAGTGTCAGGACTGCCTGATACTCAAATTAAGTTGTATCTATTTCTGTTTTTTGTTTTAATACTTCTTTTTATCCCAAACCTGCAGTATATTCCACTGATTATAAAAGAGAAAAGGGGGAGCATATTCTACTCCTCACCTGATTACTTTCCTGTATTGATTACGTACTACTTGTCTCACAGGTATATTATCTGAAAAAAATCATCACTAAATTAACTCCAGGACAACAGCTTCCTAGAAAGATTAATGATATATAATTTAACTTTATGAAAGAAGCAAGCATCCAATAAATTAGAAAATGCATACCATCAGCCAAATAAATTGTTAAATATCCCAAGTGCTTACCTTATTGAGTATTTGACAAATGGATTTCACATTCATTCAATTACATCAGTACTATTTTCATGTCACTTGCTCTATTGTTTGCTTAACGTATGTCTTTTCACTAACAATGTTATATGCACTTAACTCCATTTATACTGTCTAAGAAGGATATTTAGCAAGGATGCTTATTTTGGAACATGGAATAGGCCCTGATCATGTGTCACTGGAGCCACATATCCCTAGATTTCCATGATAGTCTCATTATGTCTATATAGGATTCCAAACATTTGTTTTATACAAAAATTTTCTTTATCATTTCCTATACACCCCATGATTCCATGTTTGGAAATATTTGGTTCCAAGTAATTTTCTTTCTCATTTAAGTAGGGAAAAAGACATAATTGGCAAGCAGTTTCTGGTAAGAACAACAACTAGATTGAAAGAATTGATTAAAACACAACTATTTGTGGTTTAGTTAGTGTGGTTATAATTTCATAGATAAACAAACAAAATTTGTTTTCTTTAAAAATAATGAAAATAATCTGCAAAGCCTATACCAAGACATTTGTTTCTATGTCCCTCCTCCCTTAACTTTCATTCTCTGATAACCATACTTTTCTATTCATTTAATAAATAACCTCTCCACCTGTATTAGTTTTCTAGGGTAACCATAATAAAGTACCACAAATGGGGTGGCTTATAACAACAGAAATGTATTGTCTCTCAGCTCTGCAGGCTAGAAGTCCAAAATCAAGGTGTCAACAGGTATGTGCTGCCTCTGAAACCTGAAGGGGAGAGTCCTTGCTTGTCTCTTCCCAGCTTCTGGTGGTTCACTGGCATTCCGTGGTATTCTTTGACTTGCAGTTGTGTAATTCCAATCTCTGCCTTCATCATCATAGATGTTCACCAGCTTTCTCTTCATATTGTCTTCTTATAAGGACACCAACCAGACCTTCCTGGGTTTGCTTAGTGGTTAGAGCATCAGACCACAGGGTCATGGATTTGATTCCCAGTCAAGGGCATATACCTCAGTTGTAGGTTCCATGGCCCAGGGTCAGGGTTTGTGTGGGAGGCAACCACTCAATGTGTCTCTCTTACATAGATCTCTCTCTCTCTCTCTCTCTCTCTCTCTCTCTCCCTCTCTCTCCCTCTCTCTCTCTTCCTCTCTCTCTTTCTCTCCTCCCTTCTCCCCTTCTTCTCCTCTTTCCCTAAAGATCAATGATCAATGGGAAAAATATCCTCTGGTGAGGACTTAAAAGTAAAAGACACCAGCCATATTTCGTTAAGGACCCGCCCTATTTCAGTATGACCTAATCTTAATTAATTACATCTACAATCACCTATTTCTAGATAAGATCACATTCTGATACAGAAGTTAGGACTTCAACGTATCTTATTTATTTATTTTTGAGGCAACTCATGCAACCACCATTCTCAGTCTTTGGATGGATCTGACTCCATTTTTGGCTCAGAAGATGGGCATATGGCTGAGGCCTAGTCAATTAGAGCATCACTCTCTGGCTCAAGCTGTGTAGTTCAGGTCTATGCATATGTATGAATCAGAGTGAATAAATACACTGGTCATTTTGCTGGTTTGTTTACTTTTGTTTTGTTTAATTTTTTGTCTGTTGGATTGAAACCTGGTAGTAGAAAACCTGGACTCACTACTAGCAGCATTCTTGCCATGAATGGGTGCCAATGCATGCAAGAGTGTGGAGCTGACATTAGCCAGGTTCCTCCACAGAAACAAAACTAATTGGAGAGATACATAGATAGAAAGATAGATAGATTCTATACATCTATATTTATCTCTATATAGATTCATTATACGGAATTGGCTCATGCAATTACTAAGGCCAAGAAGTTGAAAGTCTGCAGCCAGCAAGCTGAAGACTCAATAAAGCTGGTGGTGTAGTTCCAGCCTGAGTCTGAAGACCTAAAAACTGGAAGAGTCGATGTATCAGTTCCAGTGAGAAAGTTGGCAGGCTTTATACCCCAAAGACTCTGTTTTTCAATTCAAGCCCAGAGTCAAAAGAAGACTGATATTCTAACTCAAGTAGTCATGCAGGAATAGTTCCCTCTTACTCATGATAGGGTCAACCTTTCTGTTCTATGAAAGCCTTCAACTGATTAGATGAGGCCCACTTTCATGAGATGAGGGGGGAGGGAATGGATCTGCTTTACTCAGTCTACTAATTCAAACTTTAATGTCATTCAAAAACACCCTTATAGACACATCCAGAATAATATTTGACCAATTATCCAGGCACCCCATGACCCAATCAAGTTGACATAAAATTAATCAACAAAGAGAGAAAGATCAGTTACCTTGCTAACTGGCTTGAGCTCCTAAATTCAGACAGGCATGCATAAAGCTGTAGCTTTGGCCTTTTCAATTAATGACCAATGTATTCCCTTATTTCCTTAGTCATTTCAGTTGTCCTCTCTAATTGAAATCTACATTATCTTCATAATATCATAGAACCCACAGGACTCCAAAAGGAAATCATTGGCAAATACCATAACTGAGATTTTATTCTCCATCTGTCATCATCTTTAGGCTTTTGGGGGCAAACTATAACTCTAAGCTCTACTTGGCTACAGGCCAATAATCACCTATTCCTTACTCAAATGGAATTAACAGGCTGTAGTGTTGCTTTTAGCCTCACTAAGAAAAGAAAATTTTTTGTTTAGAATATGCTTGCTATTTGTGCTTTTCCAAAAGTTTTCTATTATTCATAGTTGTATCCCCAAACCAAAATACTTCATTGAAAGATTAAAAACACAATCAACTAACAGTCCAGGAGAGCAAGTAACCTATGTCTTAGAATAGTGCTTAGAGGATTTATACAACCCACACAGAGATTCAAAATTCTCCACAGTTTCATGCAGTCTATAAGTTGATATTTTTCTAGCCCTTGAGATGCCTGCATTTACGGCTCTATAGAGAGAGAACTCAATCAACCAAGCAATACAATCAGACTGTTTGCTTTAACACATGCTTTCTATAAAGTTTTTTTATTGCAATGACACACAAACATAAAAAAAAATTTGCTCCTTACCAGACAGAAACCATACCAACTCAAGGATAAAACAATTCATCTAAAGGTAGTAAGAGTGCCAAGTGTTGCTAAAAAGATTCATTTTACACAGAGTATATCTGAAAGTTTGCCACACCCCATTTGGCTTCATCTTCGTTCCTGCTTCTGTTTCTGTATGTTAATCTCAATAGTCAAGTATGGGGTTGAATTCCTGGATCATGTGATCAGTACCTAGCCATATGTATGTAGATGCTTCCAGAAAGTTACTTATAAATTGAATCACGTCAGAGGCTCACTAGAGGAAATTGTTCTCTAAAGAAATTACACAAGAAACCCTTTTTAAAAAGCAAGGCAAAATAAAATGCTCTTTGATTTGATGTTCATGTACAAATTTGTTTTTTCTTATTTTGGACTTGCTTTAAGCAAGGCACGTCTAGAGTTTTCTGTTTTGAAATTCATCACACACCAGATGAAATTGAGCTATCAGACTACTCAAAAACAAGCAAGAGCAGACAGGTTGGACTTCATAACTAAGAACTGTGCATAAGTGAAATTAGTTTTTCCCTATCTTCCTTTTGAGCCAAATTTAAAATATTTGGATTGAAATTTTGAATATGGACAGGGATAATATATTTTCATTTTGGTAAACCTATAAGAAAAGTTATAAGAATAAAGAAAACAATTTTACATGGGGAGTTTTATACTTATTCTATTGCAAATGAGAGAAACTCAATTCAAACTATCTTAAGAAAAAGAATACAAAATTATTGATTCATGGGATCCTTAGTAGGATAGGGTGGGCAAACTTTTTGACTCGAGGGCCACAATGGGTTCTTAAACTGGACCGGAGGGCCGGAACAAAAGCATGAATGGAGTGTTTGTGTGAACTAACATAAATTCAAAGTAAACATCATTACATAAAAGGGTACGGTCTTTTTTTTTTTTAGTTTTATTCATTTCAAACGGGCCGGATCCGGCCCGCGGGCCGTAGCTTGCCCACGGCTGATAGTTCCTCAAAGCCTTGCTGATGGTGAGAGCTGTCAACTTTTCATCAATTTAAAAAATAAGCCCTAGCTGGTTTGCCTCAGTGGATAGAGTGTCGGCCCATGGACTGAAGGGTCCTGGGTCCGATTCCAGTCAAGGGCACATACCT
This sequence comes from Myotis lucifugus, assembly GCF_000147115.1. NCBI lineage: Eukaryota > Metazoa > Chordata > Mammalia > Chiroptera > Vespertilionidae > Myotis > Myotis lucifugus. The sequence goes on from NW_005871082.1 coordinate 2,824,110, forward strand.
GTACCTCAGTTGCAGGCTCGCTCTCTGGCCCTGGTCAGGGACATGTGTGGGAGGCAATCAATCCATGTGTCTCTCTCACATCGATATTTCTCTGTCTTTCTGCCTCCCTTCCACCCTAGAAATCAATGGGAAAATATCCTTAGGTGAGGATTAACAAACAAAAAAAAATTTAAAAATGTTCTTCTCTTGATTATTCGTAATATTGGAAGTTTTTTCATATGTGTATTATCTTTCTCTAATTGTCCTTTTTTTAAGTTGAAACATTTTAAAATTGGGTTGTTGTTTTTTTGTTGTTGTTGTCTAAGTTTTCCTATTATCTTTTTCTTTAATATGTGGTTTTATTCTGCTTGTTGTTTTACATAGACAACTCTGACAAACTTTTCCAATGTGGATTCATGGGTTGCTGGACACATTTATAAGCTCCCTCTTCAACATTATCTATTTTATTTTTATCATTTAATTTTTTTACATTTAAATATTTATCTGAAACTTTGTTGTAAGTAGCTACATCGAAAAATTTTCATGGTTTATATCTTTGGTGCTACAGTCATTGATCATGCAAAGTGAAATGGGGACAGAGTCAAAAAATAAGTAATTTGACTTGGGAGAAATGGTAAATTTGCTTACTTTGGTTTCATTAACTGTATTTAGTAAGCATTCTTTTGATGTATGCATAATAGTTATCTGTTGTTATGTTAAAAACAAAACAAAAAGCCGTCCTATACAACATAATGACTTAAAATAAAAATAAGCACTTATTATCCTGGAGTTTCTGTGGGTCATGAATCATGGAGTGACTTGTCTGAGTGGTTCTGCTTCAGGGTCTCTCATTAGATTGAAGTCAAGACTCACCTGGAGCTGCAGTCATCTGAACGTTCTGCTCCCAAGGTCCCAAGGTAACTCACCTGTCAAGGTGGTGCAGATAAGACCTCAGTTTCACCCTACAGGGGTCTCTCCACAGGACTGTTTAAGTGTCCTCATGAATGGTACTGATTTCCCCTAGACAGAATGATCTAAGAGAGAGCAAGCTAAGGGAAATATATCCTTTCTATGACCTGGCCTCAAAAGTCAAACAGCACCACTTCTGCCATATTCAATCTATTAGAAGAAAGTTACTAAAGACTCAAGCAATGTTTTCAGGATTGGAGTTCCCTTTTCCTCGCTTCCACATTCAACTTTCTATTGGTTGATTCTAGGACTAGACAGGCTCTTCTCTTGAAAGACAATGCCAGCTTTGGTGACCACATTCTATCACTTTGAAGTGCTGTTTGCTTACCTCTGAGTCACATGTTCCGCCCCTAGAACTAGTAGTAGAACCAGACCTAGACCACATAAAGTAAGAGTGGAGAACAACATACCTCTGCATAAAAAATAAATAAATAAATAAATAAAAAGATAGAGAGATATTCCTTAAAGGAAGTAGAATTTATGCTAATGAGTCAAACAACCAATATCTACTATACTATCCATGTATACATACACCTGATTGACATATTAGCATGTCTTAGATTATATTCCCTAGAAGGCAGAAATCATGTTTCTCAAATTTACTTAATATAGTGCTAATTCCAGTATCATACACAAAGATGTATTTAGCCAGTGCTTCTAGATGATCATTGATGAATGATTTAGGATTATTTGGCCATTGATGCTCCTGACCAGAAGTCATATTAAAGTATAGAATATTAGAATTTACATCATGGCTAAAGGCAGCCTGAATTTAATATGTGTTGAAGCAAGAGTCCTACATTTCTCTGACCTTCACAGAAGTTGAAATATCATAATTGAATAGGTGACAAAGCCTAATGTTTGTTGTTCCTATAGCCACTGAAGAGGAATAACATCAAATTCCATCATAAAATCATGCCTGATTTCAATTTTAAAATTGAAAATACATGATTCACTGTGCCTTTTAATAGCATATGTTCCCTTTTGTTTATCCAAGTTTGATAGTAATATGTCACAAACTTACACCACAATTTCCCCAAAGTTGACTGATATTACAGAGATTTGCTCCTCCCTGCTCTAGAGGACTTTTGTAAAGCAGAGATCTCTCACCATGGTTCAAAGCATCTGTTTAACTGAATGACAACTGGGAAGAGACAGAGGTGGAGGACCCCACATAGGAAAAAGCAGTCTGGTAGTTTCCCACAAAGCCCGTTAGGGCACAGGGAGTGCCTGTGTCAACAGCAGCCCCAGCCAAAAGGTAAAGGTGCCCCGGGGGATCCAAGAATTGGTACAATTCCTGTTAGTTCACACTGTTTCTTTATAAACAACTTCCTCATGATGTAGCTCCTGTTCTCAGGCTCCACACAACTAATTGTGTGTTAAGCCACATCCTTGGCATGACTTGAGAGGTGTCAGAGCCAATTATGTTCCCAAAATGCCCCCTTAACTTAACACAAAGGCTGAAATCCCATAAGAGAGATGCCTCCAGATAAGGTTTTTGTCACAACAAAGAGTAAATACTCCCAGAATGGGTTCTCAAACACACATCAATGCCTAGAAAATGAGTTTTTTGGTTTCTTTCTAAGCTGCTACCTGCTCCATAGGAGAGAGGCAGCCCCATGGGTATTCTAAGAACATAAGGATACCTGGCCTTTGGTGTGGGAGCTTAGAGAAGGACATAAAAGTGAGAAGAATGGGATTAATGACAAACTGCTTACTTCAATAATTTGGTCAGGGGAACCCCCTACTCATTTGCTAGAAGACAGGAATCTAAGCTTTAGCCTATGATCTCACATTGGTTAGCCAGCTGTGGTTTTGAAACTCATCCTATATAATAAAGAGCTAATATGCAAATGGTCATCACGCCCTCATGCCATCACACCATAATGACACAGACACTTAATACTGGGGAGAGAGGAAGGGGACCAGACGGGTACAAATGAGCTCATGAGAGAGGAATGGGGACCAGCCAAGCACAAATGAGCTTGAGAGAAAGGAATGGGGACCAGCCAGGGTGCGGCCCAGGAGAAGGATAAGCTGCCCGCCCCGCTGTCCCAGGCACCATCAGCTACGTCTGCACCTGCCACCTGGGAGAGGGACAAGCCGCCCACCCCATGGTCCCAGGCACCAGCGCCTGCAGCTGCAGCCTAGGAGAGGGACAAGCCACCTGCCCCATGGTCCCCTGCAGCTGCAGCCAGCCTGGGCGAAGCTGGCCTGGGTCCCGGGTGCCTGTGGTTGGCCAGAGGGAGGGAAGCCCGGGTCCCGGGTGCCTGCGACCGGCCAGAGAAGGGAATCCTGGGTCTCAGGTGTGGGGCAAAGCAGAGGCAGGTAGGGGCAATCAGGCCAGCTGGGGAGCAGTTTGGGGTGATCAAGCAGGCAGGCAGACGTGGTTAGGGGAGATCAGGCAGGCAGGCAAGCGGTTAGGAGCCAGTGGTTCTGGATTGCAAGAGTCAGTCAGACATCCCCCGAGGGGTCCTGGATTGGAGAGGGTGCAGGCCAGGCTGAGGGACCCCCTCCCCCCCGGGCACAAGCACCGGGACTCTAGTATTCACTATAATAGTCATGGCTCTCCAGAGAAACAGAGCCAATAAGAGGTGAATGTGTGTGTGTGTGTGTGTGTGTGTGTGTGTGTAGTGTGGGAGGAGAGAGAGAGAGAGAGAGAGAGAGAGAGAGAGAGAGAGAGAGAGAAAGAGAGAGAGGTTTTAAGGAATTCACTCACACAGTTGTGGAAGCTGGCAAGTCTAAAATCTGCAGTGTAGGCTAGAGACCTAGAAAGAGTTGCTGTTGTAGTCTGCTGGCAGAATTCCTCTTCCTGTGGGAAGGTCATTCTTTTTTCTATCAATGCCTTCAATTGATTGGATGAGGCCCACCTACATTATAAAGGGTAATGTGCTTCATTAAAACTCTACTGATTTCAATGATAATTTTACCTAAAAATACCTTCACAGGATCATCTGAGGCCTAGCCAAATTGACACATAACATGAACTATCCCATTCTCTTTGGCCATGATGGAGAAAAAGCTAGTCATCTTAGGACCATATCCTCCAACCCTGTCTTGCCTAACAAAAAAAGGAGTGGGGGGCAGGAGAGCTCTCTGGATGAATTTTTCAATTATTACTCTCAAAAGCTATGATCATAGAATTGTGACACGCAATGAAGATTTGGCAAGATGATGGCCTTTGTCTTTTTCAGGGCAGTTCACTGAGCCATGTAATTTGAAGACATAAAATATTTCGCCCCATGTCAAAAGTAATTCAGCTCACACAGATGTCAATTTTCAGCCACTGGGATACAATAATTAATGTTCAATAATCTGCTGACAGGCACACACCTTGCAGACTATCTGAAGAAAATAGTCACTTTTACAGTCACATTTATTTGTTCGCTCAGTCAGTAAAAATGTTGAATATTATTACATGCTAGTATGTGAGCTAGATAATCACCACATAGAGATTAATAACTTAAAATTCCCTCCCCTCACAACTGAAATAGAGAATCAAATCAATATGGACCCTTCCCACATAAAGAAAACATGTGTTTTGGAAGGCCCTTATTTCCCTGAGGTGATTCTTGAAATGAGACTTAACTGAGTGATAATAATCCTATCTAATAAAAGAGAAACATGGTAATTAGCCATACCTCCACTACTCTTCCCATTGGCTAATCAGGGCGATATGCAAATTAACTGCCAGCCAAGATGGCGGCCGGCAGCCAGGCAGCTTGAAGCGAACATGAGGCTTGCTTGCTTCAGTGAGGGAGGAAGCCAACGTTCCCCGCCTGCCGCTGCCGGCCTCTGAGCTTGCAGTTTGAAACATTGTTACAAATATAGAAGCTAAACAAAACCCCAGAAACCTGCTTTCAGCCAGCCGGGATCTCAGAGCTGGAGTTGAAACAGTGTTTCGATTATAGAACCCAAACAAACCAGATACCTGCTTTCAGCAGCAGAGGCCTCAGAGCTGGAGCCAAGCCTCAGAGCTAAAGCTGGCCCAGAATAAAAAAAAAAAAAAAGAAAAGAAAAAAAGGAGCGGTTGGGAGCTTCAGTCACCCGCCAGCCTGAAAACAGCCCTCAGCCCCTCACCCAGACTGGCCAGGCACCCCAGTGGGGACCCCAACCCTGAAGTGGGTGTGACCAGCTGCAAACAGCCATCAGCCCCTCACCCAGGCTGGCCAGGCACCCAAGCAGGACCCCCACCCTGATCCAGGACACCCTTCAGGGCAAACCAGCCGGCCCCCACCCGTGTACCAGGCCTCTATCCTATATAGTAAAAGGGTAATATGCCTCCCGGCACCAGGATCAGCGTGACAGGGGGCAGTGACCAAACCCCCTGATCGCCCTACAGCTCTGTGTGTGACAGGGGGCGGTGCCACAACCTCCCTATCCGCCCTGCTCTGTTCATGACAGGGGAAGGCGCCCCAACCCCCTGATCAGCCCTGCTCTGTGCCTGATAGGGGGAGCTCCCCAACCCCCTGATTGCCCTGCAGCTCTGTGTGTGACGGGGTGGAGCCGCAACCTCCCCATCAGCCCTGCCCTGAGTGTGACAGGGTGCGGCGCCCCAACGCCCTGATCCGCCCTGCTCTGTGTGTGACAGGGTGCAGCGCCCCAACCCCGCCCCCACGGGCCCTGCTCTGTGTGTGACGGGGTAGAGCCATAACCTCCCCATTGGCCCTGCCCTGAGTGTGACAGGGTGCGGCACCCCAACCCCCTGATCCGCCCTGCTCTGTGTGTGACAGGGTGCGGTGCCCCAACGCCCTGATCCGCCCTGCTCTGTGTGTGACAGGGTGCAGCGCCCCAACCCCGCCCCCACGGGCCCTGCTCTGTGTGTGACGGGGTAGAGCCATAACCTCCCCATTGGCCCTGCCCTGAGTGTGACAGGGTGCGGCACCCCAACCCCCTGATCCGCCCTGCTCTGTGTGTGACAGGGGGCGGTGCCCTAACTCCCCTATCGGCCCTACTCTGTGAGTGACAGGGGGGAGCTCCCCAACCCCCTGATCGGCCCTGCTCTGTGCATGACAGGTGGTGGCGCTACAACCTCCCCATCGACCCTGCCTTGAGTGTGAGAGGGGAGGTGCCCCAACCCCCATTCGGCCCTACCCTGAGCGTGACTGAGGGTGGTATCGCAACCTCCCAATCCGCCCTGCTCTGTGCATGACAGGGGGCGGCGCCCCAACTCCCCAATCAGCCCTGCTCTGAGCCTGACCAGGGGCTGCAACAAGGGATTGGGCCTGCCCTCTGCCACCTGGGAGCAGGCCTAAGCCAGCAGGTCGTTATCTCCCAAGGGGTCCCAGACTGGGAGAGGGCACAGGCCGGGCTGAGGGACCCCCCTCCCCCCGAGTGCACAAATTTTTGTGCACCAGGCCTCTAGTAATTAATAAAGATAATACAAACCAGCAAAGATTCCTTGAGCACTTTTATGTATGAGACAGGGTTACGAGCACTTTACATAGGGTGGGTAGGTATTCTAGGTAAAAGGTATAGCATCTACAAACATGATGGCCTAAGAGAAGGGGGCATATTCAGGGAACTGGGAGCAATCTAGAAATAGAACTTAGGACTACTATGGAAAGGATCAGTACATGAGACTGAAAATCCTGCCTTCTAGAGACTCCATTATCAGCAAGCATTGTCACCCTTGTCACTGGCTCTAGCACACATGCTCAGTGCATTAGACTTATGCAGTAGACATCTCCAGGTGTTCCCCCAATAGACCTGAGTGCTCTGAATGCAGTTACCTATTTATTTACAATGTCAATCCCTTCAGGGTCTCAAAACTGTTTTCTTTGTTAAGTGAATTAACTAGAAGCATCCAAAATCATTGCCACCATCATGGCTTCCCTATCCTTTGGTGCCTTTGGGTCATGGAATCTTATGATCTTTTCTCTTTATCATTTGGATTCTCTCTACTTTCTACCTTTAAGGAATTTATCAAAAATTTTGAGTTGTTGGAGGTACATTTTTATGTTTCAGTATTATTCTGATACCCTCTATCAGAATAATATCATATTATATCATATCAAAGTATTTGGGATAGCAGGAGAAGCGAGTACATGCTCATTCTACCACTATGAAACGTTTGGCTACTGGGTCAATGACTTAAACATTTACTTTTATTTTTCAAGTTTTGCAGATGATTTTGGTTGCACTGGCCTAATGGGAAATATTGGAATCCTTCTGACCTTGGAACCAAAGATCCCATTTGTGTCCTCATCTCAAGACTCATAGGCTGTTTATTCTATCATTGTAGTGTGAGCAAGTAGAAAGAGATAGCCAGCATCTGAATATGCTGACTGTCCCCCTAGGACCATAAATCTTCTTTCTGATGCTCTTTTTCTTGTGTCCTTTCAAAGACTCTCCCTTAGTCCCATGCTGAGGATCAAAGAATATAACAGAGTGGCTTAATATGCAAACATGGTGGCTTATAAACTGCTGACATCCCAGGCGAGAGGCCCTTGGGGGTACTTTAATTTTCCTTTTCATATTCTTACTCTGCTCTATGTGCCTTACTTCTTTGTCAAGGTCCGGGTGGTGGCAGGGCTAAAGAGCTGTGCAGAAGCTCAGGGACTCAGATATAGCCTAGAAAATAGAGGAAACTCTGAAGTTAGAGTGAGGTTCATAGCAAAAGCCCAGAAAGTTAGAAAAACTTAAGTATATAGGTCTTTAAGGTCAATTATTGCAAGGAGCAAAAGGTCAAAGCATTTGAAGTAGAAGAACTGCCTTGTGGGAGATGGCAGCAAAGCAGATCAGCCCAAAGGTCTCAGGCTTTTTCTCAAGTTATTTGGATTTTCTAGAAGAATGTTTACTTTTTTTTTTTTTTGCCTGAGTGTAGTGTATTGGGGTTACTGAGGGACCCAGGCTTCATCTTCCCCTTACCCTCATTTTTTTCTTTTTTTTTCTCTGATTCCTATTTATTGCTTAAAACTTTATTTTCTTGTTCTGGCTGGGTAGCTCAGTTGGTTAGAGCATCGTCCTGATATGCCAAGGTTGCTGGTTTGATCCCCAGTCAGGGCACATACAAGAAAGAATCAACTGCCCAGCTGGTGTGGTTCAGTTGGCTGATCATTATCCCATGCACCAAGAGGTCATCAGTTCCATTCCCAGTCAGGGCACATGCCCGGGTTGCAGGCTAGATCACCAGTAAGGGGGCAGGCAGAAGGCAAGGCACAGATGTTTCTATCTCTTTCTCCCTCTCCCTTCCTTTCTCTCTAAAAATATTAATTTAAAAAAATGAAAAAAAAAGAATCAACCAATGAATGCATAAGTGAAACAACAAATCAATGTCTCTCTCTCTCTCCTCCTTTCTCTCTCTCTAAATATATCTATTAAAAATGCCTATTTTAAAAACAGAAATAACCAACCAGTGAATGCATTAAAAAGTGGAACAAGAAATCTATGCTTCTCTTGCTTCCTCTCTAAAGCAATCAATCAATAAATAAAAACAAAAAATTCTTATTTTCTCTCCAGATTGTAGAAAAATCACTCTGACATTATTTTATTTGTCCTATCTTACTATTTTAATAAAGCTCAGGTATACAAGCCTTCCATGCTTGATTTTTTAAAATCACACATTGTTTCCATTAGCATTTTTTAAATAAAAGTTTTATTGAGATAAAATTCACATACCATAAAATTCAGTCTTTTAAAAGTATGCAATTCAGTGATTCTAAATATATTCACAGAGTTGTGCAATTACCACCACTATCTATTTTCAGAAAACTTTCATCATCCCAAAAGAACTGCCATTGCCATTAGCAGACATCCACCATTTCTCTCCTCTCCTCAGCCCCTGAAAACCCTGGGCATACTTTCTGTTTCTATGGATTTGCCCACTCTAGACATTTCATATACATGGAATTATATAATATGTGGCCTTTCTCTTAGCGTAATGTTTTCAAGGTTCATCCACATTATAGTATATGTCAATATTTCATACCTTTTTTCTCTAAATAATATTCCATTGTATCAATATACCACTTTTGTTTATTTGGGTTTTTTTGTCAATGCATGTATAGATTCTTCCCACTATTTGGCTACTATACATATTGCTGTTGTGAAAACTCATGTATAGATTTTAGTCTAGAGTCTAGACATTTATTTTCAATTCTCTTGAGTTTATACCTAGGAGTGGTATTGTAGAGTTCCATGTGTGGACAAAAGGGGCCACATGCTAACCTGACAAGCTCGGGAAAGGCCTGCATGGCAGTCTTGCAAACTCAAAGACCTAAAGTAACCACAAGGGATGGTCTAAAATTAAACTTTAGCTAAAAGCAGTTATGGTGGGTAGTTACATCCTAGGCCGGTATCTTCACTGACAAGGTCAGCTTTTACCTTAACTGAGCCTATTTGTCTTTTTGCATCTATGATAACATATCCTTGAAATATCTGGGTAACTTGTGACTTTCCTTTTTCTGGAACCCTTAGGGCACAATCTAATGTGCCTGGGCTCCAGCACAGGTACCACAAATTCCTTCATTGTTATGTTAATTGTCCCTGCACCCACCTATGTGTCTATCATTTTACTTTTTATCCAATTCCAGGGTTTCCCTGCTTTGCTTTCTCCCACCTCTCTAGTCTATCACCAATGGATTTCATGTAACCCACCTACGTCCCTTTCCTTTGATTGCAATGTATAAATACAGATGTAACCCGCCATTGTCCAGAGCAGCATTTCAATTCGTTGAGGTTCTGCTTCCCTGCATATGTCAACAGTTTGGCTCAAATAAACTCACAAAAATTCTTTATATGTTTCAATGTTTTTTTTTTTTTACATTAACACATGGTAAGTCTATGTTTAACCTTTTAAGGAACTTCCGGACTGTATTGTAAGGAGGCCACACTTTTACATTCCAACCAGCAGTATATAGATTTCCATTATCCACATTCTTGCCAATAGTTCTTACATATCTTTTTGCCTATAGCCATCCTACTGTGAATGTAGTATGAGTGGTATCTCTTTGTGCTTTTGATTCACATTTCCCTGAAGGCTAGTTATGTTAACCACCTCTTCATGTTGCTTCAACAAGCCAGGGCCATCCACATGTCTTCTTTGGATAAATTCTATTCAAGGACTTTGATCATTTTTCAATTGAATTGCCTTTTTATTGCTGAGTTTTATGTTTTTTATATATTCTAGATACAAGTCCCTTATCAGGTATATGATTTGCAAATATTTTCTCCCAATTCAAGAGTTGTTTCTTCACTTTTTTATAGTGTCCTTTGAAGTATAAAAGTTTTAATTTTGATGACATTGTGCTTTATATTTAGTTCTTTATATGAATTCAGGGTTGTTGGAATTTAGAAAAACCCTGCTTTCTATCCATATCATCTGGCTTTAAAGATGGCTATTTCACCATGGACTTAAGAAAGCCAAACTCATGGCTGATCAATGACCTCTTTGTACTAGATAAAGCTGCAATAATTCTCTAGGGAATATTTTCTATTGGAATTAATAGATGGAAGTGATTGCTTTTTGCTCAGGTGGACAAAAGACATATCAAAGACATTTTTTTCAACTTAGGTAGGGTTAGATATGGAGAAAGATATACAGTTCCTTGTGGTAGATCCTCCCTTCTTCCAACTGGTAGGCAGAGTATGACGTAACCAGCAGCCCGGAATTACCTGAGCAACTAACCATGTACCTTATATGGACTATACATTGGACCACCAATCCACACCTGCCAAATACCATAAGCCCTTGTCCTATATGGACCATACAGTAAGCCACCAATCAGTGTGTGCCAAGTACACTGAGCCCCCACCCCTTCCCATTCCGCCCCTCAAAAGGCATGCCCACCTCTGCACGTGCTGCTGTTCTCCCCTTGCAAGACAGCCGGCAGGTCCTTCTCCTCTAATAAAGCCTATAGTCCTGGTTTTCGGCCTCTGTCTGATTTTTCACCTTGCTGTAATGCAAGGTGGGGGTGGACAACAGGAGCAAGAAAACAAGCCAGTTCGAATGAGAAAAATCTTTCTGATTAAACTGATAAAGAGCCATTAGAAGTAATTGAGGAGCATTGTTCTGCTATCTCAAAGGTTTGTAGTTTCCTCAATCAAAAATAATCTGAATTGTATTGCTTTTTAAAAATATTCCTGCAAATATTTTTTTTGATTCCCAAGACAGAACACTTTTGCAAAAAGGAATTTATTCACTTTGCTATTTTGACGCTAGCTGTGATGGAGAAAGAAGCCCGAACTCTATTTTCAGCTCTTCATGGAAACATCTTAAAATTCTCATTTCTCTATGCAAATTAAGTGTACCTTAAATGGTCGGATGTGTTTCCCTCTTGAAGACAGAAAAAAAAGTTGTATGTATGTGATTGCAATAACATACGAGGTGGTGTTCTTCAGTCTTATACTTTTGTACTTATATATCGCTCCACTGCAGGCCCTGGGGGTTCTAACAAATATTAAATTTGTACAGCAAATCTAAAGGAGTGGTGGGAAGTTCATTTCTTCTCGCTTTTCTTCCCATAAACCCTAGTGACTTAGCCTCTAAAGAGCAAAGAGAGCTAATCTATCTTTAGGTTTAAAGAATTCAGGAAAAGATAGGTAATATTTTATCCTAACTCAATGAGACATTATTTCCCATATTTCCCATATGATGTGTGATGAAGTCTTCTTAAAGAGAGTTCTAATTGTGATTTAGGTGGCAGTTTTGTTTGTTTTTGTTTTGACCTATTTTTGTCACAGGAATTTTAGGAAACCTGAAAGCTATGGACTCTTTTCTAGTAAACACACTACATTTTGCATACAGCTTTAGGGGGCATACAGACTTCCTTAAAACTCAGTCTCAGTCACTCCCTGGAGAGGACTCCAGCAGTGTCACACCCGAGCGATGTGGACGCTTTTAGATGATAGTCTGTAGATAGTCACATTGGCATTACTGTCTGCAAACTATGAGAACAACTGACATTAGAAATGAAAAATAAATACCCATAGAAGAAAGAGGGTATTTGTACATCTTAATACAAGTTGGTGAGTCAATAAGAAAGTGGGTAACTTCTCATGTTCTAATTATTAAAAAGAATCACGGTGCAATCAACTCTTTATTATTCCCCAATAGTATAATAAAGTTATATATTAGGGCATAAATCATGGAGATGTGATAAGCTGTCCTATTTTGTTTGTCTACTCAGAACCAGGCTGGTACAGAGTATATATACCTAAATCAAAATCTACCGAGCATTTTTTTTTAAATTTTAACTGTTTTGTTCTTTGGTTTAGGTGGAATTAATTACATGCTTTAGTTTACTCCACTGCAGGTACAACTAATGCAAAAGTGCTGATCCTACCAGCATATAGTAAAGCTAGAAGTCCGATGCACAAAATTCTTGCAAGGGCCTTGGCCCCTGCTGCATTGCCCCCCCACCCACCGGCTTTGTACAGAAGGAAGGATGTCTGGAAGGACATCCAGTCTGATTAGCATATTATGCTTTCATTATTATAGATAGGGGTGTGATTGATCAAGCCTTAAGTGGTGACAAGGTAGTCTGCAAATCATGGTTGCCAGTGTCCATTGGAAAGCAGCCACTGTCCCAGGGACTAGCTCACAGGTATCTGGTTAGATGAGCCCCAGATTGGAGATGGCAGCCCTTGCTTCAAGGCCTCTGGTGTGGAAGGGATCCAGAAGCATCACATGCCCTCCAAAGTGAGAGGCTTCTTTAGGAGACAAAGTGAAAATCAAGCCAAACCCCCACCCTAGGTCAGGTCAGCTCTCTTTTAAAACAAGACTCCACCTTGGGAAATAAAAAGTGAAGGCTGGCCAGTCAGCCCTGGCATAAAATGCAAGTTTGAATTACCTGACTATTTACCCAAGAGAGAATGATCAACCTGAAAGGTGAGAAATCAAAGGAGTTCAATGTCAAGTTTGTGTCCCTATTTCTTCCTCAAGCAGCCACACACAGCCTTTGAAACTTGAGAATGAATTTCCTGTAGGAGGCAATACAGAAAACGCAGAACCCTTCCATTTTTGCATGACTAAGTATAATGTGGAATTTTTTTACTTGTATGCCCTTTTTCTTCTCCTCTATAATCTATAAGCCCCTCTATCTTATATTTATGTATTTGTTCACATATTTCCTAAAGCTCTCAAGAATGCTTTGTACATAGAAGATGCTCAATAAATTTGCATGGGAAGCATCTCACTAATAGCCTAAGATGTGATGAGACATGTTTATTTCTTCCACCAGAAGACTGACTGCCTTTTCAGACTCCAAATAACGTATGTCTTTGTTTTCATCACATTTTATGTCTTTGTTGTCAATGTTTTGGGTTTTGGCAGGAAAAGAAAGAAGGCAAACCTGTTAGTTATGTATCTGTAATATACACACTCAAATGTTGGCACATCCACAAGCTGAGCCTGATAAAAATCTGTTCAACAATCTTACTGAATTAGTTCTTTAATCCCATGAAAGGGGGAAAATACTGGGAGATTAATAGAATTCTTGGAAGAAGCTGGCTTTGCAATTCTCAAAGCTAATTCTGAAGATTTCTCTAATTAAGTTGGAAATAGCGAGGCTTGTTTCTCCTCAGAATTCCTGTTTCCAAAGCAATAGTACTACGCTTGCATCCCTAGCTGTACTATGTAATCTCTTTAGAGGATGACATTAAGCTGTCTTCTACTTTTTGTTTTGTGAACTGTGCCTGCGCTATATCCAGACACAAAAAACCTAGAGTAGTCACCAATATGAAAGGCTGTATCCATTGTCTACCTGAACTATACAACAGACCTTGATGATAATACTTTACTCTTAAAATACCTTTTGATATTTATTGATTTTTTAAAAAAAAATATGAGCTATCTTTTCTTTCCAAAATGAAAATCTTTTATTAGCCATCTTTGTTTAACCCCCAATGTTTACATTTTAACCTTTTAGTAATGCATGCCAATAACAATACTGGCATTTTTGTTACTACAGAACATTTTTTGTTCTGTTTTTTACTATGTATATGTAGCAACATGCCAGTACACATATACTACCTCCATCTTTTTAAAAGGATGTACACTATTATATTGTACTAGAGGCCCAGTGCACAAAATTCATGCACTGGGTGGTGGGGTCCCCTTGGGGGATGTCCGACTGCCAGTTTAAACCGGCAGTCGGACATCCTCTCTCTCAATCCGGGACCACTGGCTCCTAACCACTCACCTACCTGCCTGCCAGATCACCCTAACTGCTCGCCTGCCTGCCTGATAGCCCCTAACTGCCT
>NW_005871082.1:2838497-2851814 GCF_000147115.1 Myotis lucifugus
TGCCTGATCACCCCTAATCACCTCTGCCTCGGCCCCTGCACCCCAGGTCCCAGGCTTTCCCTCCCTCCAGCCGGCCACAAGACAAACCAGGGACCCAGGGCTTCACTCTCTCTGGCTGGCCGCAGGCACCCAGAACCCTGGGGGAGGGATCCCTCAGCCCAGCCTGCCCCCCTTTCACAGTCTGGGGAGGCCTCCAGTGGATGTTCTACTAACGGCTTAGCCACAGTCTGGCCTCCCCCCTGCAGGGAGGGGGACTGGGACGATTAGGGGAAGGTGTGCCCCCCATCACCCCCGCCATTGCTGCTGCCTCTGGCCCATCACCCCACCATTGCTGCTCCTTTGGCCCTCCCTCTGCGGGAAGCCACGGGGTGATCAGGGGAAAGCACAGCCCCATCGCTCCTCTGCTGCTGCCACTGCTGGGCTCCACGGCGGCCTGCCTCATGGCAGCAGCCTGCCCTCAGCCCTTGCAGCTGCCACCATGGCTGCCTGCCCTCGGCCCTCACAGCCGCTGCCATTGCTGCCTACCTTCAGTCCTCGCAGCCACTGCGGCCTTTGTCTGGAAAGACATCCGGAAGACGTCTGGTCTAATTAGCATATTACCCTTTTATTAGCATAGTTAGTCCCCACATAAATGTCTATCAATTAAAAATTGTTTAATGCAAATTTTACATTTTAGTGCTTTTACAATCCTGTAATAAACATCTTGAACTTATATCTTTGTGCATTTTTCCAGTAATTTTTTGTGTTTCTATAAATAGAATCACCAAGTTAAATTGTGTGTGTGTTGATCTATATTGCCAAGCCACTCCAGGATAATTGCAGTACTCTAGACACTAACCTGGTACTTCCCATCCTTTTTTAAAGTCATGGCACTGAGAAGAAATGATAGTATTTGGATGGCATGAGGGTAAAGAGAGGAACCTCAGGGGTTCTAGCTAGACCTAAGGCTGGAGTTATCAGTAATTCACAGCTCATTTTTTAACCACCATTCAGGAAGTATGTGTCCAAAGTTATTAGTAATATATTAAAAATCTCCAATCTACTACTTAATAATTTCTCATTTTTAACTTTGCATTTTTTAATAATTTGTGATGTTGAACATTTTTTTCTGTGCAGATTGTTATCTATGTTTTTCTAAAAATTTGTTTTTAGTGTCTTTGCCTATGTAGCTCTGATGTGAGCCACCTGGATATCCCAACCTCCACACTTCTGAAACTTTCTTTCCACTGATTAATCTCCCTGCCCACATCCTATGAGTTATAGCTACTAAAATTCATCACATGGTGGGGTCTGTTATGCTCATTGGCTTATCCCTGGTGGCTGCTGTCCTGTTTCACACCACTGTCCCCCACACTAACCACCACTCCTCTTTTTTGTTCCAAACACAGTGTGAACATAAGCCTGCTTTACACACACACACACACCTTCAGAGAGGAAGGGAGCGGGAGAGAGAGACCTTCAGAGAGGAAGGGAGAGGGAGAGAGAGAGAGATAGGAACATCAATGATTAGAGAGAATCATTGAAGCCACAACCCAGGCATATGCCCTGACCAGGAATCAAACTCTGACCTCCTGGTGAATGCTCAACTACTGACCTCCTGGTGAATGCTCAACTACTGAGCCACACCAGTCAGGCCATAAGCCTGCTTTAAGTTGTAAATGTTTAAGGACATTTGGAGATAATAGAGGCTTACAACCTAGAATAGCCAATAAATCAAAGCTGTGTCATACTTCACTGTTCCCAAGGTTCTGCCCATCCCCACAGGGGAGACTTTCTCAGCCTTCCTGCATCTGCTCAGCCATCACTCAGGCCTCTTCTCAGATCTTGGGCCCTTCTCCTCCTTGTGTCTGCCCTTCTCAGAGTGCCAGAGTCTACCATCTCTCCAGAAACCCCAAATTTCTGTTAGTGAAAATATAAGGCAATCTCAACCTCACACCTCAACTTTAGGCTAAACTCAGAGCGTTTTTTCTCAGACTCTGAAGTCTATCAAAGGGTTTCCTGAACACCTTCTGTGATGATGATAAAACTTTTCTTCATTTCTATTGTCTTTTTAAAGAAGATCTCTCATTTCTCTAGTGCAGTGGTTCTCAACTTTCTGGCCCTTTAAATACAGTTCCTCATGTTGTGACCCAACCATAAAATTATTTTTGTTGCTATTTCATAACTGTAATGTTGCTACTGTTATGAATCGTAATGTAAATATCTGATATGCAGGATGGTCTTAAGCGACCCCTGTGAAAGGGTTGTTCGACTGCCAAAGGGGTCGCAACCCACAGGTTGAGAACCGCTACTCTCGTGGGATGTTTGCTTTCCTTTCTTACCTATAAGCTTTCCTTATATTCCATTTCTACCATTTATAAGGCAGAAATGGGATATAAGCTGTGTGCCTTGGATAAGCATTTCAGCTTCTCTGTGCCTCAGTTTCCATCTGTAAAATGAGGCTCAGAGCATGTAACTCATGAGGTTGTCGAGTAAATTAACAGTTGACTAATCACTGCATATGTGGGTTACATATGTTACATGTATTAGTATTATTTCTAGGAATATTAAACTTTTTAATATATTTTAAATATTTTTTCCAGTTTTCAATCCATATTTTAAAGTTTGACAATTAGTTTTTTATATCAGGTGAAAATTCTGTGTGGCCTGTCATGTTTTCCATTCTGATTTCTAGCTTTAACATCATGCTAAGAAAGATTTTCTGCACCCCAAATTTAGTTTTCAAAATGTATGTGCACTTTTATATTTACCATTATGTTAGTATTCAACCTGGGAATATTTCTTAAAAGTTCCAGAAAGGGGAAATAGTACCCCACCCATCTGAATGAATATTCTTACAGCCCAGACTCTAGGAAGTGGTTCATTAAATCCTAGATTGAACAGAGACAACAAATTTCACCCTAGAACAACTGAACGTATTTTTTATTCATGGCATGGGTGAAATAAGCCTAAAATAGATCTAATGTTATAAACCACAGTCACTGGGTTCTTTCTTTAACTCCCAGATCTTCAGACCTTCCCAAGTCAGGTATTTGTAAAACATAAGCCAGGTGAAGGGGGGAGGGGGGAGGGGGTGGCAGTGTCTTCTTAGGGTTTACTTCTCTGCCTCTTGCTTCCTAGTTAGCATGAGCCTCACCTGACCCAGGGCTCCACATTCTCTCTTCATGTAAATTTGGAGCAACTGTAGCAGCAAGACTTTAGTTCCTTTATATTAGTATAAAGTCCTCGATACAATGGGATAACTAGTCCATGCAGACAAAAAACAGGCTGGTCCTCAAACTGCTTATAAAGATGGTATCGCTGATTCTCCTAGCTACTGACCCCCCAATAATGAAACCTAAGGAGATCCATCGATTCTTCCATAAACTCAACTACGTTCCTGCTGTGGCTGCCAGTTACTAGGGAACAGCTCCCATTTCTCTGTACTTAGTGTCTCTCAGTTTACATGGAAAGAAGTAGTAGAAAAAAACATATACAGTTTCTAAGCCAGCTCCCACAACTCTGTCCAGCCCCGCAGGAGCCAAGCCACTTTCTGGGTCACACACACCCTCATAGATTCTACAGCTCGGATTTGACTGCGGGGCTATTTTATGCCCACTTGGGCTGGATTCCATTCTCCTGCATGGGTAAAACACATACAGATTCCTATTGCATCAAACCCAGCCCTAAGCATAGGCAGACTGAGCATCTGTGTCATGGATAGATGAAAAATTGCTCTCGGATAGATGCCTACAGAACGTAGAACTCCATAAACATCCTTTTTAAAGGTGGCCTTCTTGAGAACACATGTGTTTGTGTTTAAGTTAGGCATAAATATTTTTAAATTGTAAATCAGGAAAACTTTGTTTATCTAGTAAATCAGTGCCCACTAAAACAGTAAATTAGTAAAAATATATCTATATATTAGGGTAGTGACCACAAGCAGGAGGCAGGGGTTAAGGGTGAGGAAAGGCAAGCTATAAAATGCACTAAAAGAGTCCTGGGTTGTAGTGAGAACACTCAGGTTCATTCATTCACACAGTGAGGATTTAATGACCATTTAATATGTGCTGGGCAGTGAGCCTGGCAGGAATGAACACTGGTGAATATGACACACATGTCCTTGGCCTTTATGGAGCTTACACACTGATGGGGAAGCCCTTTAAGAAGATGTATAATTATAAATGGCAGTACCTGCTATGGGGGCAAAGGAGCAGGATTTGGGAGTTTTTCACTAAATAAGTAGGTTGTGGAAGGTCTCTTTGAAAGGAGAATTTTAAAAAAATATGTTTTTATTGATTTTTAGAGAGAGAGGAAGGGAGAGGGATGGAGAGATAGAAACATCGATGAGAGAGAAACGTCATTGACTGGCTACCTCCTGCATGCCCCCTACAGGGAATCGAGCCTGCATCCCAAGCATGTGCCCTGATCAGGAATTGAACCAGTGACCTCTTGGTTCATGGCTCTATGCTCAACCACTGAGCCACACTGGTTTGGCAGGAGATTTTAAGTTAAAACACAAAGGATGATCTGGAGCTGATCGTGCGGATGAACCAGACATAGAGAAAGTCACATGAGAAGACCCAGAGAGATGAAGAGTATGGTGAGTTTGAGGACCTAACAGGGGGCAGATTATGACTGGAAACATCAAGAGGGACATGACATAAGATGGAAGGAGTGACAGGGGACATACCATGAGGGGCCTTCTTAGCTACCATAAGGAGTTTCGGTTTATTTGAAGTGCAGAGAGAAGCCACAGGAGGTTTTAAGCAAGAGGAGTTGCCATCTGATTTGTAGTTTAGGATTATTTTCTGGCTGCTGGATGGAGAATAAACTCATCTCTACCTTACCTTGCTAATAGATCCATATTGGCAGGTTGTGAATGTTCTCTAAATTCCCTTTGAGATGTAAGATCTTAGACTCCTCCTCACTCTAATAAAGAGCTATGATCAAAAGGGAGAGGAGAGAGTGTGTGTTGTTGGTGGTGGAGATTTGAAGAGGATCCTTTAGGTACTTTTAGGTGAGGACTTGTGGCAGGGTAGAAGAGTAACAAAGTCAAAAGTCCATCACAGGTTTACCCAGAATCCATCTTGCCCTCACTCCAGAGCTGTAACACATACCTTTACTTCACACAGCTTGACCTTATATCCTCTGTTTACATTGAATCTAGTTCAATAGTCTTTTGTACACTCATTTACCAATTTTTTTATTGGGTATTTCCTGTTTACATGGTAAAAGGAGGGATACAAAGAAGGCAGTGTGGTCTGATGAAAAACATGTGGGACTTAGAATCAATTCTGAGTCTGAATCCCAGCCCTGCCATTTACGAAACCCATAATGTTAGGTCTCTGAGTCCCAGTTCACTCCTCTGAGAAGTCAGAATGACAATACCAACCAGAATGTGATTTTGTACACCAAGCATCTAATTTTGGTGTCTATCATGGAGTAAACACTCAATAAATGTGTGCAACATTTTAAGGTCTCAAGGATTGCTTTTTGCCAGGTACACAACTTAATATACAGCATATTCTTCCTCTATTATCAAGATTACAAACTCATCTCTCAAAAGTTCCCAATGCCCTGTATTTTTTCTATTATTGAAGGGAAACAAATAGTCACACTGAGAATAGTCATCAGTAATACCTATTCCCTGAAGAAATTTAGCCCTTCAATGTTTCTCTTAAGCAATAGATGTATTCAGACATCTGTAATTTTGTTGACATTGTGTATTGCCCACCCTCCCATAGCTCATGAAACAAGTGCAAATACAAAGGATGCTGTAGTACAAAGCACTTGATTATTAGATAATATAGTCCTAAAAGGTATTTTCACATTGAGATGGAAGTCTCTCTTTAAGGAATTTTCTTAAAATTTAAAATCTCTACTTCAGACACAAGGATCAGAACCATACATTATATTTTTGACTATAGGAAATGGCATAAGTCACTATAGAATTTTCCCTTTTTATTTGGGCAAAAGATCCATCAATTTAAGTTGAGTGCCATAGAAGAAGCAGAACTTACTCCATCCTCTACCATTCCTTCTCTACTCACTGATGCTAAGTTTACAAAGAGAGATTCATTCTAAAAGTTTAAAGCAAACCTAAATACCCTGTTGTAGACAGCAGAGAGACAGATTCCATAATTTGGGTATGAATGTGAACGTTATATTGTAAGGGATGCAAACATCTTGAATGAGTTTTGCATCTTTATAATGCAGAGTGGTATCCTCTTTGAAATGGAACTGGAATAAAATAATTACTGCAATCACATGCTGAAAGGGTTATTTGGTGGTGGGATGGGGGAATTAAAAGTTCAATGTCAATTTCTTCTTAAAGGATACAGCATGATCAAAGTTAATGTCACTTCTACCACAGTATATGCATATGGTGGTCAACAGCCCTGGTAATTCAAACACAGGGGTACCTGCTATAGCCTTCCCTTAGTTGACACATACTTCCCCAGGTGGGAGTGCCCACAGTAGCATGAAGCTCACACAGAAAGCAACCAACCTTGTTGAGGCAGCATGTTCAGGAGCTGCTTACCTTGACTGGAGTTCTTTGGTTATAGAATCTTAAATTAAAATTACTGTTGACTCCACCAGTGTTTGAGTGTCCTACGTGATGCTCTTTTTAACAAACAAAAAACAAGTATGAAGAATGAATGAATCACTGTCCTCAAATTAACCATATATAATTTAATGAAGTTACATGTAAATGCAAAAATAGATGTTAGTAGGATTATAGCTCCGTCTTTTATTCCTATTTTTAAAATTATTTTTCAATTACAGTTGACATTCAATATTATATTAGTTTCAATTGTGAAGCATGTGGATAGACATTTATATAACATCCCTATTGAGATTCTCACCAATTGCAATTTTCTCTTTTTGTACTAAGGATCTTCACTGATTTTTTCTTAAAATTCAAGTAATCTCTGGGACTTTTTGGGGAACTATCAGCCAGTTATTAGCATTTCTGTACTTACTATAAATATGTTTACCTGAGTAGTAGCTCAGAGGTAGCTGAGATTTGGGCAAGTACAGAATATAGCATAGGTAATTATGATGTGTGTTGGAAAGTGTAAATAGTTTCAAAACAAGGGAATGCCTAGAAAAGGTGGGGAGATAGTCTCTTGTGAACCCCATGTAATTAGGAGAATATGAAGGCCTTGGAGACTCATTATAAGGAGAAAGAGTAGCCTGGAGTAAGAGAGATGCTCCAAAGAAACTGGTTCCAGCCTTCGACTCATTTCTTCATAGTCTTTTTTTAATTTATTTTTATTGATTTCAGAGAGAGGAAGGGATGAGGGAGAGAGATAGCAGCATCAATGATGAGAGAGAATCATTGATTGGCTGCCTCCTGCATGCTGCCTAGTGGGGATCATGCCCACAACCCAGGCATGTGCCTTGAAACATGACCTCCAGGTTCACGGCTCAATGCTGAACCACTGAGTCACACTGGCCAGGCTTTAAGATGTGACATTTTGTTCCACAAGTGATCCTAGCTCAGCACACTTAGCCTCTCTGGCCTCTGTCTCTTGATCTGTTGTGTGACAATGTTAGACAGATGACATGAAGAGCTACTTTCTACTTAAATATTCCATGAACTCAACCATCATTGAGGAAGGTGGAGGCAAAGGCAAAAGTTTGGCATTCCCCATGAATACACAGGGACATAACTAGCAAGGCAAACTGCTCACATGGAATTAATTCATCAAACGGCAAAGAAACTGGAGTTTCAAAGTTAAGGTTGGAAGACATATTAGAATAACATCATTCTTTTAAGAGATAACCCCAATTAAATGAGAAGTTACCGGTGGCATGGAGAGAGCTGCAGGTGAATATTTTTGTTGGTTTATTTTGAGAAGCTCTGCTAGATTCCTTAGCTGAATTCTGATCATGTGCTTACACTAAAGAATCGGGTGAAAACACTGGCACTCTTGAGGTCCTCTGTATCAGAAAATAATCTGGGGGGGAGGCGCGGGGGGAAGAAGAGACTTCATTGAGTTAGTAGTCACCTTCGTCCTTCCCATAAAAATGACCTATTATCATTGTTTCAGGATATTGTATCACCAGAAAATGTATCTACTGCACAACCACTCACAATGCTACACAGATGACTTGGGAGGATAAGAAAAGAAAAGGAATTTTATCTCTAATTAACACTGACATCCTCACTCTCATTTTTTTTTCTGGAAATTTGACAACTGCAGAAGAAAAAAATTATTCAGGCTATGCAAACGCTGCTTAGAGAAGCCATCAACACTTGGTTTTAATTCAAGCCCTTCATTTGCACTTGAAACTCACTGTTAGCCTCTGTAGGGACAGAAGGGCTTTTTGTCCCCTGCGTTGGTTTACAGAAGTGTGCGTCACACACAGGAATGCTGCAGCAAGCTGGGAGGCTTTCTTTTGTTTGAGGAGAGTGATGACGAGGGTCCGCTCCATGGCCCAAACCAGTCCCACAGTTTTCTAAAGTCTGCTCCAGGAATACCTTTTACTTAAGTAGATGAAAATCAGGTTTTGGAAGGAGCTTCCTGGCTAAATTATAGTCTGAAAGTAGGAACTCTTTAACGAACTCAGAATAAAAGGAAGGTGGAAAACTTACTCGTTGAGATACAATGTGTCTATACACACTAGCTCTTTATTTTTGAGGAAGGCTTTTAGAAAAAGGATATCGAGGGCTTTGATGCCCCGTTTTCTTATCACTTACAACAAAGGCTAAATGTGCGCCTTCTCCCCCTCAGTCAAGTCCAAATGGCTATGTGCCTAACAAAGGAGGTTGGTAAGAAAGCGGTGGAATGATGAGGGTGCAGGCGATTGAATCAGACGGGCCTCAATTAGAATGTTAGTTGCTCCATCACCCACTTGTGACATTAGCACTCTCAGACCCAGAAAAGGAGACCCTGCCCTAGCTCCTTGCCTATCGGAAACGCACAAACTGCGAGTACTAAAGAAGCACTTGGGATCCTGCCTTCAGCTCTGACATCAGCCTCAACATCCATTCTCACAATGAGCACAATTGGGACCCAGAGAAGCGCTTCTCACACCTCTTGCCCTGTGTCCTCAAGGGAAAAGCACCTCCACTTGAACACCAGGAGGGTTTGCTGGTTGTGCCCCAGGGGACCCCAAAGGACCCTGCTTTGGAGGGAAGAGAGGATTGGAGCAGCAGCAGAGGCAGTTAGATAAAAGAGAAATTAATTAACTTGTCAAAACTTCCACGCAGATAGCATAAATGCAATAAATTCTTACATAATGAAGTGTCATTTCCAAGTTGCACGGAAACAAATGGTTCCAAAGGCAATTACTGATTGTAGCCATTTCTGCAACCATCCTGAGGAACATTTTGTAATATTAAACATTAAACAATTCATATGACATTCAATTTACAAATGTGTGTGTATGTTAAGATGTACTAGTAACATGTGAGAAATATGAAGCCATAGAGAATGGTTTTATTTTTATGAAAGCATTTAATGAGATTTTATTAAATTCCAACAACTAAAATAAACATTTCAGCCTTATTTCAATATTCTTTAAATACACTTTGTATTTGGCTCTTTAAATTTAATCATTTAAACTATTTTAGAATAAAATAAAATTTTAAAAAAAGATTAATTTGAAATGATATACTTAATATACAATATTTGAATATTGATAAAATATATTCAAATGTTGCATACTTTCAATTCAATTTTGCTTTATTTTTTAATCCTTTAGGATATCACAATTGATAGGATACAAATTATGTGAAAAATCTTGTTTAGCATTGCATAATATTACAATGAAATGAAGACAAGAAAAATACATTTAAATAAATATATATAATAATAATTAGTTATTTTTTAAAGAATACTCAAATAATAAAAATAATTAAATTTAACTCTTTTTAACATTTCATCAACTTTTAGTGATTTAAAAAACAGTTTTATACATAATTTTCAAATTTTTTTATAAAAGTACATGTATCAAAGTAGAGGAATGGGATATATTTATTTACTATTGTGATAGCTTGAATTATAATTATTAAATATATCACCATGTGTCATGAAGCCCTCTCTTTTTTATTTTATGTTTTTAGTAATCTTCACTGAAGGATATTTTTTCCATTGGAAGGTAGGGAAGGAAGGAAAGACAGAGAAAGAGAGAGAGAGTGAGAAACATTAATGTGAGAGAGACACATCAATTGGTTGCCTCCTGCATGCATCCCAACTGGGATCAGGGAGCGAACCCACAACCCAGGTAGGTACCATTGACTGGGAATCAAACCTCTGACCCTTCTGTTTGCAGGCTGAAGCTCTAACCATTGAACCCCACCGGCCAGATCAAAGCCCTTTCTTTATACCCTTTCTCAGGCCCTTCAATTTCTATGAATGATTCTGTATAAGTGATCTTCAGAATTAAACCTCTTGGGCCCTAAAAACACTTGCCAAGATGTTGGTGAAGATGATGTGAAATAAGTCCATAAAGCCCTTAGCACAGTGAGAGATGGTGAGAGTTAAGTTGTGGTGAGAGGTCAGTTATGTGAAAGTTCAGTTATGGCATTTACTGGTATAATGTCCTCATGTGAAGGAACATCTTGTGAGTTTCTGACACAGCCTTGGCTGAGTACATATTATGCAAGAAGCATGTCATCATGTTACAGAGGCATTTCAATGTATTGAACACTACAGTACACTTGATTTTATTTTTATAAAAATATTTAATGAGATGTTATTAAATTTAGGAACTAATATGAACATTTCAACTTTTATTAATTTTGAAAACACTTCCTAAGATGATGGTAAAGATAAGATCAAAGATAAGCACACAGTCCTTAGCACAGTAAGTGCCTGAAAGTTGGTGACAACTCCAGTGTGGAGTTTATCATTTCCTTACTAGTGTCCCAGTGCACGAAATTTGTGCACGGGGAGGGGGAGTGTTCCCTCAGCCCAGCCTGCACCCTCTCCAATCGGGGACCCCTGGCTCCTAACCGCTCACCTGCCTGCCTGCCTGATCACTCCTAACTGCCTCTGCCTGCCTGCCTGCCTGATTGCCCCTAACCCCTCTGCCTGCCTGCCTGATTGCCCCTAATCTATCTGCCTGCCTGCATGATCACCCCTAACTGCCTCTACCTGACTGCCTGCTCACCCCTAACTACCCTCCTCTGCTGGCCTGATCTCACCCCCAACTGCCCTTCCCTGCTGGGCTGGTCACCCCTAACTGCCCTCCCCTGCCGACCTGATCTCGCCCCAAACTTCCCTCCCCTGCCAGCCTAATCACCCCTAACTGCCTCTGCCTTGGCCCCCAACCACCATGGCTCTGAAAGGAAGTCAGATATCTGGAAGATGCCTGGTCAACCAGGTCTAATTAGCATATTACCCTTTTATTAGTATAGATAGATTATATAGGATAGGATTGCTTAAATTGGGGCGGGGGGTGGGGGGAGCCTCTTTCAGCAGGAGGAGATGCTCTTGGCAGACAAAAATACATAATCCCTATATCTGGACTGATAACCAGCCATATGCACTATACTGCCAAACAGGTCATTAAAAAATTGAACAGCTTTCTTAAACCTTACACCAAACAACTGTAGCCCTTAAAACCCCTCCTCAGCCCCCACCTTAGATTCTGCCTTCACAGTTCACCCAGATTAGGTTTTGATTGGTCAGTTTCTATGCCAGTCAGCGTAAAAAGCTTCACTTCCTAGGCAGCCATTGGCTCCTCGTACTTCACCCAGATTTGGTTCTGACTGGTCAGTTTCTATGCCAGTCAGCGTCTCCAGGCCTATCTCTGGGCCTGATCAGAGAGGCGGGGCTGATCAGCAGCCCCCTTGGAGGCCTGGAGAGACAGAGAGGCACAGCTGCTGGCTAGGCCCAGACAGAAAGAGAGAGGCAAAGGCTCATCAACAGCTACCATGGAGGCTACAGATCAGACCCTACTTTTCCCTCCAGGTCTCTCTTCGTGCCTGATCTGCAGCCCCCTCGGCAGTCAGTGCTGGGTCATCACGGCAACCCAGCACTGACTGCAGGACTGACTTCCGGTCAGTGGAGCCTTCAGTTATTTGGACGTTTCGGACCCTGGGTTTTATATATTAGGATTTGGAGTAACTTCTCACTAACCTATGATATAGTGTTGTCCTGATTCAATAGATTTCCCAAACCAAATTAACTTTTTTTTTTTCTTTTTGCACAAATAATTATATAAAAAATATATTTTGGAACACTTCGGCTGCTATAGAACATGGCTATTTAAAAATCAGCACTTTGGGGAGAAACCAAGATGGCGGCATAGGTTAACGCCAGAGTTTGCTGCCTCGAACAACCACTTCAAAAATACAACTAAAAGACGGAACGGACATCATCCAGAACCACAGGAAGGCTGGCTGAGTGGAAGTTCTACAACTAGGAGGAACCGAGAATCAGAGGAGGCGCAGTGCTGAAGTAAAATACTAAGGTGCGGAGTGCGCGCAGCGTGGGCTGGTGGCTGAGGGCGCGGTTGTCTGTTTCAATCCGGAGGGAGCCTCAGACTCTGAGCTCCAGATCCGGGTGAGTCTCTAGGGACCCAGACTCAAACGGGAGAAGCAGGACTGACTGGCTACGGTCCCTCCGAGGTTTGCAGCGGTTGCTGGGACAGAGAGGCAGAGCCCCTGGGGACAGACTGAGAGCAGCCATAACTGCTCCCTCCTCCGCCCTGTTGATCCCGTTGCACCCGCCCCGCCCAAGCCCTGCACAGAGGCATTTGCCGGATAGCCTCAGGCAAAGGCTAGATTAGCACCTCCCTAGAGGACACAAGTTCTTCCACTGCAGACACAGCTGATTATCACAGCCAGTCGGCCTGGAGGTCAAATCCCTCTAATATTAACTACAACAATCAAGGCTTAACTACAACAAGACTGCGCACAAAGACCACTAGGAGGTGTACCAAGAAAGCGTAAAAAATGCGGAGACAAAGAAACAGGACAAAACTATCAAGGAAGGATATTGAGTTCAGAACCACACTTTTGAGGTCTCTCAAGAGGCTTCTAGAGTCTGTTGATAAACTTGAAGAGATGTACAGGAAATCTAATGAGACCCTCAATGGTGTGATAAAGGACCATCTAGAAAGTAAGCATACACTTACTGAAATAAAGAATATTATACAGACTCTCAACAGCAGACCAGAGGATCGCAAGAATCAAGTCAAAGATTTGAAATGCGAAGAAGCAAAAAACACCCAACCGGAAAAGCAAAATGAAAAAGGAACCCAAAAAATATGAGATAGTGTAAGAGCCTCTGGGACAAGCTTCAAGCGTACAACATCAGATTATAGGGGTACAGAAGATAAGAAGAGAGCAGATATGGAACCTATTGAAGAATAATG
>NW_005871082.1:2851914-2853623 GCF_000147115.1 Myotis lucifugus
TTATGAACTAGGAAGTCCACTGTTAGATTCCTGGTCAGGATACATGCCCCGGGTTGCTGCTAAATCCCCAGTGTGGGGTGTGCAGGAGATAGCCAATTGATGATTCTCTATCATCATTGATGTTTCTTTCTCTCTCCCTTTCTCTCTGAAATCAAATCAATAAAACAAAAAGATAAACTATTCCTCCTCCATCCCAAAGCACTTTATACTACTTTTTAATGTTGTTGTTTTTTTATCCTCACCCGAGGATATTTTTCCATTGATATTTAGAGAGTGGAAGAGGGATGGGAAGACAGAGAGAAATATTGATGTGAAAGAAACACATCAATTGGAGCCTTCAACTGAGGTACATGCCCTTGACCGGAATCAAACCTGGGAACCTTTGGTCCACAGTCAACGTTCTACCCACTGAGCCAAACCATCTAGGGCCTTATAATGTTTTTAATATTATGCCTTGAATATTTATTTTCTGGTTTTTGTTTTCCAGGGGTGAGATACAGTTATAAATTTACTTTCTGGACTGTTTGTACTTCAAAGTAGAAGCTGGGTTTTACTCATCTTTAGAACAATGGTAGCTCTCAGAAATCTGTTGAATAAAACATTTATATTGATTCCTTTTCTAGATAAAGGCATTTCTTGATATATCTGAATTTTGTAACTTTGGAAAAAAACATAACAAAGGGTCAGGGATGCTGGCTTAGTTCAACAATTTAATTCCTGTGTAGAAACATGCTTAAGGTTACTGCCCAAATAGTGATCTTAATATAAGGAACCACCCAGAAGGTTTCTGTGTGATTTCTGTAATGAGGAAAACATCACTATAGATGTATTTGTTTACCCATTTCCCCCCCCAACATTGTAAGCACCTACTATGTGCTAGGTTCAATAAAAAAAAAAAGAGAAAGTCACACATTTTGGTGTATGTTCATTTTTGACAGAAAACAAAAGCCAAGTTCCTTTCCAACATGGTGGAATCTACTTAACTGTGATGCACGAAACCATCTGTTCTTTTCATTCTCTTTTATCTTCAAATGTCTTATTTTGCACTGTTTAAATCTGTAAGTTCCTACAAGTCTCTTTGAATATAAGTGAAGGACAAATAGTGAATATTAATGACTACTTCTGCTAGTCATCTAAATGTTTTAAAAGTTCCCCAGATCGTACCAACACCTACAAAAAGCAGTCTGATCTGTGCTCTGCTTCACTTGAAAATAGTGATAAATAACATATTCTCAAGTTTCTTTCTTTCTTACTGCTATGAAACATAAAGTATTAGGCACTGAGAATGTTTACTCATTAATGGTCCCGCAGCACAAATTGCCCCAAACAAGATCCTCAGAACCCAGAAACCTTGGCCAAAATCCAAAGAAAGTAATGACATTCAGAATACCTGAACTTCTTAGTGCAGTAAGAACTGGAATCAGGTTTTGTATCCTGCTCAGCTGAACTATTATGCAGTATCATTGCATAGCAATAAACAGCTGCCCACTTACATCTACTATCTCCCACTCTGAGCAATTAGAATGACTCTGCACAAAATTCTTTGGATAAGAACTTGAACAGATATGACCCAGAAAGAAATTCCTTTCTTATTTTACCAAGACCCAGGAAGTATTATGCCAAGAAGATTTATTGACAGGGTTATATAGTCTCAACATTATAAAGAGCCTAGTTGCAACATGGCATAGGCATAGATTTATATATATATA
>NW_005871082.1:2854873-2857336 GCF_000147115.1 Myotis lucifugus
CACACACACACACACACACACACACACATATATACTAAAGGCCCGGTGCATGACATTCGTGCACTGAGGGGTGTGGGGGTCCCTCAGCCCAACCTGTACCCTCTCCAATCTTGGAACCCTCAGGGGAGCCCTCTCCAATCCAGGAGTTCTGTCTGTCTTTGCAATCATATGAGCGAATTGTCTAGACCACAACTCAGTTTGGTATGTTGCTCACAGAATAATAGAGGCATTATTTTTTTCTTTGCTTCATCGGTGGAGACTTCCTGGAAGTCTTAGGATATATTCCCTTTAATTTTTCCTAGACTCTCTGATTTTACTTATGTCTCTCACCTTAGCTTTCCCTCCATCCCCACTGCAACAATAACTTGCTCCAGGCTCACTTTGCCCTAGTGTCTAGAACAGGGGTGGGCAAACTTTTTGACTCGAGGGCCACAATGGGTTCTTAAACTGGACCGGAGGGCCGGAACAAAAGCATGGATGGAGTGCTTGTGTGAACTAATATAAATTCAAAGTAAACATCATTACATAAAAGGGTACGGTATTTTTTTTTTTAGTTTTATTCATTTCAAACGGGCCGGATCCGGCCCGCGGGCCGTAGTTTGCCCACGGCTGGTCTAGAAGATCCGTCTGCTACCAGAACTACAATTACCAGCATTCCTGTTGCTCCCCATGCTCTGAGCTTCAGCTTCCACTGGGAGCGACTGAGGGAACCACATCCCCCCAAGCCTCCAGCTCTGCCGCTCTGCTCTCCCCCCGGCAGCTTGGGGGGAGCAACTGAGGGAGCCACGGCCCTCCAAGCCTCGGGCTCTCCCACTCTGCTCTCGGCCTACACCTGTGTATGCAAATTAACCCGCCATCTTTGCCGGGTTAATTTGCATACTCACTCCTGATTGGCTGGTGAGCAGAGGGATGGTCAATTTACATGTTTCTCTTTTATTATATAGGATACTAGAGACCTGGTGCATGAAATTCATTCATGGGCCGGGGCGGTGGCTCCCTCAGCCCAGCCTGCACCCTCTTCAATCCAGGACCCCTCAGGCCCAACTGCCGGTTTAGGTCCAATCACGCCTAACTGCTCCCCCCTGCCAGACTGATCGCCTCCTTCCCACCTCTGCCTCAGCCTCTGCCACCGTGGCTTTGTCCAGAAGGAAGTCTGAAAGAAGTCTGGAAAATAGCTGATCTAATTAGCATATTACCATTTTATTAGTATAGACTAGAGGCCCAGGGCACAAATTTGTGCACAGGTGGGGACCCTCAGCCTGGCCTGTGCCCTCTAGCAATCTGGGAGGATGTTGGATAGCCAGTTTCAGCCCAATTCCCCACAGGCCCAATCCAGACAGGAGGGAGCCTGATCCTGTACGTTGAGTATCTGTCCCCTGGTGGTCAGTGTGCATCATAGCGACCAGTTGACCTGTCATTCGGTCATTTGGTCACTAGTATATATATATACTAGAGGCCTGGCGCATGAAATTTGTGAGCAGGTATGGTCCCTAGGCCTGGCCTATGATCAGGGACATCATCCCCAGCTGCCCACAGCCAGCCTGCCCCTGCCACCACCCACCCCCAGTTCCCCATTTGCCATCAGTTGATCAGTGCCTGATGACCAGGAGAAGGGACCAAGAGGTTGGCTGTTTCCTCCCACTTGGCAGCCCCACCCTTGCCACAGGTGGCCATCAGGTGATCGGAGCCTGCTGGCCGGGGAAAGAGACCAAGAAGTGATCAATGCACCTCACAGTGACTGGTCCAGCGGTCATTCTGGTCGTTCTGCTGTTAGGGTCAATTTGCATATTACCCTTTTATTATATAGGATAGAGGCCTGGTGCACAGGTGGGGCCAGCTGGCCTGCCCTGAAGGGAGCCCTGAATCTGGGTGTGGGGTCCCCACTGGAGGGCAGGGGCAGCCTGGACGAGAGACTGTCGGGGGTCTGCAGGCCGGCCATGCCTCTGATCGGGGTGGGGGTCCCTGCTGGGGGTGGGTGTGGCTTATACAAAGGGCCATGGGTGGTTGCAGGCTGGCCATGCCCCGGCTTTGTCAGGAAAGATGTCCAGAGTGATGTCCGGAAGATGCTCGGTCTATTTGGTCTAATTAGCATATTACCCTTTTATTAGTATAAACTAGAGGCCTGATGCATGAAATTCATATAAGAGTAGGCCTTCCATCCCCTGGATTCTGGCACCAGCTTCCCTCCAGCATCTGGGACTGGGCTTCCCTCTGGCCATCAGCACCCAGGACCTGGACATCCCTTTGGCCACCGGGACCCAGATTCCCTATGGCCACCGGCACCCAGGACCTGGGATTCCCTCCAGCTGCTGGCACCCAGGATCGCCAGTCAGTGGCCTGGGCTTCCCTCTACAGGGCAATCATGGGGCAATGGCCAAGGCCCTGGCCAATTGCATCGCACCTGCTTTGGCTGGCCTGGTGCCATGGGTGTCATAGCATGGTCCCGTATGGTCATCCAGATGG
>NW_005871082.1:2857922-2861261 GCF_000147115.1 Myotis lucifugus
TATATATATATATATATATATTTGGAGCCTGGTCCACGAAAATTCATAACACTGGCGGGGGGGGGGGGGGGGCTCAGCCCAGCCTGCACCCTCTCACAGTCCAGGAGTCTTCAGGGGATGGATGTCCAACTGATGGCTTAGGCCTGCTCCCTGCCGTTCCCTCCCTCTGCCTGCTGGCAGGCACCTTAGTTGGCCTGGCACCGCCTGCTTGCCAGCCCAACCCTCTGGTGACTGGTCATTCAGCCGTTCAATCTATTTGCATATTATGCTTTTATTATATAGGATTATTTATTTCAAAAGAGAGAGGGAGAGAAATAGAAACATCAATTATGAGAAAGAATCATTGATCAGTTGCCTCCTGCATGCCCCATACTGGGATCAAGCCACAACCTGGAGATGTGCCCTAATGGGAATTGAAACATGACCTCCTGGTTCATAGGTCCACACTCAACCACTGAGTTACATTGGCCAGGGGGCATGACATATTTAAAATTATCAGTAGGAACTCATTTTTCATCATCTATATCAGCAAAGAAAAAATCAGTTGCATGTTTTACAAAGACTCTCTAGTTTAGTCTCTTCAATGACAATTAAAATTTACAACCTTTAGCTAGAGCACTTTTCCTCATATCTTATATAATTAAGAGATAATATGAAAATGGTCATCACGCCCTCATGCTGTCATGCTGTAATGGCTCAGAGACTCAACACTGGGGAGAGAGGAATGGGGACCATTCAGGCACAAATGAGCTTGCAAGAGAGGAATGGGCACCAGCCAGGCTGTGGCCCGGGAGAGGAACAAGCCGCCCATTCTGTGCTCCCGGGCGCCTGCAGCTGTGGCCCAGGTGAAGCTGTCTGCCCACAGTCCCTTGCAGCTGTGGCCAGCCTGGGTGAAGCCAGTCCGGGTCCTGGATGCCTGTGGCTGGCCAGAGGGAGGGAATCCTGGGTCCCGGGTGTGGGGAGAGGCAGAGGAAGTTAGGGGGGATCAGGCCAGCAGGGGAGCAGTTAGGAGCCAGCGGTCTGGGATTGCGAGAGGCAGTCGGACATTTCCCAAGGGGTCCTGGATTGGAGCGGGTGCAGGCCAGGCTGAGAGACCCACCCCATGCACGAATTTTGTGCACCAGCCTCTAGTTATTGTATAATCAATGATCCTAAACCTAGTGAATGAGCTACTATTATGCCTGTTATAGGTGATTTTTAGTAGCACCACAGTTTTTTCTTCCTCTTGTTTTTAGGCCAGGATAAGCTTTTTACTTCCTAGAATTATAAAACATTTAACATTTATTATTAGACTAGAGGCCTGGTGTACAAATTTGTGCACAGGTGGGGTCCCTTGGGGTGGCCCGTGGAAATTGAGCCCAGCTCATGCCTCCAGTCTCACAGTCCTGCAGCCCTGCCTGGCACCCCACCTTGGCCTGGCACCACCTCCTCACCTACTCCTCCATCTCACCTGCAGGGTGATCAATCAGGGCTGGGCCCCCCGCCTGGCTCCCTCAGTGCCTGGAAGCTGGGCAGCGGTCCTGCTCTCCGCTGCCACCACTGGTTGCCCTCTGCAGGGCAATCAGCGGGATGATCAGGCCCCCGCTAACACCTGCCTTGGCCTGGAACCACCCGCTCACCTGCTCCATCATCCTGCTGTGGTCCCGCTCTCATCAGAGCCCATTAGGGCCGGCAGTGACTCCACTGCCAGCTGCTGCCAGCACTGCATTGCTGACACCCTCCACGTTCTGTGCCGCCCCATGTTGGTCAGTGCACATCATAGCAAGCAGTCGAACACCCAGTGTCCTGGTTGAACTGCCGGTCAAACGACCACTCGAGGGAACAATTTGCATATTAGGCTTTTATTATATAGGATAATTTGGTAACTCTTGACACCTTCCTTTATTACTAGACATTTATTTTCTTTTTAAAAAACTTCAAATGAAATTGACCAAGTTTTTGACTGAGCTGATGGGTGAAAGATCAAGAGGAAATGAAGCAACATCTCTCAAAAAAATAGTTAATAATTACTGGCATTTATAGGGTACCTTACCACATGCCAGACACAATAAAGTGGGTGGCTTAGTGTACTCAGTTTAATGATAAAGAGAACCAGGATTTATAGAAAAAATAACTTGCTTAATATCACAGTCAGATTGGGATGGTGAACATACTTCAATAGACAGATGATGTATTTTAGAATTGTATACCTGAAACCTATGTAATTGTATTAACCAATGTCACCCCAATAAATTCAACAAATATTTTTAAAAAATAAATGCTAACACAAAAATATAATATCACAGGCAGAAAGTGGCAGGATCAGAATTTAAGTCAGGCAGTCTGACCCTAATTCCATCATATAGATGTTTTGGGAAATTTCAAACATAACAGTATCTTAGAATAAAAACAAAATTTATGAAATACTGTGACAGAAACTAAGCAAAATTCTCAAGTCCTTTGCAAATAAAATTGGAATTAAATGTCAACCTAATTTTGTAAGTGGACAAAAGGACGAGTCACTCACATAAATAATTTCTCTACCAAGTATTAGGACAGTTGAGCAACTTTGCTTTCCAGACAGCTTGATGGAGCAAAATCTATGTCAAACAGTGCTCTCAAATAGTTTGTATTGTTTTTGTGCTTAGCTTTGATCAAAAAGGAACTAAACAAAAAGAACAGAATTTATTAAAACAATATTTTCAGCAAATATTTCTTCATTACCCTAAGACAATCAGTAATACTTGGCATAATAGAAGGAGAAGATCAACAGCACCTGCTCTTGTAAAAAAATAAATAAAAAAGTTCACTTTGCTTTGCTGAGACATTCAAGTGAGTGAGCAAATGCAAGGACACATTTTTGTTTGAACCTTGTTGAAAATCAAACATGTATTTTGTTTTGTTTGTTGTTGCTGCTGCTGTTGTTTAACTGTTAGTTCTACAGAAATTTCATTAAATGGGACAATTACTTCTTGGGCATCTAGTTGTTTAGGTTTTGTTGTATTGCTCAATGAAAGAGAATGGGAGACTAATCTCAGGAAGGAATTGTACAGTGTACTCCTTTCTGGCAAACATCTGTTGAATGAATTAAAATATGCCAGTGTGACCATCTTGAATATAGAAACTTTGACAAATGATTCAGATGTATATACCTCCAGTTACCCATCATTTCTGGGTTAATGCAAAGCAGTGACTTTATAATTCAACCAGAAACTCCTCCTTTTCTTCTTCTTTCCAATTTCCAAAGTGAAAACTGGGAGTATTTCACCCTCATGTGTATAAATCACCTAGTCTTAAAAATGTCTTATGAAAATCTCTCTATGCTGGTCCAGATCATATTAATTTAAGCCTAGAACATTA
>NW_005871082.1:2861473-2899307 GCF_000147115.1 Myotis lucifugus
TTTTCCTAGCTTCCACCCTGGATTTTACATCTCCCCTATAGTATTTTTGCTACAAAACTTCTAGAAAATCCTAGGAGTCAATACCATGTGTTACATTTTGATTTATAGACATTAATAGACTGATGTTAATGGAACCAAAATCCTAAGATCACTTTCCTTTTTTTATGCAAAACACCATAGCTGCTAGTCTAATGAATTAGCCCAGCAGAGTCCTAATTTTTCCATGTGGTTTTTTCCCCTCATAAAATGCTATTTATATTCATTTAAGAAATCACATAGTAAAAAGGCAACACTATATGAAATTAACTGTGTAAAAATATAACTATGAAAATAAATATGTATTTATTTTCTGGACAATTTTAAACAAATGTGAATCTCAATAACCAAGAAAACTTGAGCTGTAGATCTTAGCACTATGTTTGATGTTCCAAGGAATACTGACTTTTCTCCCTCAAATAGGTTAGAATAACATGGCGAAAAAAATAAGAGACACAAAATAGAAGATAGTCCAAAACCAAGTACTAAATATAGGGTACAAATGTGACTGCCACAGGTCATCCGTAGAAGGTGAGATAAGAGAGCCTTTTGAATCCCCACAAATGGCGCGATTTTTTTGGCGCGGGGGGTGGGGGGGGGGGACAGCTGTGCCTTACTATAAATCTTGATAAATAGGTAAAAAGAGGACAGATAGAGAACAGTGAAAGTACTTTGGTTGAAGGAAATGTTAATTGGTAAGAAAGAAATGACTAGTGTAGAAAGGGCAGAGAGCATGCCAAACTGAGGTTGAGAAGGTGGGTACAATCCATTAGGAAGAAGGACATTCCAGAGGAAAGGTATGACCAAAGAGCTACGAAAACAGGTCTCATGTAGAGTATTGCCAGGTGTGTAAGATGGCCAAAGCCAATGATAATAAGAGGAGGCTTAGAAGTGAGATTTATTTTGAAATGCTTCAGATGTAGGGTTGCCAGATTTATTAAATAAAAATCCTGACATCCAGTTTATACCTTCACCTTGTCCAGTTACCATAGCTTCTCTAGGAAAGGCAAGACCAGGAAGGGTTCACCATCACTATCTAGAAGGTGCAAGACTGATGGAGTAGCCTGCTGAAAGCATACCCAAAGAGCCAACTAAAACAGAGTATTCAGGGAGGATGGTGAGTCATTCTCTAGGGAAACATATATGAATTACTATATCAAAGATTTTTATATGGTACTATGCTCACAATAGGTATGGTTCCAACTAGAATTATTTCCAATGACTCATTGAGGGACTTTATATTTTTCATCCTCATGGCTTAAAGGCTCTAGCTCCCAAATTGAACACAATTTTGCTAGGGTCCCATTGAATTATAAGTATGACTGTTATCTGAGCTCTTTGAGCTCCTTGAATGCAGGAACCAGCAGCTAAGATGTAAAGTAGCCACAGTGGCAAAGACAACTGACTTTGATCATTGGGAGGAAGTTACCTTGTGGTCATATAGTGGGGACCAAGTGATCCGCTTGAGTGCATCATAGTAACTACTTGCCCAGATTCATTACTATAGGCCTCAGAAGGGCAAGGACCTCAGGGAAGAGAAGTTGAGGCATGCCACCGAGTAAGCCACCAAGTTCAGCAGAAATGATAGCTAAAGATGGGAGAATATAGAATGGATAGTGAAGGAGGGAGAGAACAAATATTCTGGTTGAAGGAAATTTTAATTGGTAAGAAAACCAAATGCAGTTGTGGATGTTTGTCCCACTTGGCTCCTTCTAAGTTTACTCATAAGAGGAGAAGCTATCAGAATCCTAGATCTGCTCCCAAGACATATATGAAGGGGACCTGAACAACACTCTGGATGGAGGTTGGTAGATATGGAGATAGGTTGTTTAGATTCCCCTCTTAGGAAGGAATTGGCACTCAATTTTGAGCAAAGTAGCAACCAACTCTGGTGTCTACTTCAGCTTCAAAGAGCTACTTGTCTAAGGTTATGCTCTTACCAGGCAGCCCATATCTAGTGACTGAGGCATTGACATAAAGGACTGGCTATCTGGATCCAATATGGGACAACTTTAATAGATATTATTCTCTCTAGGGTGCTCTGCTGTGTTGGGTGAGGATTTATCAGGTTGCGTTACAATTTAACTTCTCTCTCCGCCCATTAATGATTCTCCCTCTTCCGTTCCCAGAGGTTGAGCCCTAGTAAATATTTTACATCCTAAACCCATTCTGAAATATCTGACAAAGGATGTGCAAGGATTTGAAATTGGTTTTTAGGGAAATTGGGATTTACATTCTAAATTTTAAGTTCCTAATACATTAGAGCTTATTTTCCTCCAGGACCAAGCTTTTGCTAATAATTAACAATTACATTTGCACCCTAACAACCATCTTATGGAACAGTAATTAAGTCTTTATTGATCCAGAGAACATGACCCTTGAATCCTGACTCTACCATCCCCTAGAATCTAGGGAGAGAAATCCCCTTTCTCTCAGAGATATCTTACAGTATTTAGAAGCTCTTTTGGTTGTTACAAATAGAATGGGGTGCTACTAGTATATAGAGACTAAGATAACTGTTAACCATCCTACAATGCACAGAACAGCACCCACAGTAATAAAATTCCACCCAAAATGTCAATAGTGTTAAGGTTGAGAAACCCTGCCCTAGACGAATAACTGGGAGAATTACCTACTCTAAGTCCATTAGTTTCCTCCTGTTGCTGTAACAAATAACCACAAACTCAATGACTTAAAACAACACAAACTTTATTATCTTAGTTTTAGATTCCAGAAATCTGAAATCTGACTCACTTGGCTAAAGCCAAGGTGTTGGTAGAGCTGGTTTCTTCCAGAAGGTCTAAGGGAGAATCCATTTCCTTCCATCCTCCTTTTTCTAGAGGTCACCTGGATCCTGGCCTATTCCTGCATCACCCCAACCCTTGATTCCATAATCACATCTATTCTGTGTATCTGGGCTCTACTATTTCCCTCTTGTAAGAACGCTTGTGATTACAGCAAAATAACATGGAAAATCCAGATAATCTCTCCATCTCAAGATCCTTAACTTAATTATATTTGCAAAGTCCCTTTTGTTATATAAGATAACATATTCACAGGTTTCAAGAATTAGTACATTGGAGCCTTTGCGGTCACTCTATTGCACTAAACCTCAGTTTTCTTATTTGCAAAGTGGAGATATTGAGAGTAACTCTGAGTTGTTATGGGAATAAGAAGAGTAGTTGTATGCATAGCTTTTAGGAGAATATCTGACACATAATAATTATGGCTAGCATATTGTGTCCTTACAAATAGTATTTAAATAGTGGGTACACTCTTTATACCACAGTGAAACAACTATTTATATCATAGCATTACAGCCATGACCTCCAGAGCTTTATCCATGGTGGCAGGCACAGATAGTGCTTCCATATTTCTAAGGTACTTCTAGCATGCCTCTGGTTTTAGCAGTGTGAAAGATTTCAACTGGTACATCTTATTACACGGGTGGTCAAGTTATTGAACTCTATTGATAAAAGGCTGGATTTTCCAGCAAGATGGAGCTTCATTAAAATTCTGCAGAGACTGACAATTCAATAATCTTGCTTGCAAAGAACTGCATGAGCAGAGCTGATTAGGCAATTTCTTTCTCATTCCATTTCTTTTGCTAAAAGCATGGTTACTTCTTGTTTGGTACAAAAAGACAATCATTAAATGATTGTTGGCTATAGGTGATTAAGTGGAAAGTTTTAAAGGTACACCAACTCCTTTCTCAAGGCTAATTGATGGTTTGAACGAGGAGAAAAGAAAACTAATAAAACAAAACATCATTAACATATTCTGGTCTGAAATGTGGAAAGCATGACGCTAATAAATATTTTGCAGCTTATTCTTTTTAGGCTCTTGATATCCTTGTTTACTCAAACCTGCTTCTTCTCCACCAACGCATTGTCTTCTCTCTCTACTGCCTAACCCTCTGCATACTCTCTCACCTATTTCCAGAAGAATAAATTCAGGCAAGACATAACACACAATTGTGCCCAATGAGCCTCACATTTCCACGAGCAAATCCACCATAATTATGGTAATTGATAGCAGATAACACCAAACACCTCTTTTGATGTTCCCACTTAATATCTAATATCGGATGGCATTAATGAAGTAGCTTTAGAAACCTGGACTACCTCATGTAAGTAAAATTTTAGGAGAAGACTAAGGAACTTCCCCCTTTCATTCATATTTTCAGTTATAATCTCTCTCTCTCTCTCTCTCTCTCTCTCTCTCTGTCTATAATTTCTCTCTCAACCCTCTTTTCTCTCTTTAGTTTTACATCTTAGCATAAATAGGCTTTGTCACAGTAGTTTTCTCTATAGAACATAACTGACCTGGCTTTGCCATGAGTGCAAAGACTTTTTTTAAAATTTGTTTTCTTCACTGATATATATCAAGCACTTAGAAGAGGGTCAAGCACACAGTTGTTCAATAAATATTTGCTGAATAAATAAATGAATTAATCCTGAAGGCAATAACAGGTAAGATCTGTCCTGCTGTCCTGTGCAGATGTCCTCCCTATACCAATAACATAATAGGATTCTCCAACTTGAGTGTTTATGAAGATAGGAAAAATATTAATTGAAAATATCAACCTGCACTATGAGAAAACAAAGCTAAATGTGTGTTTCTATCTATTATTTTATGTTTAATTATATTTAAGAAAAATGTCAATATAATCTACTGGGGTTCTTATAGAAAACTAGAGGCCCGGGTCATGAAATTTGTGCACGGCGGGTGGGGGGGGGGTCCCTCAGGCTGGCCTGCAATGATGCCAGCGCCCCTCACCCCATCCTCTGGCCAGAGGCCCCTCCCCTCCCTCTGTGCAGCCAGGGTGCAGACGCTGGGCTCACATTGCTGGGGCAATGCCACCAGCATCCTACCCCGGCCACTATGGGCACCGCTATCTTTGTCGCGGAGTGATGGTTAATTTAAATATCACTCTTTTATTAGATAGGATTCCCATTGATCTTACTTAAGGAGCCCTTAAAAGATCTTTATGAGTTATTCCTAATTTCTTTTACAGTCCAGTCCTAAGTCCTCATCTTCACTATCCAAGTCCTGCTGACCCTCTCAAGCTCAAGGCCATTCTGTTTTTGTCCCACAACTTTCTTTAGGATGCCACTTTTCTTTTTTATATATATTTTTATTGAATTCAGA
This sequence comes from Myotis lucifugus, assembly GCF_000147115.1. NCBI lineage: Eukaryota > Metazoa > Chordata > Mammalia > Chiroptera > Vespertilionidae > Myotis > Myotis lucifugus. The sequence goes on from NW_005871082.1 coordinate 2,866,661, forward strand.
GAGGAAAGGAGAAGGAGAGAGAGAGAGAGAAACATCAATGATGAGAGAGAATCATTGATTGGCTGCCTCCTGCATGCCCCCTACTGGGGATGGAGCCCACAACCCAAGCATGTGCCCTGATTGGGAATCCAATCCAGACCCTTCAGTCTGCAGTCCGATGCTCTACAAACTGAGCAAAACCAAGTAGGGAAGGATGCCACTTTACTGTATCAGGTCTTTTATCCTCAATATTTTATGAAGTAATCTAAAGATCAGATTTTAAGTAACAGGTCTTTATCCACTCTATGGCAAAGGATATTTTAATTCCAGCTATGCCTTTGTTAAATGCCTGTTATAATTTACTTACCTGGTCATTTTCCAGTAGGCTCCAGGTGCACTCACTGACCCTCAAGGTCCTGCCCCTGTCTTGTCTATGCCTCTCCAAGGTGAAGGGTATTTTGTTCTGCTTCCTTTGGGAAAAAGAGAAACAGGTGTGTTCTATTACAGGTAATCCCTCTACATCAAACTCTATGGGCCTCCCAAAGTATTAGGTTATTATAAAATAAAAAAATAAGCACAGGTCTTATCTGCAGTTCCCAGAGCTTGGTCACCCTGTGTTATGAGTTTGCAAACATGAGAGATGGAAGAGGGGAGGCACACCCCATCCCACTCCCTTTCTTCTGCAGAGCTCCTGATTGATTCTCTGTGGGTTGATATTGGGTTGTGTGTGTGGGCTGAGGAGCTGGATGGTGGACAGTAGGAAATTACAAGCAGAAAAAGCAGTATCTCCCTGTGTCTGGCTGGCTGGAAGCTCATTGCAAGAGACAGCTGCACTGTGAGCCAAGACATAGAAATCACAGGCAGGAAAGAAAGAAGCTGTACCTCAGGATTCACAGAGACTGTCTGAAGTGCTGAGATGATGCTGGAGGCAGCTGGGGAGCTACCGCAGCTGTCAGACCCTGACAGGCAATATTGGCTTGCTTGGCGAGCTGGACTTGCTGTCATTGAGCAAAGGCTTTAGGCCAATCATAGATACAGAAGGCAGTGAAGAAAACAGGAACATACATGGTGGGCATCAACAAAGCCAGGTACAAAAGATAACTGATATTTAGTCCATTTAGTCCAGGCAGCTGAATAGCAACAGAATCAGCAAGTCTTCTGACTCTAAAGAACCTAAGCTCCATGCTCCTTGCTCTAATTTGCTCTTCTTTCCACATAACTGTGATGCCCTATGCAAATTCATTTTAAAAAGGTGATTATTATATTCAGCTCAGGAGCTAGCACTTTCATTTTACTGGCCCATCTTCCTTTCCTACTTTGGAATCCCATACCCTCATGAAATTTTCTTCTTCACCTTCTTTGAAAGACCCCACTGCTTCTTTGAAAGAAGCAGTTAGTGTTCCGCATGTGTTTAGCATTTGAATCAGTAGGCTGAATGAAGCAGATTGCCCTAGCCTCAATTTAGGTGGGCAACACCAATCCATTGAGGGCCTAAATAGAATAAACTGCAGAATAAGAATGAATTGCATCTCTGATTGACAACTTAAGCTGAATATTGGCCTTGTTTTAACCTTGAACTCAGAAAACATCAACTTTCCTGGTCTCAGGCCTCAGACTTAAGACTGAACTATACAACCAGTTTTCCTGGGTCTCCAGCTTTCAGGAAGAAATTGTAGAGCTTCTTAGCTCCCATAATCACATGAACCAATTCCTCATAATTTCTCTCTCTCAACAACCCCAATAAATACAAAATATTATTAAAATTTTCTGATTTTTTTTTTACATAGAAAATACTGACCTTAACATTTTTCCTTTACTACCCAGAGACAGTATTATGAGCATTCATTTTCAATAGTGTTCTACAGCCATTTTTTATATTTCTTGTCTTTTCCGTGAGGCTCATAGTCAATCTCTTATAGATATCAGGGTGCCTTTCTCTAGTGGAAATAGAGGTGACAAAGCTACAAAGACATGAAATGAAGCTTGCAACTGTTCTTTATCTGAGACTCAATTTTCTCATTCAGAAAATAAGGATAATCACTGTTATAAGAAATTAGAAGAATATACCCAATCATAGCACACAGTAGTGGAACAGGAATTTTAGGGGGATATAGGCAGGTTTAGGGAATTTTTAGAATTGGGGTCCATGGAAAAAAATATAGGGTTACAGATTGGGAGAAGGTACATATCCATAACACAAGAAAGCCATGTGCAGGGAGCAGCAACAGTTGCATTTACATAAGACAAGGGAGCTGGAAGTAGCCCCAAAGGTCTATATTACCAAAATAAAGAAGAAGGAAGAAAGCCAAGAAAGAAAAGAATGAGGGAGGAGGCCATCGCATGTCCCATGTGGTTGACTTTTGAGATCAGGAGTTGCTATAGTGACCAAATCAAAAAGGGGGATAGTAGCCAATCAGAGGAGATATCAGGACACAGGAACTACAGCTTTTATAAACCTTGGAAACAGGAAGTCAGTGGGACCCTTTCCCCCTCCCAACATGGGAGTCCATTCTGTAGAACTCTTTCCCATTCCCCACATGGAAATCTGTACTTGTTCTTCAATAAATCTCCACCTTTGCTATACTATCCTCTGTTCATAGATTCATTCTTCATCTCCAGTGGACAAAGAATCTGAGTTCCAGTCCAAAAATTCTGTTACAGTAGGTACTAAAAAATGGTAAATATTAACATTATGATAAACAGCAAATTGAAATAATAGAGTACATGTGAGGAAGTAGGGGTGTGAAAGGTAGTTAAAGGAGTGAAAAGATAATACTGGTGAGAAGGCTAAAAGGCTAATTCCAATGTAACCCTGATATTTGGGAGGACTAGCAATCTGAATCTGTGCCAGCAAGCCCAGTGTACATTCCTGATAACCTATAATTAAGTCATTGCCCCTTTCTCCACAAACTGGTCTTGCAAGACCTGTTACCTAAATGCTCACATTTTACAGAGGCCATAAATCATGACACAGCCCCTGGAGGGGTGTTATCAGTGCTGGCACCAGGCCAGGCCCTTAGGTATGGTCTCAAGACCCCCAACACCTGGGGCTTTTTGCAAAGCCTGTGAAAGGTCCAGAAGTATAATTCATATTTGGGGGACAAAGACACCAAAAGAGGATAAAAGAGGGGCTTCCACCATATTGGTTTGCTCAGAATTTGAGAGGCAACCTCCTCTGAGTCCGCCAGCGTAGTAAAGCTGTGCAACTCCTTTTATCTAAGTGTTGCTTGGTTTTTATCCAGTCTTCTATAACACTGGAGCTCAGAAGTATAAAAACTTCCATATCTTCAGTAGGCCTGACTCTACCTGTTAAATCCCATTCATATTCTAAGGTATTGCTCAAAATCTTCAACACCAAGAATCCAGAATTAATCTCTGTACCTGTTAGGGTCCCACCAGTAAGATATATTGCAAAGAATTAGCTTATCCATTTTTTGAGGATTTCTGGGTAAGTCAGAAATGTATGGGATAGGCCATTAGGAAAGAAAGACTGGAATTCCCCAGCATGAACTGAAGCAGAGTTTCTTCTTCTTCTAAGAAACCTTTGCTCTCACAGTCTTTCAACTGATTAAATCAGGCTCACCCATATTATTTACAATAAACTCCTCTACTTGAAGTCAACTAATTGTAAACATTAATTACATCTACAAAATACCTTCATACCAACACCTAGTTTAGTGCTTGAGGAGTAACTGGGGACCATAGTGTAGCCAAGTTAACACATACACTGACCAACATAACCTATCACCCTATACCCTTATATCTCCATTGAAGTACTAACCATTGTGGGTCTTGTTTTTAGAATTAGGTACACAGGCTTATGCTTTTCTTCCAACAAAGAAATTTTCGGGGCGGGGGTGGGGGGGAAGAACAAACTATGAATTAGCATTGTTGTCATCCAAAGACTTGACATTGAAACTCCATACATATTTAATTAATTAAATTCCTCAGCAACTTCATTTTAATAAAGAATTATATTTTCTGGTGCTAGAAGTTTGATCTCTGCAGTACATTGGCTAAAGGAAGTATCTAGCATTCATTTTTTTCATTCTGTCAGAGAAAAATTATGTATCTTCCAAAGTAGGATCCTTAGATGATATTCTGTGTGTGTGTGTGTGTGAGAGAGAGAGAGAGAGAGAGAGAGAGAGAGAGAGAGAAGAGAGAAGAGAGAAGAGAGAAGAGAGATGAACAAAATAAATGAGACAGCTTCACTTTATCTTTTCTCACTGCATCATCTGTGGTCTTATGTGTGTATACATATATTATAATTTTTAGAAATGCTGTTCATTATTGCTGAACTGTTAATCCCTCAAAGAGGGAAAAGTGAGGGATTAATTTATCTATCCTGGTAAACTAGAACAGAGCCTTGTGTACAAGTAACATCTCTAAGTTTTAACACAGCATTGGCAGGTGCCTTCCATGAGATGCTTGTGGACAAATGGAAAGATACCCCTGAATAATATACAATTAGGTGACTTAGTAAATAAGTTTACTTAGTTTAATAAATATAATCAGCAAGTGACAATAGACTGATATAAGTCTCTTATGTAATGTTATCTTTGGATTTGTTCTGTTCAATTTTTCATAATTAATTATAACACTAGCAAGGACAGTAAAAGCAAACTTTTAGGGAGCTGTTACTGTTCCAGAAAATAGCACATTATGTATATTTTTTTCATTTGATCTTCTTAAGACTCTATGGTAGATACTAATATTACTCCCATTTTAAACTTGGAAACTGAGAATTAGAGACTTTTAATCATAAAATAGCAGTGATGGCTCACCTCAATTGATAATTTTTAAGTCCTGGAGAAATATTAGAAATAAAAGGAAGACATGGATTCCCAAAACTGACAACAATAGCAATATCAAACACCTGTGGAAAACTCTGGGTTATTTTTGCCTGGAAAATCCAGCAAAAGTGACAAAATAAAGACTGGAATAGAGATGGATGTTTCATGCCGTTTGCCTGTGGTGCCTTGAGACCATCACTGACTGTCAACATAGTGGGAGAAACCTTCAGTGGTGCACCTGACCCTCAGTGTAGGTTTCCAGGGGCTAAGGTCCTTCCAAAGCTCTGCCAGAATGAAGAGCTGATGAACACAGTTACGGTTAACCAATTCTCAGTCATTCATTCCCCAATCCTTCAGATCAAAACCCTCAAAGCTGATGTCACACTCTAAGGAAACTGCCTCCTTTCACTGCTTTTCCAATGTCTAGAAGATCAAACTGTAACCAGAAGAATTGAATGGTGGGGTGGCAGAAATAGAAGTGGTAAACAAGGGACTTGTTCTTAGTTCACAGGTTTATCCCTTCCCCTTTCCTTAAACCTATTAGATTCTAACACGGAACAAACCTTTTGTCTAAATTCTTCTCCAAATCACATTAACAATCAAAATAGCTAATGCACCCAGGGAACATAAACTCACAGCTATAATAACTAGATGTCAGAGGAATACAACTACCTCAAAAGACATACAAGATCTTGAATTACGTATATACCATGTCAAATTGAAGTGTTAGAGAAATGATGAATCATGATTTTAAAATATTTCAGGAGATATGGAAAATATAATCATTATAACACAAGAAAACAAAATCATTGAAAACCTATTGAAGATAATGGTTTTAAAAATATAATAATTTGATATCTCCAGCTGGGCATGGGGGAGTAAGTGGAATCAATTTTCCTTCAATGATGAACAAATAGAGTGTAGCACACACATAATTCTCAGACATTTGACAATGGGCAGTGAAGGACTATGGTGTTTGATAAAAGGGTAAAAAATATAGCTCCATGATTTCCCCACATTTCTACCTTAAGGCATTTTTCAACTATAGCAAGAAAAACATACCAGTCTTGAAGAGCAGGGACTAGAAGCTGAGGAAGTTAGTATTTAGGGGGCAGATATGCTGAAATGAAGAATAGCTCCAAAAAAACTGCAGAAAAATCTACCCAAGTCTTTTTTTCAGCACTGAATTGAGGGTTAAACTTCATGAGTCAAGGCAAAGAACCACCATAAGCAAAAGAATTCCCAGAGCTTACATAGGGTATGGTAGGACCCCAGTTTTAACCTGCTAAACTGAAGACACCTCATTGAAGATTCACAATACTTAGTATCAACCTCATAATTGTCATGTTTTATTTATACAGATAAACTAGACAGGAGCAATAGTCTCAAAGAGTGGTTTGTGGAACCCTAGGGGAACCTGAGGCTCTTTTAAGTGGTTCATGACATCAAAACTATTTTCATAATAATAATATTAGCATTATCTTCCCTTTCATTATGTTGCCATTTACACTAAAGGTCCTTTTTACTTCTCAAACTCTACAACTCTAAATAGATTTTGTTCAACTATACTAATAATAGAGGAATATGCAAATTGTCCAGGACGCTGTCACAATAACAACTGAACAGCAGGCTAGCAAGCTGCATGGGGAAACCAGGCCAGCAGGGGGGTTAGTGAGTGATGACCAAATGACTGAACAGAGGCCACATAAGGTGACCAGGCTGGCAGGGTTGGTCAGTTGGGAGCAACCAGGCTGGCAATGGGGGGCAGTTGGGGCGACCAGGCTGGCAGAGGGGGCAGTTGGGGACAATCAGGCCAGCAGGCAGAGGTGGTTAGGGATGATCAGGCTGGCGGGGGTGGGGGGGTGCATTTAGGGGCAATCAGGCAGGCAGGCGGATGAGCAGTTAGGAGCCAGTGGTCCCAGATTGTGAGATGGATGTCTGACTGCCGGTTTAGGTCTGATCCCAGGGATTGGACCTAAACTGGCAGCCAGACATCCCCCAAGGGGTCTCAAATTGGAGAGGGGTCTGAGGGGATGTCCCTGCCCCCCCCCCCCCCCGCACAAATTTTGTACACCAGGCCTCTAGTGTACTAATAATCTTAGAACTAAGAATTATTTATTGGATTCCCAGGACTCCAAATAATCATTTCCATCTCTGCACTGTCTTATGTTTCAGAGTGCCTCATTGTAAAGAAATTAATCTCTGGAAAGTTTTTGTCCCTTAGGATCTCTTCTCTCTTGGCAATGTCATTGTGATTGGACATTAATGGCATTATGGTAGGAGAAGAGAAGCTTTAGAACAATAGTCAGAAGCCTGTGTCCTGGCCATAATAGAAACCACCTGTATGACTTTCAGCAGGCCAGGAAGTACTTCCTAGCTTCAGTTTCTTCACCCACAAAATGCAATATTTGGCCCAAATTATTTCTGAAGTGCCTTTCCTTAATTATTTGAAGTACTATGCATAAATTGTCCAAATTTTTAACTACCAAAAGCCAATGCAGGTGTTTTTTAATGGACATATAAGGGAATTAGAATTTACTAAGGGTCAGGTCAATTTTAGATATTGCACCCACATTATGTGCTCATTTGACCTTCATAAAAATCAGGAGTTCCATGCCCTGTAAAAAGATTACCAATAATTCAGACACAGGGAGGTTAAGGCTCAGACAGCTAATAAAGGCATTTTCCTTCCATTACATATTGTGAAATTCTCTAGCCTTGTTCAGCAAGGCTTTAGCCTCCTGGACTTTAATGTTTATTAATTATAATATATCCTTACTCATATTCTCTATTATTACCTTTTCTTATTTGTTTCTTCTTTTTTTACTTATCACTATTATTGTTAACTACTTACCTCTTGGATTGGTCATAAAAATTTATAGGGTTTAATATAAACAAATGCTATTGTGTTCATCTTTTGTTCATTACTTGACCCTCAAATTTGTAGGATTAATTTTTCAGGAAATAATACAACTTTCAGAAAAAGGATTTTATCATATCCTTTTCTAAAAACAAAACAAAACAAAAAAAGACCAACATTTGCTATCTTCCCAGCTATATAACTATTTTTTTTTTCAAAACGAAGTGTGAGCTGTTTAGTAAGTACTTCATATCACCCAACTCCCTTAATAATTTCAGGTGCCTGTCTGGCTGATTTATAAATGTGCAAATTTTCTAAGTTCTGTATTCCCTCACCTAATTGTTGCCAATAGTTATTTAGCAAGGTTTTATTATAGCCCAAATTTGTTTGCTTCATTTTTCCTATTAACACTAGATTCAAATCATGTGTTCACTCTCTAGGCCAGTTTAGAATCATCATTGATTTCATACCCATCCTCACTGATTAGCAGCCTTCATTTCCCGTGGTCTCTCTAGTTCCCTGGGCATGTTTATAGAAGCCTTCTTTGGTACTCCACAAGCTACGTGAACACCAATCATTTCACTACCTTTGTCTTCTTCTACCAAGGCTTAAGTGAAATAGATTATTTTACCCCATGTTCTCCTTTTAGTCATGTCAAGGGACAAAGTTGCTCTCGCCTCAGTCCTCTGTGAAACTGCATTGAAGGTATCATGCAATTAGCATTGATGTTTTTCAGAAGCATTGAAGCACTATCCTGGTAACCTGGGCTCCAGCTCCAGCTCCACTGGCTCTAATCCTCCAGTTTGTTGTACGGATAGGGGACACAAACACAAAGCAGATCCAGAATATGGAAGATAATGGCAATCATCCCATAAGCCTTTATTCTGCTGAGGGTTATAATCTAATCATCTACTCTTAGGAAAGGAAGTGCCTTCAGATGATCATGTGCGCTTGCCTGCTCTCCTTCTATGTGGACTGAGTAATCCTCTGTGAAAACTTAGTTTCTCACACAGTCCAGGCTATTTTCCAGCTAACTTGACATGTGTTTTTGATGAATCATGAGATCCCAGAGTGTGTCAAAGGTAAAAGGAGCCTAGATGATCAACCAGCCTCTTTCCACCACCACCACCAATTCACAGATGTAGTCAGTAAGACCCAAGTGGATGAAGGAACTACACAAATTTTCTTACAAAATTAACAAAGAGGCAGAACCGAACACACGTTTTAAGTTAACTGTGGGCCCAAAAATAAAAAAAAGAACCCCAAACTGGTTTTACTTAGTTTTTTTTGTTGTTTGTTTGCTTTTGTTTGTTTGTTTTTTCTAAATGCTTATGAAACAAAGATCAGTTTATACACCTAATATGATTTGGGGATAACTGGGATGAGTGGCACCAGAACTCCCCAAACACCCAAACATACACACACACACACACACACACACACACCTCGCATGCTCTCCCACTTTTGCTGGGTAATGCAGAGTAGAAAAAAGAATAGGAGGGGCCTCTGTATATCCTCCAGAAATGGGTGTGGTACAAGGTGGCAAGAACTATGTCCCCATTCTCTTCTCATGCTCTGTAAGGCTGGGCAACGAGCCAGCTGAAACGCTGGAGCCAGCACAACACCAATTTGGGGAACTACCAGTACCTAAATTTAGACTAAACATCAGTGAAGAAGGTGAGGCCTTCCTACGGCTAATTCCAATAATTATGAAAAGAGGAAGGTGAGCACAGCCATCAGGAACGTATAAAGACTCTGAAAAACGGTGTTCTTCTCTCTCACACCTTTCTGTAGGAGTCTCCATCTTTCTACCCATGTTCTCTTTTCCCATTCAGAGAAAGGTGCATTCCTACCTTCTCCAGGCCTGTTGCACATGTGCGTGTGCGTGTGCGTGTGCGTGTGCGTGTGTGTGTGTGTGTGTGTCTGCATGTCCTTTCTTTGCAACAACCCATCTTTAAGCAGCCAAGCAAGTGCTTGGATTTTTCCATTTTTACCCTTCAATTTGGAATCCCTGTGGAGGAATTGTTGACAGTGAACACTGCCCACCACTAGAGAGCAGCCAAAGCCAACATTTTCCTGGGCAAAAAAACCTCTTCAATAAGTTCTTTTCAAAGGAGCCAGGTTCTTTTGGTCTTCTCTTTCTCTCTTTTACCTTCAATGTTTCTTTAAGCAAAGCACCCACCAGTCTCCTTCACTAGGGGGCAATATGTGTATCTACTCAGAGGGTGTGGGAACAGTCAACACTCTGCTAATTTGGTCAGAGAAGCCATTGTCAAAACATTTGTTCCTCAAGTCTCCAAGCTTTTTGCTCTATTAGCACAATCAAACTAACCCATGTGAATCATCAAATCTTGAAAGTAGAGATAATTTGTCACTAAGAAAATAAATTATCTCTATCAATCCATGAGGAAACAAAATCAGATCCTGGTTGGTTCTTCCTCAGTCCTCTTTAGAGGGTCTGACAGTCCACACAGCTAAGTAGGAACTAAGTGATTTATTCGTGTGGACAATGTGATCTTCCAACTTGAATATTAAGATAGCAAGTATGCCTCATTTTTCAAATTTCAGTAGGTTCATGTCTACATTAAGTAGTCTAAAGAACAGTGAAAGAAAACAATTACTGTTGGCTAGCCTGCCATTGCATAGGAAGGATCCTCTAGGTTTCCAGACTGGAATAGAAACAAGGAGATAAAGGACCTTTGGAAGATAACGTGGCTGAAGATTCAGATTGTGGACACTGGACTCAGGCTTAGATTTACATTTGAAACCTATCTCTGCCGCATGCCTGAGGGCAACCTGAAGCAAGTTACTCAAGCTCTCTCTAAATCTGGGTTTCTTCCTCTGGAAGGCAGGGGTCATTACTGTTTTATCAAATAGGGTTGTTAGAGGATTAAAGGAAACAATGTATGTAATGCATTGAAGTAAGAGATTTGCTACTATTGTTCAAAGGGCTTGCCATGTGTCAGGCTCCCTGTTGACTTCTCTCTGCCTTATTCTGCTACCACTTTATCTCCATATATTCCATTTCCATTGTGATTTTGTTAAATATTCATTAAACATGTGTTATAGTATTTGAAGTATAATTCTGATCCTCAACAGGTTACAATGTAGTTTAGAAAAGAGATAAAGGGATGAAATATTCAAAAAGACATATCTCATGACATTGGATTATAAAAGGAACACATGAGACAGAAGTTGTATAGAGTCAAAATGACCCTCAGGAATCCCAAGTGACCATAAAGTCCAGTTCTGCCTACATGAGCTCTTTTTATGCTCTTTAATACCCCGTGTTTCTTTATGTCTAAATTAATTCTCGACATCATCCTTGATAATGGTATCTCCAGCACCTTGCTTGACCACTTGAACAAGTGGAACACACCTCAGTCATGACAGCGAACTCTTAAACCTCTTCATACATTCTTTCTGAGGGATTCACCAGCAAACTCCTTTGGGTTTCATTGCATTCACTGCCTGTTAATACAAGTGATGAAATAGAAGCATTGCCAAGTGCCTTGAGTTAGGGTCTTTTAACTGGTGCCCTGAACAATGTGATGCCACTCTAAGTGCTAAATGGAAGTTCAATCCACGGGTGGTTAGAGCACCAAGTCAAGTTCAAATAATTGTCAGTAGGACATTTAGGGCAGTATCCAGAGAAGATAGAGTCCACCTTAAATGATGAGTTGGATTTTAATAAACAGAAAAGGATAATGGGAAAGAGGAGAGTCTCTCAGACAAAACAACAGCAGGACAAAGGCAGTGTGGAAGAAGGAAAAAGAGCATTATTGGTTAACTCTCAGGTAAATAGTTACACACCTTGACTCCTTTAACTTGTCTCTGTCTCCACAAGCCAGAAAAGTTTACAGGAATAACTGCATTTTTTTTTTTTTTGCCAATTGAGGAAACATCACAGGATGTAGGCAAAAAACAGCAAAACCAGGATTTGTATTCAGATTGGCAAAATTCCAACCTATGTGTCCATTATGCTACATTGCCAGAGGCATAAGGAAGTATAATTACTAAGGAGGAAATGCTGAAATAAATGCAAAAATGACTGGACTGTCTCCTTAAGAAGCAATAAACATTTTAGCAGAGTTTTCTGTTTTATTAGAAAGGGCTTGCTAAATATTAGAAATGGTCACCAAAAATTTAATGATTTTTTTCCTCCTGAGACTGGGATTTGCTTGTAGAACATCACTAACCCTTCAACAACCACTGTTTCTTTAAGGGGCTAGCAAAGGGAATTCTAAAGTTAAATAGATTTAAAAATCAGAAGCTAGTTAGAAAATAATAGGTGATGAGGGGAAAGGAAGCTGTGGATAACAAAAGAACCGGTCATTATGAACATATAAAATGGTCCAATGTTACTGTAACTCACAAGTTGGAAATAAGGATATTTTCTTTCCAATGCTGCTCTACCATTAACTAAAGTTTCCCCAAGTCTAAACTCCTTCCTGAAGTAGTGACAGAGATCCCATTTTTCAAGACTTAGCTCAAAAGCCACTTCTTCCTGGAAGCCTTATGTAATCCCTTAGAGTTAGAATTTGTCTCTCATTTCTTTGAACTCTAAGGAGCATTTTTGTTTGTGTCTGCTTTGATTACTTATTGACAGTTTATCTTTCCTGTTAGGCTGTCAGGCCCTGGAAGCTATGGAACGTATGATTCATGATCACATGCCCAAACCCACTTTACAGTAGTAAACACTCAAAATAGTTGTTGGGTGAATACTGCATGTGTTTCAAATGGGTTAGCATCAGTTTTTCAAGTCAAACATCATGCAAACATGACTTATTTTCAGCTTGTTTTTCCCCCCTCAGTTTTGCATGGTTACTGCAGTAATCATGATATAACATGCCAGGTGATACACTATACTACTGAAACAATCAACTTATAAAGCCAAATAAAATTAAAACAATAAAACACTAATAAGAAAATAACAATAAAGCCAAATGTGGATTTCCAAAACCAGAAATGACTCTGAAAGCTCACAATTCTGCATTATACTCAGTTACAGGCAAAATATTCATTGCTTGATGGTCCAACAGTGATTGTAGCTTTTGTAAAAGCCACTTAATGAAACTTTTGGTCAAAATGGTTCCATAATTTCAGGCTTCAATACCCTCCTAGCAGTGACATTTAAAACATGAAAAAGAGAAGCCATGAGCATATTCATGGTGAAAAACAAAATAAATAACCATGTGGAGAAAAATTCAAGCTCAGAAGTGAGGCTGAAGTGCTAGACTCCTGAGGTCTGTGGCCAAAAGCAGACCGAGCCAGTCGGGGATCTGGCTCCTATAAAGTACTAGTGACTGAGAGGGACGTGCAAGAGTCTGGGGATAGGGCAAGGTCACTGTTTGGAGCAGGGAAAGGTGGCTTCTTCTGGGAAAAGCATAGGTGTGTGTATGTTGGCAGAGGCAGTGGCTGCCTTGGTATATTGGGGTTTTTTTGGAGGGAAGGATGGCTAACTTTTTTGAGATAGTTCCATTTTATGGGAAAATTATGAGGACGAAATAGAACTCTTTCATAAACTCCATTAGATTCCCCAATCATTAACATTTACTACATTTGTTTCATCATTCTCTCTATATATGTAAATATATATCACTATTTTTTCTGAACCATCTGGAAATTGCAGAAATTATGTATTTTTCTCCCTAAATAGTTGCATTTTCATAACCACAGTACAGTGGTAAAAATCAGGAAAATAACACTGACATAACACTAATTTATAACCTACAGAATTTATTCAAATTTTGATCATTGTGCCAATTCTGTCCTTTACAGCACATAAAGAAGAAATAAGCTTCAGAATCAGCATTGCATTTAGTTTTCATATCACTTTCATTTCTTAAATTGGTCTCTCTCTCTCTCTCTCTCTCTCTCTCTCTCTCTCTCTCTTTTGCTTTAATGATATCAAGAAACTCAAAGAGTACAGACAAGGTACTTTGCAGATGTCTCTCAATTTACTAATGTCTGATGTTTCCACATAATTAGATTTAGGCCATGCCCTCTTGGCAAGAATTTTACAGAAATGATATGCCGTCACCTTTGAGTTTACGAATTACTTTAATGAAAAGTCTGCTGTAATTCTTTTTACTTTTTTCTTTTTTTTCTTCACTAAATAATGTGGGTTGTTTTTTTTCTGGCTACTCTTAGGACTTATCATTTCCTTATCACTGACTTTCATGAACTTAATTGCCATGTTTCTTGGTATGGTTTCCTCCCTGCATGAGTTTATCCCACATGGGATTATTGAGTTTCATGAGTTTGAGATTTTTATACTTTTCATCAAACTTAAAAATTTTTATGCCAATGTTGTTTCAAGTATTTTTTTTCTGGCTTTCCCTCTCTCTGTTCTTTCTTTCTTATAGTATAATTGAATATAAGCTAACTCGCTTGTATGTTCTTCCAGGTTTCTAAGTCTCCTCATGTTTTCCCATCTTCTTTCTCAATGCTTTATATTCAATTAGGATAGTTTCTAAAGCTATATAATTAAGGTCACTAATCTTTATTTCTGTAGTGTCTGTTATGTTCTGTTTTCCATCTAGTAAATGTTTTTATTCCAGATATTATATTTTCACAACTAGATGATTCTTTTGGTATTTTTTATTATTTCCCATTTATCTCCTCATTATGTTCATATTTTTTTAAATCCTTGAACATTTATGTATAATATATATTTTTAATTTTTTTCTGATAATTGCCTTTGGCTAGTACATTTCAACAGTGTCCAGTCCAGATTTCTATTGATATTTTTGTTATCTTAAAACTTTCTTCTTTTTTTGTACCTTGTAACATTATTTTCTATTTTTGTTTCATTCTTTTAATATGTTTTTAATGTTTTAATGTGAACTTTTCAGAAAATTAGCAACAAATGAGGTTAGACAAAATCCAAAGAAATATATTACAGATCATATTTCTAAATACAATGTGATTAAACTAAATCAATGATAAAAATAGCACCTGCCCTGAAATAAAGCAAGCAACATATGAAAATTTGAACACTTTAAAATGCCACTGTGTAAAACAGTATGGAGTTTCCTCAAAAAATTAAAACTGGAACTGCCTTTTGACCCAGCCATCCCATTTCTGGGAATATATCTTAAGAATCCTGAAACACCAATCTGAAAGAATGTATGCACCCCTATGTTCACTGCAGTATCACTTACAGTAGCCAAGGTCTGGAAACAAGTGTCCATCAGTACATGAGTGGATAAAAAAAGCTGTGGTAAATTTACACAATGGAATACTAAGTGGCCACAAAATAGAAGGAAATCTTTCCTTTTGCCACAGCATGAATGGACCTGGAGATTATTATGCTAAGTAAATAAACCAGTCTGAGAAAAACAAACACCATATGATCTCAATTATATGTGGAATCTAATGAAGAAAATAAGCTGATGAACAAAATAGAAACAGAAGCATGGATACATGGAACAGACTGACAGCTGTCAGAATGGAGGGGGGTGAGGGGAGTGGATGAAAGTATGTGAAGGGATTAACCAAAGAACATATATGCATAACCCAGGGACACAAACAACAGTGTGGTGATGGCTAGAGAGAAGGGGAGGGAGTGAGGGCTAGGTGTGAGCAAAGGAGGGTGGGAAAGGGGGACATCTATAATAGTGTCAACAATAAAAATAAATTTAATAAATAAAATGTACTCAGAAAGACTACCTAGTTCAAGATTAACTGCACACTATACTCAAATAACTCCCCACCACTTCAGTCCTACCAACGCATGTATGTAACAGATAAACCTGACAGTCATACAATCAGGAGGTTTTATATTACAACATGAGCTACAGAAATCAAAGGGTAGTGTTAAAATGGAGAAATTATGTATTTGTTAATTTTTAAAATAAAACAGTTTTGAAAGAACTAAGATTACTTTTGAGAAACACACTGAGAATAAAAAACCCTTTGTATGGTAATACAAATGTTCTTTTTTAACATGGTTGCAATATTTTGGTAAATGAGTGCTTACAGTATATACTGTGGTATCTTTTAATATTAATTACTGAAATAATAGCTAATGATGGTGAGGTTCCTGTATTATTTTATCTCCTTGCACTTACAAAACTCATTTACCCAACTACAGCTTTAACTCTCAGAATACTGTAATTTCTCAAACTCCTGGCCAATCAAGCATTTAGCAATACTCAATTATTGTTTTTATTAATCATCCCCATGACCATTGTCTTTGTTGAGGTTATTGTGTTGTTAAAAATCGTTTTTGTTTAAAGCCCTTCCTTCATTTTCTATGTTGAAATTTGGGGAGATTTTATTGAGAGTTTTTTCCGATTTTAGAAATGAATTATCAATTAGTGCAGGAGTCAAGAAGAGGGAGGCCAAAATATCCTCTTTGTTACTGATAAAGCTATTGGAGAACATGGGTCAAGTGTGGGCCAGTGACAGACTTCCTGACATAGCATCCTAGACTTACCCAAAGTTTCCCAAGCAGAGCCTCTGGCAGCAGTGAACAAAGGAGCAAAGCATGCTATAGGTAGACAGACTCCAGGGGGATGGGGTAGAGAGATTAAGAAGCAGGGTAACATGTTCACCTCATTCCTCTAAACTGATCAAGCAGAAGAGAGACATTTTGTTTATGAGCAGGAGTAAAGAAAGAACGAGAGCATTATATGAAAGCTTTTCAGATTAGAATCTAAATCAAATCATTAAGAGAGAAAAAGAAACATTTCACTTGTCCATTCCTTTGGTAATCACTTAAGTATGAATTTATGAGTAAACTCTTATTCTGAGAGTGTTTTGTTGTTTCATCTCTAAAGCAAGGTAACAAGTATCCAATATCCCTCTTGAGACTGAGGTGCTAGGGCACTGGGCCCACCTAGGCAAAGCTGGGCATGCTGTGGGGAGTTACTAGATGGCATGGAGTTCAAGGTCCTCGCAGAGGGTGGACTCAAAGTAAAACAGTTGAAAACCCAGTAAGTTAGTGAGAGACTAAGAGCAAAATATAAATAGAAATTCTGCCATAGACACAATAGAGAGTTCATGAAGCATGACCACACGAAGGTAGTGGATCATTTTTGCAGCCTCACCTTAAAGTGAGAATGTTTAAGGTGCAAAGTCAGTTGGAAAAATATAGAAGACAAAACTAGCTAAAGAGTTGAGTCTGGAATTCTTGTTACAGTCAGTTCAGTTGAGAATCTTTGAAAAACAATTTCTTTCTCAAGATAATTTCTCAAACAAATTATTTCCTTCTCAGTTTCCTCATTTATACAGTACAAATTCATCATAGATTGGCTTCCAGTTATAGAATTTCCATGGACTAGTCCACTGTTCAAAGACCACAATACAAACTAAAGACAGAATTTTGAACAATTACCAGCAAGATTATTGAAATATGCTTGCAGGAAGAATTCCATTAAAAGGAAGATTATTTTATTTAGTGATTTCCATAGCTATGTATTCCTCAGGGTCAAAAATTTGCCAGAAAAAAAATTTTTTTGCATGTGTGCTCTGGGACAATCCTTTCAGGAAGATATAAATGTGATTATATAGATTGCTAAATCTTAACCAGAGGGGAAACACCATCTTGAAGAGAATGTTGATATTCCCAAGGTGCCTTTATAATTTGAAAAATCATTTCAATATTCTAATTATTATGTAATTATTATGTAATTTTATTTGTATTTTGAAAAAAAATACTGTCAATTGAACTTTAACAAAATCTTGACAGGTAGGATAGACTGAATAAACATTGACCTTCATCTACATTGGGAACCCAAAACAGATTTGGGGAAGGGCAGACTGAGGTTAAAAAATGGTCAAAAATATATATGCCTTAGCTTGTTTTTTCCTGAAAATAGAAGCTGGGAGAGTATGCAGTAAGTTTATTTAGGAATAATCCCAGGAATTAAGAAAGAGGAAGTGGAAAGAATGAGAGAAAGGTAAGAGGAAATGCCACTATCAGGATACTTACAGCAATTGGAGCTCAATTCTGTTGTGACCTCCTGTTCATTTTATGAAATACTTTCTGAAGTATGGGAAGCTGGATCATATACCCCTGGACTCCTTTCCCCATTGGCTGAGGTTTGTCCCAAGGGCAATAACTCCCCTTATTTCTGGTGTGCGTTCCTATAATGATGTAAAAGGCCCTTAGAGAGAAAACCAAAAGGAACATGATGTACATTTAAGGTAGGCTAAGTGATCATGAGGTGAGCTGAGCTCACATGGGACTGACCATCACAGCTGCTGCACCAGAAACATTTACTGTAAGAGGTATTCCTGGCCAATACTTAGAACTTTTCCTGGTTAAGTGGAATGATTTATTATAGAGTCTGATTAGCTGGATAAATGTCTTAATTCCACCCAGGGGCAAGCATCCAGCATGTTTGTTTCACCACAACTACGCTCTAGTTCACTTTCCCAGTTGACCTTCCGAATCCCAAGGCTTTAATACTATTAAAGATAGTTAAACAATTTAAAATATTCATTGGCATATTTCTAAGATCCTTCGTTTCCATTTCATACATCTCTTCACTTATTCAACAGACATTTACTTGCCTCCTATTATATGCCAGAAGTTGTGCTATGGAAAAGAATGTGGAAGTTTACACTATTGTTCCCAATATGCCACCACTTCCAGATCTATAGCCTCTGTCATGTCTGAAGACTTTGCTGATCCTGACCAGAGGTATGGTATATTTCTGTATCTCATGAATGTTGAGTCTGACCAAATGATTTTATTTGGCCACAGCACTAAGCACTGTACCTAAGTAATCTTATTTAATATTCTCAACAATCCTATGAAAGAGACGTCATAATTACCTCCACTTTAAAGAGAAAATTTAGATATAAAGATGTAAAGTAACTTTCCTAAGGCCACATGGCTATCAACTGCCTGAGCCAGCTCTATGACTAGACCCAAAGCATAGTCTCTGTGCTCAAGCTAATTTAGGGAAAACAATGTGGAAGTTTACACTATTGTTCCCAATATGGCACCACTTCCAGATCTATAGCCTCTGTCATGTCTGAAGGCTTTGCTGATCCTGACCAGAGGTATGGTATATTTCTGTATCTCATGAATGTTGAGTCTGATCAAATGATTTTATTTGGCCAATGAATGGAATGTTTACAGACATGATGTAAGCCAGCGGTTCTCAACCTGTGGGTCGTGACCCCTTTGGCGGTCGAATGACCCTTTCACAGGGGTCGCCTAAGACCATCCTGCATATCAGATATTTACATTATGATTCATAACAGTAGCAACATTACAGTTATGAAGTAGCAACGAAAATAATTTTATGGTTGGGTCACAACATGAGGAACTGTATTTAAAGGGCCAGAAGGTTGAGAACCACTGAAAGCTTGAAATTGATGGCATGGTTGAGCTAGTGCTCTGACACTTTTTTCTTCACCATGAGAACATGCCAAGATAGCTCCTTACCCCCAGATCTGAACTTAACTCAGAACCTAGAGCCAAGCCTGGTAAACCCAGCCTAAATTAGATGAATCTCAGCTAACCAGCAGACACATAGATAAGAAATAAATGCTTAGTTTAGTATATATGGTTTTGTATGTATAATTTTATTTTGTGGTTATTTGTTATGCAATAGCTTATCAGAAAATAGCTGACTGAGACAATTGGCAAATAAGCAAAAACAAACAAACAAACAAACAAAAACTAATACAGTGTGGTTAGTGGGTGCTGGTTGACCAACCATCCTAATCATTCTGAACTGAGGCAATTCCCAAGAGGTGGAAATTTAATGCTAACACTGGGATATTTCTGGGAAAACTAGCATCATCGGTCACCCTAGACCAGTGGTCGGCAAACTCATTATTCAACAGAGCCAAATATCAACAGTACTTCTTAAAAATAGACTTGCCCAGGCCGAAAACCGACTTCTGCGCATGGGCCACGAAGTTTCAATCCCACTGTATGCGTGCCCTCACAAGGTATTTTGTGGAAGAGCCACACTCAAGGGGCCAAAGAGCCGCATGTGGCTTGTGAGCCGCAGTTTGCCAACCACGGCCCTAGACTGTAAAAAATATTATAATGGACAAGTAGGCAGATTTTATTCATCTTTTCACTTAGTCATTTTCTTAAACATTTCATATATATATATATATATATATATATATATATATATATAAATTTAAGGAGAAATTAGTGGAACCTAGGTGGTCATGAGTACATAGAAGAAAGTACATTGATATATGTGTATTTTTGCTATCCAGATCCATGCAGAGATTTTCCCCTTATAAAAAAATGTCTCTCCTGCCAAGCCAGTGGGGCTCAGTGGTTGAGTGATGACCCATGAACCAGGAGATCATGGTTCGATTCCAGTCAGGACACATGCCCATGTTGCAGGCTCTATCCTCAGCAGGGGGCATACAGGAGACAGTCGGTCAATGATTCTTTCTCATCATTGATGTTTCTATCTCTCCCTCTCCCTTCCTCTCTGAAATCAATAAAAACATATTTTTTTAAAAAACATGTCTTTCCTGAAGTTATAACTATATGCATATGATTACATATTTTACTCACCTGAGCACAAATTTCAAGGGAACATTTCAGATAGTAAAAATTTCCCATATGGGATCAGGACGGCAGGGGAGGGCAGTTAGGGGCAACCAGGCTGGCAAGGGAGGGAAGTTAAGGGTGACTGGGCCAGCAGGGAAGGGCAGTTGAGGGCGAGCAGGCCTGTAGGGGAGGACAGTTAGGGGTGACCAGGCCTGCAGGGGAGGGCAGTTGGGGGTGACCAGGCTGGCAGGGGAGGGCAGTTAGGGGCAATTGGGCTGGCAGGGGAGCAGTTAGGCGTCAATCAGGATGGCAGGGGAGTGGTTAGGAGCTGATCAGGCTGGCAGACAGAAGCAGTTAGGGGCAATCAGGCAGGCAGGCAGGCGAGCAGTTGGGAGCCAGCAGTCCTGGATCCCACAGGGAACAAACATCCCTCAAGGGGTCCCAGATTGGAGAGGGTGCAGGCTGGCTGAGGGACACCCCCCCCCCAGGTGCATGAATTTTGTGTACCAGGCCTCTAGTTAATAAAATAATCAACAGATGTATGAATAAATGTTGGGCAGTTGTGATCAATCTGGAACAGGGAATGCAAAGCCATTTTCAAGACAGCATGGCCACAGTAAACATCATCTGTGGCCACAAGCTGATAATTGTTATAAAGAATAGCTATAATCATCCTTTGGTACAGAGGCTACTGGTAATTTTCACTTGAAAAATATCTGAAATAGATGTTTCCAGAATAGAATCGGAAAGTTTTCTGCCCCAGAGTTGTCCTCAATAAGTGCATGAAACGAACCTTCCTTCATTCAGCAGCTGTTATTAAGGAAATATGTAGAAACAACATACAATTTTGAACTGCTATTAAGTTCTTAAAATATGGTGAGTGGTTGACAGGCAATAGCAATAGCCTTCTTACTCTTCCCTACTTCCAGCCTCCCCTGCTTCCCTTGACCTTTTAGATCACTCCCAGGGCATCCTTTCTAAAGCACACTTCTTCTTAAAATATTTCAATAATGTTTTTTTAACATTATTGCATTTATTGGGATGACTTTGGTTAATAAAATTATATAGGTTTAAAGTATGTCATACTCTATGATACATCATCTGTATATTGCGTTGTAGGTTTACCACCCCAAGTCAACAATTTTTTATTATCTTGTCACAAGAAAAATTTTCTTAGCCTTGGTATTCAAGGCACTTCAAATTTCTAGCTTTACATATCTAACCATCACCTAAACTCAGGACACTGGTACTTATTATTGAGTGGAACTGAATGTTGCATTAAGGGAGCAAGTTCTGAAGACTGGCAGTCTGGGTTCATATCCCAGTTGAGCACAAGAATTAACTTCTTTAGTCCCAGCCTCAGCCTTTGGGAAAATGGGAAAGTAAGTTTCTACCTTATGCCTTTTGAGGATCTATTTAGGTAACATGTAAATCCCCCTAGACTATAATCTTCATGGGGGCAGAAACCAAATTTGTTTTATTCCATTCTGAATCCATATTCCACGTATGTAGTAGATACTGAATTTATATCCTCTGAATAATTGTTTAGTTATCTACTATCTACCTGGTACTTTTCTTAATTCTATAGTCATTCTCATGAAGTTCATCTTCTGGTTAAGGAAGGCAGACAATAAATAATTCAACAAATATATATAATCAATAAATGTCACTTTTAACATTAAAATAGGGTCATATACAAGAGTGTGATTTTGTGGCCCAGGAAAAATTCTCTGAGGAAGTCATATATGAACTGAGATCTAAATATTGGGAAACAAAAGTCATGCAAAACTAGGAGGGGTGGGAACATTACAGGTAAAAGGAATCTAAAGTGACTAGTCATTGAAGTAGGTGTGTTCAGAACAGAGAGAAGATCAGCACAGCTAGGTCATCATGGCAGTGGTCATGATGAGAATAATATAGTACAAATTGAATTGAAATGAATAACAAGGGCCCTTTGGATGCCTAAGATGAAATTGTATATGAAGTGTAATAGGAAGCCATTGGAACTTTTAACCCAGAGGAATGATCACAGTCCCCTGGACAGTTGTGCAGAAAATTGATTTTATGGGAAAAGAATAAAGCAAGGAACTGGTTAAGAGCTCAGATTGTAATCCATATGAGAGATCATGGTGGCTTGTCTTTGTCTGATACAATGGAAATAGAGAAAAAAGAAGATTTAGAATATATTTTGGAGGAGGTAGAAACATAGGAATGAGAAGTGTCAAGGATTATTTCATTTAGGGCCACAGTATGTCTTTTGTGGACCCTAGACACTTTCACCTTTGTGGCCCTCCCCCCAGGAAAATAATATTAAAAATTCTATTTAATGAGTGCATTTTTTAAAAAAATGAATGTAATCTAGGCTGGATTATATTATTTTTTCTTCTAATTGTAAAAGAAATTAAAACATTGTGGTGGGTTCCTCAAAGTATTATGGGCTCTAAGCACTGTACCTAATGGATAAATTGACCCTGGTTCCATTTTTCCATTTTTAACATGAAAAATATAAATTTTAGTAGAATACATTTGAAAATAGCAATGCCTTAATGTATATTAGACATCTTTGTTATTATTAATTATTATTATTATTATTATTATTATTATTATTATATACTGGATATGTTCTATGTTTCCAAACCTCTGTGAATTTGCTCATGTTGCGTCTTCAATTCTTTACCTGTCAAAAGCTCATCCATCTTTCAATGCCTAGACTAAGTGTCTGTTTCCTTAAGTCTTCCTGATTTCTCAATGGTCTTGGTCTTTCTTTGCCTCCATAAGTCCATACTGATCTCTCTCTCTCATGGCTCTAATTAGAGTCTGCATTTTATTTATACTAATTTATGCACTTCTCTCCATTACAAGCTTTTGAGCTCCTTCTAGTGCTTAGTGCTATATCTTACACCATGGTTGTATCTCTTACTGTGCCTAGCCAAGTGTCTTGCATAAAGTAAGGTCTCAATAAATATTTGTTGACTTGAATATCGAAGAAAATAGCCCATTCAGCCAAGTAGTATCACCAAACCTGTTGGGGCAAAACTGGTCTCCAGTATTGCTGCCCAGGATTACTTTGAGACCAAATGCTAAAAAGAGGAATGCAACTGCAACTCCCCACTTTGTAAAGGATGCTGCCAGGCTCCTAAATAACAACTTCATGGGAACATCCAACCAAAACACCAACGGGAGGGCAGACAGGGACTTGTACCTTGTTGACTCACAGAACCATAAATCTAGAGGCTTGGCTAATCTCCAACATGGTTAATGATGACTATGATCCATGGCAGTTCAAAGATAAAGATTCTGATTAGATATAGAAAGGAAATTAGATCCTGAGTAAATGGAAGCATTAGTCATTTAAATGTCATTTGTCCTAATATTTTATACCAGACACTGTGCTTGGCACTTTGGAAAATACAAATAGATCTAAGATCCAGTCCTCATTCTCAATGTAACTTTTTCACAGTGGTAGATAGAGCTGAAGAAAAAAGACACTGGTGGATGCTCTATTTCCTAGTGTTAAGAAGGTATTATTTAGCTCCAGCATGAATTGTTTTAACATGAAACAGTTGAATTAATCAGCCCATATTCTTGAACCTCAAATTCTCCTTCTGGAAAAAAAACCTACTACTTTTTTTAAAAATATATTTTATTGATTTTTTACAGAGAGGAAGGGAGAGAGACAGAGAGCTAGAAACATTGATGAGAGAGAAACATCGATCAGCTGCCTCCTGCACATCTCCCACTGGGGATGTGCCCGCAACCCAGGTACACACCTTTGACCGGAATCGAACCCGGGACCCTTCAGTCCGCAGGCCGACGCTCCATCCACTGAGCCAAACCGGTTTCAGCAAAACCTACTACTTTTTTGTCTAGCAGGAATGGCGGGTTTCACTACTTAGGAAGCATAATAATTTCTCAGCTTTTAAATAATTTAGGTTTTTAAAAACTTCTCAGTTTTCAGTTAAGTACATGAAATGCATTTCAATTTTCAAGCTACTATTTTGAGGAAGGATAGAGGAACTGATGCCTCAATAAATTAACAAATAATCATTTAAATAATTAATTCACATATTTATCAACAATTATTTATTAAGTACCAATCAGAGCAAGGCATTTTGAGCTGTGTAAAGCAGGGGTTCTCAGCTCTCTGTGGTTTCATTTTCTACAGTTTCGGTTACCTGTGGACAACCATGGTCCAAAAGTATTAAATGGACAATTTCAGAAATAAACAATAAGTTTTAAATTGCACATTGTTCTGAGTAACATGATGAAATCATCCCTTTGTCCAGCGTATCCATGCTGTACATACTACCCACCCACCAATCACTTAGTAGCTATATAATCAGAAGGTTGATAGTAACCTAAACCTGTTACAATTTCTATATCATTTATCTCCCTTCATCTCATCATGTGGGCAATGTATCATCTCATATCATCATAAGAAGAAAGATGAGCATAATACCATAAGATATTTTTTAAGAGAGACCACATTCACCTAACTTTTATTACAGTGTATTGTTTTAAATGTTCTATTTTATTATTAGTTAGTGTTGTTAATCTCTTACTGAGTCTAATATAAATTACATGCTATCATGGGTATGTATGTACTGGAGAAAACATAGTATACATAAAGTTCTGTACTAACCACAGTTTCAGGTATCTACTAGGGGCCTTGAAATATATCCCCAGGGATAAGAGGGGACTACTGTATGTTGTCCTTTAAGGAACATTGACAATGTCTGGAGATATTTTTGGTTGATTTTTATATGTCCTATATTTCTTACAAATAGGCATTTTTTTTTCATACAGTTCCCTTCTCTTGGAAGATCTTTCTTAGCATCTCTTCTTAGCCAACCTTTTTCTATTAAAAGAACCATGACAATTTTCAACTGGGGTACAAAGAAAGAAGTCATGAAATGTTAGGCCAGAAAATTGTTTGCTGTGTGAGGGCTGTCCTGTGGACTGTGGGATGTTCAGAAGCATCCCTCACCTCTACTGGTTAGATGCTGGTAGCACTTCCCTAGGTGTGAAAAACAAAATGTCTCCAGACTCATCAAATATCCCCTGGGGGGAAGGGCACAATCACATCCTGGTGAGGCCTTCTCCTGTAGGAGAATTAGAAAGAACTAAGAAGGGTGTCAAAGTTTTGCAGAAACAGACCCTTGTATATAGTGTTATGGAGGAGAAAAGCCATTTTGCACTCTGTATCAAAAACCTTAACAAATACAAATGCTAATGACCTTTGAGCTATCAATTCCATTTCCAGTAAATCTTCCACAAAGAAATATTCCATATTCCATATTTAATCCATGGGTATTTGTATGGAAAATAATATAAAAATTAATAAACAATAATACAAGAATAAGCTGTGTTTTATGGACTCACAACTGTAAAACTACTTTTGCCCCACCCTGTATGTATGTATGTGTGTGTGTATATATTTAAAGTGCCTAAAGTCTAATTTTTCCTGAGTAAACAGGTAAGTAAATTCTAGAATAGCTACATTATGGAATATTATACAAACATTAAAATATGTGTTTAAGAAGAGATTTCTCTGATGTGGAGTGAAAAAAATAAAAGCTGGTTGCTAAACCACAACTATGCAAACAATACTTAGTAAAAAACAAATAATAGCAAAACTTGAAGGCACTGCATCAAAAATTGTAATAGTATTATTTTAAAATAAAGAACAAATATGGTAATTTTATTCTTTTTATATTGTATATTATAATAGATTTTGTTGTAAATCTAGTCAATTGTTTTATTGTAAATGTAATCAGTTTTTCCCTATTTCATATGTCCAAGTCGATGTGAAATGCTAATTGGGGTATCATCAGTAATGTTTCTCTGTAATGATGGGTTGAGCATCACCATGCTTTCTTCAACCCTCTTATGATATTGTTTTGAAAAAGGGATGTTGGTTCTATTATTGGCATCCTGTTTGTTGATAGCAAAAAAGCAAATGATCAGTAGTTAGTCCTCCTTTTCCCCCAAAATTTGGCATCAAAGGCAAACCACTGATGAAATTCATTTACATTGGAATTACATCCACCAAAGAACCAATCCCAGGTTTTTTCCAAAAGCTTTTGGTGTGTAACCTAAGTTCTTTGTTTCAATAGTGGAGTCCTCTTCAGAAAAATGTCTTCTATTTAGCTGAGTGAAGAAAAGGCCTACAGGAGAAAGTCATCACTTTATGAATATAAAATGCTCATAAAAGAGACAGCTTTGGTAACTCATTCCTCAAAGGAGATGTTGACTGGGAGTTTCCAGAAAGTAGAGTGTAAAGGCACAGCTTCTGGCTCCTATAGCAAACACTGTTTCATAAAACATGCTGCTATTTTTTGTAATCAGATATTCTGTTTTCTAGATGCTCATTTATGAACAACTTGGAATCATGCTTAAAGACACAATATTAGCGTGTTGGAGTTGTTTTAATAACCCATTGAAATTTTTTCCAGATTAGATTAAGTAATAGGCAAAAATACACGAAAAGGATACACACAAACATAGTCACTCATGCGCATGCGCGCGCACACACACACACACACACACACACACTCACACACACACACACACATGCTCTAGATGTGACCTGCTTCAACAAGCTACTCTTGAAAACATAATTTATAACTTTCTTTGTAGTCATACCTCATTTACTCCTTGCAGTACTTTGAAAACCGATCTTTTCCTTAGCTATGCTGAGTTTGCATGTAACTGGACACATCAAAACATCCATGTTTTTCTTACATGCCACGTGAAAGTGACAACATCCTTTCTTTGTGGTTTTGGTTAACATCTACACGTTCTTCCCAAAACACCACCAGAGAATGTTATTTCCTGATGGGAATGCAATGATATGCTTCACATGTGACATGCTCTACTGAGGATGTGGCCCAAGAAAATCAGAAAGCCCACTGTGAAAGCAGTAAGTTATTTTCAATATGAAATTGCATCCACTGCCTGGATTTGTCCCCTCTCTGATACAGTGTGTGAGGATCCATCCTTTTTCACTCCAAGTGGGGTTCTACCAGATATGCAACTATCTAAGCAGCAGTAGGGATGATATAAAAATGCATAATTCTCCAACCTGACAAAACAATGATTTTAATGCACATCCCAACCTCCCTTTCCACCCAAAATTTCAAATTCATGTGAATGCCTCTCCTTTTTCACATATAGCTTCTTCTTGTATCCAAAGACATTTGAAAGGAGGTGTGTTTCAGCACAGGAATGAAGGTCAGAGTCATTTTAGACTACTCATGATGAGTATTATACACCCATCATTCACTGAGCTCTTTCATGTAAAGTGATAAGCCCATTGGTAATCTGATGGTTTATTTGATTTAATCCTTGAAACAACTTTACAAAATTGACTCTATTATTCTCATTTAGCAACTGGCATCCAAGTTCTCATAGCTGTAATAAATGGGATGACCTGGAATATTAAGAAAGGTTTGTTGGGTCTCTAGGGAAATTCCTTAACCTTTCAGTATCTCCATAACAAAATTCTGAAACAACCTAGAGTTTATAGCTATTCTGTGGCTCCAAAACACCCTTCTACTTTGGTCAATTGAGTAAAGCTTTTCCTGCACTTGGTTTCATATCTAAATGCTCTTTAGCTGTCTGAAAAAGTCCAACAATGAGCCTCCAAATCTGTAGCTATATAACAACATAGTACATTCTACATACTAAGGGCATGTCTCCAAGATGGTGTTTCAAAAACAAAGAGGCCAGAGAGGTTAGACTGAAAAAGACCAAGGTCAGAAGATGAAAATTCACAAGTTTGAAATAGTGACTGAAATCTCAGACACTGAGGATTACCATGAGAATATCTGTGACTCTGAAGTGTGGTTCCCAAGATCTATTCACAGAGTGAACTTTACCAAAATATGAAGTAGAGGTATAACTTTAGCTATCCATTCTTATCTCCTCTTTCTATATTAGTATGTTCATTCTTCCCAAATTATTCTTACCAAGACAGGAGAGATTTCAATGGTGTATCACTTATACAAATATTTTCATTTTAAAAATGGACCACATTATAAGGCACTTTTGAAACAAAGGAATACATTTTTAGCAGTGAGATTTTAAGCATCTGGATGGCATATTGAGGACAAGGAGTTTTCCAGGGCCTTATAAATTACTACCTACTCAGACAATGCAGAAAAGCAGAGATGACTAGACTTTCTATGCTCTCTTACTCCAAAAATGGTCCTTAAGAAAGTTCTTAGACACGGATATTAATCACCCACCATGTCTTCATCTCCAGCCTTCAAACTCTCCTGCGTACCTGACATATGTTTAACTTCCCACTACAAGTCTTTACTTCAATATTACATAGACACATCCATGTACAAAAACTGAATGCAATGTTTCTGCTCCTAAACCTGATCCTCTTCTTGTTTCTCATCTTCTGAGCATGCCACTCAAGTCTTCAACTCTTCTTAGACCCTTGGAACACTCAAACTAATGTTTTTCAGTTCTACTCTAAAAATTTACATACTGTTCCATTTTCATTGTCAAGTCTCTGAGTTAAGCCTTCATCATGTCTTGCTTGGATTTCTAAAAAGCTCCCTATAAAATAAAACAAAATAAAATACTCCCTACATAATGTGCTGCCAAGTCTCTCTCCTTCAACCCATATCCCATATCACTATTAGACAATGTTTATAAAATAGAGCTGATCATATCACACTTCTGTTTGAAAATATTCTATGGTCCACATCCAAGTACAAACTCCTTCCTGTGAATCAAAGCCATTTAAAATTTGACCTCATTTACTTCCCTTTCTCAAATGGACACACTCTTTACTGCCTCAATAGTCCATAAAAATCAAGTGTGAAAAAAATTTTCTTTTTTTCCTGTAATTGAATTGAGTTTATTTCTTGAGTGACCATTTTCACTCTGTACTAAGTCTTTAAATGTCAAAGTAAACTCAATTACTTCTGGGATTTTAAAAAATTCCATATCAGTAATTTCTTAGTCACACTCAATTTAAAAGGTAATATAATTTGAAATTTCTCCCTCCTCAGTTCCTTTGAAGTGTTCTCAGTTTCCCCCTCCTATTGGTCCTGATTCTAAACCTCTGGGTGTTCAATTATTCCCTTATGTTACTGTATAGTAAGCAGGACATTTTTTTGTGGGGGGGGCATTCTGTGGTCATGCTGGCATCTGTAGTTCCACATCCTGTCTATTTCTCAGCTGAGATGATGCCTAGTTCTTGTTTGGCAGGTGGCAACTGATCCATCTGGCATTTTGACTCCTATGCAGTTTTCTGGCATCTAAATTTAAACAAAGATGCAGCTACATCCTCATTCACTCCATGTGGGTGATCCAAGCCCCCACTCTGCTCTGAGGTCCTCTGATTGGCTGGCATATTAGCTCTCCCTCTCACCTAATACCTAGGTTTTACTCATGGCCTCAGATGACATAAAATATTTTCAAAGTCTCTTGGGGTCCATGGGAAATTGAGGATATCTCCTGGTTAGATATCCATGCTACCATGTCTCCTCTCCTTTATACATTGGCTTTATCCATGGAGCTGCTGTACCGAAAAATGTTCCAGGTAGGGGGCAGATAGCAAATCTACCCAAATCTCAGATCTCAATCTTATAGGTAAGTTTATTGTAGGAAAGGGCATAGAGCACAAGGCCCTATCATCATCTTTTCAAACTCTCTCCCTCTCTTCTCTTTAAATAAAAAATAATTTCATTTTATTGAATTACTAGAGGCCCAGTGCACGAAATTTGTGCACGGGTGGGTGGGGGGTCCCCTCAGCCCCACCTGAACTTTTTTCCAATCCAGGAGCCATCAGGGGATGTCCTACTGTTGCCTTAGGCCCACTCCCCATGGTTCTCTGCTCTCTGTGGGGCCTGGCTGCTTTGCCCCACTGTCCTCTGTCTGCAGGGGGCTTCGCCTCTTCCATGCCCTGCTGTCCACTCTCTGTCTCTGTCTACCAAGCCTGGGGCCTTTGCTGTTGCCTTGGGATGAAGCCCCCATGCCCTGCTGTCCACTCTCTGTCTCTGTCTGCCAGGCCTGGGGGCTTCGCTGCTGCCTTGGAGATGAAGCCCCCATGCCCTGCTGTCCGCTCTCTGTCTGCCGGGCCTGGGGGCTTTGCTGCCATTGTGGTGATAAAGCCCCATGCCCTGTTGTCTGCTCTCTTTCTGCCCGGCCTGGGGGCTTTGCCGCCACCACCACGCGAACGGAGCCGCCACGCCCTGCTGTCCACGGACATGGGGGCTTCCTCACCAATGCTGCATGAAGGAAGCCACCACGGGGGCACTCCCCCAGCCCAGCAGCCCTGCATTGTGTCCGCTGGGCTGGGGGCATGCCCTGAGTAGTGCTGTGGCCCCTGGGAGCATGCCCCCAGCTCAGCAGCCCCGTGTTGCGTCCACAGCCCTCCCTTCCCCTGCAGCCTGGGCGCGGGATGCTGGCATTGTTGCCTTGGTGCCAGCATCCTGCCCCTGGCCACTGGGCGCCTGCATATGCAAATTAACCCACCATCTTTTTGGGGGTTAATTTGCATACTCACTCCGGATTGGCTGGTGAGCATCGCGAAGGTACCATCAGTTTGCATCTTTCTCTTTTATTAGTGCAGATAATAGGAGAAAGGCAGAAAATAAAAATCCTTGCTTTCATCTTCTTGCCAATCTATTGGGAGTGGAGATGGGAGTAAAAAATATATCATCTTCTATTTAAGGCTTCCACATTGAACACTAAAAAAAAAATTACTGAGAATGAAAGAATATTTCAATAAATAAAAAAATATATCCTATTATTTAATTGTAAAATATCTAGGAATATAATTCTCTTAACTGTATTATTCAAGATTGTTCATCTATTCTTGGCTGCTTGACTTTCATGTAATTATTTCAATTGACTGATATATTTATAAACAGAAATTCTGCTATTTTAGTTGGAATTACATTAATTGATAGATCGATTTAGGAAAACTTGACATATTTAAAATATTGAATCTTTCAGAATGTCTAGTGAAAGAAGCCAGGCACAAGAGTATGTAATTATGACCCATTTATATGACGTTTTAATAAAGCATACTTGTTTACTCATTAAACAATTTTCTAAGCATGTCAAGCTCTTTCATTCTTCTAAGCTTTGCACATGTGATCTCACTCCTTCGCCTCATGACATCCAGTCATCTTTCAAGGCCCACTATGAATGTCACTTTCTTTGTGGAATAAAGAACCAGACAGCTGTGAAAACCTCAGGTTGATAGGTTGTATCAATGGCCTCAATTCCTCATCCCTTCCTGAGTGCTCATTGTTTACCATGTAACCTTGTTCTGACTCTGGATCTGGTCATGAGACTTGCCTTAGCCATTAAGATGTTAGCAAACCTGATGTAAAGAGAGGCTTGAAAAGCACCTGCATTATTGGCTTTCTCCTCCCTTGACCTCTGCCATTGCCATAAAAACATGTCTGGCTACCCTTCTGCAAGATGAGAGACATATGGATCAGAGCCAAGTAGCCCAGTTGTCCCAGTTGAGGCCTGTTTAGATCAGCCATCTGCCAGAAGACATTCAGACATATGAATGAGCCAGCCAAGATCAGCAAAGCTACCTAGGAGACCTGCAGCTGACTGATGCATGAGCCAGACGAGTTGAGATTATCAGCTTCCTCCAGATCATGTAGAATCATGAACTAAATGATTGCTTATTAATATATACTAATGATTTTTGTGGCAGTAGATCATTAATATAACCCAGAACTCTTTCTGTCTAAGCAATATTAAAATTTCATGAATAAAGTTTGTTTTCCTGAGCCTTTTATTTTTTAAAATATATTTTATTGATTTTTTACAGAGAGGAAGGGAGAGAGATAGGGAGCTAGAAACATCGATGAGAGAGAAACATCGATCAGGTGCCTCCCACACAGTCCCTATTGGGGATGTGCCCGCAACCAAGGTACATGCCCTTGACCAGAATCAAACCCGAGACCCTTGAGTCCGCAGGCCGACTCTCTATCCACTGAGCCAAACCGGTTAGGGCGGCCTTTATTTATTGTTCTTTTAAAATGTGGATGATACCATTGGGTGCATCATACAGGGTCCTAGAATAAAATATGACACAATAAAATTAGGGTAATTCTATGAGGCTTCAGCAAAGAGATTATTTATAAGGGCATATGCAGAGTATTTAAAAATCATAAAAGGTAATGCAGTATTCCAGGCCAATTACTACCCCTAGGTCCAAAGGACCTAGGAGAGAGAGAGAAGTTATCAAACTCTAGAACAGTGGTTCTCAACCTTGGCTGCACATTAGAATCACCTGGGAATCTTTTTAAAATCCTGATTTCTGGGCCTCATCCTCCGGAAATTCTGTTTCTTTGTTATGGGGTGGGGCCACAACATTAGTAACAAAGAAACAGAATGGGCTAGAGATACAGTCCAAAACACATGAAAATTTTGAAAAGGGAATGTGAATTTGGGCCAAGATTGATAAGCTTGAGAATTGACAGTTTGCGGAAACCAAAATATTCTCTTGCACTCTAATGTCACCGATCTTGAGAGCAG